>NW_022196905.1:104463524-104466503 GCF_008632895.1 Mastomys coucha
AGAGAGAGAGAGAGAGAGAGAGAGGAAATCAATGAGCAGCTGATTGTAGCAGGAAGGGCGGTCATTTGGGGCAAAGGCTGCAGCGGTGTATTGGGAAATAGATTTTTCTGCCCTCCAGACATTAGCTGGAAATTCTTTGAAATGAAGGCCCACAATCTATGTCAGAAATGAAAGATTAAGGAGGTTAATATGCCGGGCCTCCCCCCTCCTTTTTAATTTCCACGTCCTAGGTGCCCTTGGCCTCCTGAGGAGGATGTGCAGGGTCCCTCTGCCACACTCCATCTGATGCCCCCCCCCATCCTGATCTGGGAGCAATCTCCACTGTTGCCTGCTATAGTGGGTAGAGATGAGCAAGAGGGGAGATCTGCTGCCTTAGTTCTGAATTGACTTGTGTCAGGGGACTACACCACAGAGCCATGCCCTCGTCTTGGGATCCTCTCCAGGGGCTGCTGGTCTGACACTAGTTCCTGGGGCTCATTGCTGGCCTCTGAGGTCCCTGAGTTTTGGGAAGTTCCTGAGCTCTGAGGCCCTTACTACTGAAGACTCTAAGCCCTGCCCCTACTTCATGCATGACGGATCTGTGATCACCATTCCAAACTCAAATGGCTGACAAGTTGAGCATGAGGCTTACATTTGGGAGAGATGGGGGTGGGGTGAATGTACTCTATCTCTGGAGAGCAATACAAGACAATCAAATCACTGAGCAGATTGCGGTTATGCACAGTCGATACTTCTCTAGAATCATATGTTTCTTTCCTTCATTGAGAACAGCTGCCTGCCTGGCTTTTGACTGGAATGCCATGGAATGCTGGCTGAGGTGGAGGTTCTGAGCTGGGCCTGCTTTTCCTTTTATGCCTCAAAATGCTGACTCCCAAGACCCAGCCATGCTCTGGCATCCACATCTTGAGGAGTGAAGGGGAGCCTGGCCTTGAACCATCTTCCCAGAAAAAGTTGAAAGGGAAGTTTGCAGCTCTTGATGCCACAGGTAGGGAGGCCACAGGATACCTCCTCCTGTGCATCCTGGGCAGGACAGCACCAGATGGGATCCAGATTCCAGAGTGTGGTGTGCCCACTCTGAAGCTGCTGCAGCTCCCTATGAGGTACTCTCCCTGCCCAGGGGCTGCAGCTGCAGCTGGAGATGGCCAAACGGTGCTTGTGGATGCCACCATACCCTGACTCCTGGCTGGTTCTGGGCACTCTTAGGAAGCTGTGTACACACAGAGGAGGGGGCATCCAATTGTGTGGACTCTGAGCAGACTCATGTCTCTAGCCATGAGTGCAAAATCTCAGAAATCCAGAGGCATGGACTGTCCTTTCAAGCCTTCCCTGGTCCTGATCTCCCTGTGAGCTCCAGAGCCCTTCCCAGGCAACACTCTTTTCTTGATGCCACAGCTGGGGAGTGTCTCTGTCCCTCCCAGAAGGGACACTTAGCTAGGGCCACAATGATGTAGGCTACCCTTATCATCCAGCTGAGGCTCTTCACCTGTTGCTGTGTTCTCAGAACCTGGTGCATAGTTTGGTGGATCAAACAACACACGGAGACACCATGAAGGTGAAAGGCAGTGCTAGTGTGTGTGTGTGTGTGTGTGTGTGTGTGTGTGTGTGTGAGTGTTGTCGTGGACAGAAAACCCTGAAGCTCCAGACAGTAGGGAGCTCAGGAAAGGCACAAGATGGCTACTTGCTCATGCCAGGCCTGCTGGGATCCAGGTGGAGCCTAGTGTGAGGTTATCTCTTGCCAAAGGAGCCCATGCCTTCTCTGAATTGTGGTGGGGGAACAGTGAAACACAGGAAGCCCAGATGCCTTGTGGGTAGTGCATCTCAGCCCTGTCTCTATGTTCCTAACAGTATGGATGGGACCGGACAGGCAGCAGCTGACATGCTAGTTCTTGAGACAATAGACTTGGAGCTTTGTAAGACCATAAATTGCTGACAGATGCAGACACCCATAGCCAAACAGTGGGTGGAGCTTGGGGACTCTTATGGAAGAACTGCATTGTGGTTTCTCATAATGGAGGAAGGATTGCAGACCCTGAAGGGGATAGGAACTCCACAGGAAGACCAATGGAATCAACTAATCTGGACCCTTGGGGCTCTCAGGGTCTGATCCACCAACCAAAGAACACACACAGGCTGGACCTAGGCCTCCCTGCACTTAGGTAAAGATATGCAGCTTGGTCTTCATGTGGATCCTGAACAATTGGACAGGGGCTGTCCTAAAAGCTGTTGCCTGTACATGGAACATATAGTTCTAACTGGGCTGCCTTGTCTGGCCTCACTGGGAGAGGAAGCACCTAGCTTCACAGAGACTTGAAGTTCCAGGCTTGGGGTCCTCACCTGCTCAGAGGAGAAGGGGTATGGGGGAAGGATTGTGATGGGGTGAGTGTAAGGGGGGCAGTAAGCAGGAAATAGAGTGAATAAGTAAAAAGTAAAATAAAAAAGATTATAAATTGACAGGCACTTGAAAGCACTGCATCCATCCCTCTGCCCACCCCACCCCATGTACCTCCCACCACCACCTATTCATCCACTTCCCACCCGATATTTACCTATCCACCAATTCATCTACCCATCACCCATCAACACACCCATCTGCCACACACACACCTACCTATCACCCATTTATCTTCTAGCCATTCACCTATATCCACAGTCCATATATTCACACCCACATATTCACTTACATCCCCTTTAATCCACCACCCACCCATCTATCCACCCATCCATCCATCTACTCATCCATCCATCCAGTCACCTAACCATCCATCCATCCATCCATCTATCCATTCATCCATCTACCTCTGCCCACCCACCCATCCATCCACCTACCCATCCATCCACTCATCCATTCACCTATCCATACATCCACCCACCCACCCATTCATACATCCACTCATCCACCCATCCACCCACCCACTCATCCATCCATCCATCCATCCATCTGCCCATCCACTCATCCATCCACCCACCCACCCATCCACT
>NW_022196905.1:104466773-104476233 GCF_008632895.1 Mastomys coucha
CACCCACCCACCCACCCACCCATCCACCCATCCATCCATCCACCCATCCACCTATCCACCCACTCCCCCTCTGGCTATTCATACCTTCATCTTTCACTTTTGAGGCTGAGACTAGCTGCTACTAAACCTGTTTCTCTTTCCTCTTGCACCACATTTCCCTGGCTCCTTTTGCCCTTGATTGTGCCCATATCGCTGTATCACATTGGATTTGGCCATAAACCAGCACCCATGTCTCCCACTCTCTCCATCTGCCAGCAGAAATCCGGTGGCTCTGAGACCTTTAGAGAGGAGAAAAGTCATTAATAGGAGGGATTGACATCCGTTAGCTGAAAGCCATCTGTCCAGGGGAGAGAAGAAAACACTGCTGGGGACACCACTGAGGATTGCTCATTCATAGCGCCTTGTACCATCCTTGGTGAGGAGGTACACTGACTGGACAGCTATTTATTGAGCTAACCCAGAACAGGACACGGTAAAGTTCATTCCACTAGGTGGAAAGACAGAGTAAATAGCATTTGTTTTTCTCACATGTTTGTAAGTATAGAAACAGAAAAAGAAGCAAGATCATGGGCTCGAAATGGAGAGGACTTCCCAAGGGGAGGTTAGGGGAGGTTGGCCCAAGAAGAGACCATAACATTTCTCATGAAGGATTGAGGATTGGGAAGGAGCTGGACATGCCAGCTAGCTTCACAGAGTGGTAGTAGTAGGCCCCCTAGACTCTCTCACAGCCCAGACAAAGGCACTGAGGTGCAACCAGAGGAGGGTGGGAGGCTGGAGCTGGGGAGGGAAGGCTGCAGAGATTGATCAAAGAAAGAGGCTGGGACACTGGCTGCTTTAGCTCCGGACTTGGGGAGCTCACGGGTGGGAGTCTCAGCTTCACAGCACAGCAGTGTGGGGAGCCCAGGGGGAGGCCTGTGGCTCCTGGGGGTGGAGCTCAGAATCAAATGAATCAAGGCCTTTCTTCTGAAGGGTTTTCATCCTGGGAATTCAGTCCTTTCCTCACTTCTGAACATGTCCAGCTTTGCAAAGCTTCCAACTTGGACTTGAAGCAGAATCAAGCTCTTGCCAGAAGCTGAGAGGATCCCAGCATTTGGCTCCAGGATTTCTTAGAGTCAGGTAAATCTATCCATCTCAGGTATTCTGTAACAGCAACAGGAAATGGACTGAAGTGCCTGCTGGGATTGTTTAGAGCACTTATGGTGCATGCATTGTGCTAAGCATTGAAGACACACTAGTCAGCAGACTGGGTACCGTGGGTCTCCTGAAGCCCAGATTCTAGTAAGAGAGTCCTGCAGGAAACCTTGATCGCCTTGTGTCTCTACCAGGCTGCTTGTATGCCTCCCAGGACAGGGAACTCACTAGCTAATGAGGCAGCTGGGCATAAATCTGCTAGTTAAAGTTGTCTCCTGTAAGTTTAGGGTGCGCTGACAGTACCGTGTCTCTTTTGCTGGATTGGCTAAGCACAGAATGTCAGTTGCAAAAACCACCTTAACCTCCCTGAGCAGGAAGGCAACCAAGAGGAAAACTGACTTGAAAGACCCAGGCAGCTTCGGATGAGACCCTGGATCCAGCCATGCCTGAAGTAGTCCCTTCAATAATTTTCAGATGCGTGAAACTCGTAAGTTTCTTAAGCCACTCTGAGTTGGGTTCCCCTCCCTTGAAAGCCTTGACATTCTGTAAAACCATCCGGGGTTGGGAGAGTGGAGGCATGCATGCTACGAATGGATTGGTTCTGCTCTTCAGTTTCCCCGCAGTGTGAGAGAGTTAAGGGACAACTCTCATTGCACACACGGTGGCTGGCACTCATTTGGAAGTATACCTAGGTTCTTACACTTAGCAGGGCGTGGCCTGGATCTGCTCTATAGTAACCCAGATTTACCTCAGGCTCCGTAGGAAGTAGGCTCCGTGCTCTTACCTGGGTTCTCTTGCTCCTCTGGTCAACAAGAAGAGAGGCGCAAGGGGTGTGTCCTGAACTCCAAAAGAGTGGAGTCTCTCAGGCAGCCACCATGCATCTGGATAAGAAGCTTGGCAGATGGCTCGCCCTGCGCAGCCACATTGCTGAGTTTACGGCTATGGCAGGTTCTTCCCCCCCACCCCTCCACCCCCCGCTGTGTTTACAGGGATCTCTTCACAGTTTGCTTTTTGATATACGATATACGGCAGAGGCTCCTCGGCCGGTGCCCCCTCTGTCAGATGGGGCTCTGAGACTAAATCACTGGAAACCAGCCGGCACTGAACACCACTGTGGGATAAATCTTCTCCTGGACGCACACACTATGTGACCCTGGGGACCAGACAGTGAAAGAGGTCAAGTACAGGGACAACAGGGAACTTGCCCTCTGCCCCCATCTGGACTGGAGGTGGGCCTAGTGATGGCAGGCGGGAGGGCTGCTCTCCTGGGATGCTGTAAGAGGGGCCGCGGAGCCACAGACATGTATGTATCTCTTTACTACTCTGGAGCATAGTGGCTTGGGAAGGAGGTGCCCCTGGAATGTGGCTTTGGCCTCTTGAATTCTGGGCTCACAATCACGGGCCGCCATGTCAGTTTGCCTCCTTCAGCAGATATGATGCCTGTACCCTACCTTATGTGAATGTGGCTACACTTGCACAGACCGGCCAGCTTCCACAGCCACAGTCTGAGCACAGTGAAGTCAGTGTGTGGGAGGCACAGACAGTGGAGGGGTGGGCCCTGGAGGTGGGAGGAGCTGAGGATGTGCATGTGGCCCTTAGGTGGTTTCTGTAAAGAACAGATCTCACAGAAATGTTGGCTTGTGGCAACAAGCACCCTTCATGGGAACAGTGTGAGTGAAGAAGAGTGTGGTTTGGTTTAACCTTAAAAGCTCAACGGGGACTAAAGCTTTGGCATGCCCTTTAAGAGGGGGGACCTAATGAGAGGTCCCTGAGCTAGTATCTTCTTATCTATGGGTTTCCTTTGGTACACAGCTCCACATATTGCTTGTCATGGCCCTGATCCACCCATCCACTCACTTATCTACCTATCCACCTATCCACCCACCCATCCACACATCTATCCATCCATCCATCCATCCATCCATCCATCCACCCATCCATCCACCCATCCACACATCCATCCATCCATCCATCCATCCATCCATCCATCCATCCACCCATCCATCCACACATCCACACATCCATCTACTCACTCATCCATCCACTCATCCACTCACCCATCCATCCATCCATCCACACATCCATCCATCCATCCATCCATCCATCCATCCATCCATCCATCCACACATCCACACATCCATCTACTCACTCATCCATCCACTCATCCACTCACCCATCCATCCATCCATCCATCCGTCCATCTATCCATCTACTTACCCATCCATCCATCCATCCATCCATCCATCCATTCATCCACCCATCCACTCACTTATCTACCTATCCACTCACCCATCCACACATCCATCTATCCATCCATCCATCTATCCATCCATCCATCATCTATCCATCCATCTACTTACCCACCCACCCATCCATCCATCTACTCACTCATCAACCCATCCATCCATCCACCCATCTACCCACCCACCTATCCACCTACCCATCCATCCATCCACCCATCTACCCACCTATCCAACCACCCATCCATTCATCCATCTACTCACTCATCCATCCATCCACCCATCTACCCACCCACCCACCCATCCATCCATCCACCCATCCATCCATCCATCTACCTATCTACCCACTCACCCACCCATCTATCTATCTATCTACTATCCATCCATCTACTCATTCATCCACCCATCCACCCATCCACCCATCCACTCACCCATCCATCCATCCATCCATCCATCCATCCATCCATCCATCCACTCATCTTTCCCCACTGAATGCACTCTTGTTATTCTGATTTCATTTTCTGTGAGAACTTCATTGGAGCTGAGCAGATGCCAGCTATGTCCTCAGGTCTCTGGAACTGTGAGTTAAATGAATCTCGTTTCTCTATAATGTTGCTCACTGCATAGTTAGTTGTCTTAGTTGGAAAACTGGAAACCACTCAGTGCAAAACTGGCCAAAGACCTATGTACTGACCCATTAAGAAGCTGAGTCTACATCTTCTCTTTGTAATCTTTGCTGGCCATATGATTCTCTGTGGTCAGGAGGTAATGAAGCCTCAAAAGGTCTCAAGTGCTTCTCTCTGCTCTCTAAGAAGTCTGCTCATCATGTGGGAGACTCCTGTTGCTGTGACAACACACCCCATGAAGGTGATGGGAGGAAGACGAGGTTTATCCTGTCTGCCATAGTGGAGAAGGCATGGCAGGAGTATGGTGAGGTGGATGTCACATGGCATCTAGATAGGAACCATGGAGAAATGAACTCTGTTGCTCAACTGATTTCTCTTTATTCAGACCTGGACTCAGCCAGTGGAACGGGACACCCACATTCAGGGTTCCCACCTCAATTAGCCCATTCTGGAGTCCCTCTCAGACATGGTTAGAGATCTGTTTCCATAGGATTCCAAATCCTGTCAGGTTGACAGGGAAGATGACTCATCACAAATCCACCCCTTGTCAACTTGACACAAAACATCACTTTTAAACCACAAAATTCCACCCTTGGTCTCCAAAGGCCAATGGATATCTCTTAGTGCAAACCATTTTAGGTTCACCCTGAGAGTGCCCCTAAAATGAACAGTTCTCATATATTAAAAAGTCCTGAATCAAAAGTTTGTTCTGAGAGTCTCAAAGAAATCCTTTGAAGGTGAGCCACTGTGTTTGAATTTCTTCCCTGGGGAGACATAGCAAGGTCCTGGTGACAAAGCAAAGTACAAGTCTATTAAAGTTCTTCCTGGGGAACACATCAATGTATTGGGCTTCCTTACAGAGCAGGGGTTAGGCATTGCTTGAAGGTGTGTGTGTGGCCCCAAAGCAGTTTCGCAGTGGCTCCTTCATAGCCCATGCATATTGCTTTTTTTTTTTTTTAAATGAGTCTTCTTAGTCTATATACGCTAGCAGCTTCAGGGACCCAGAGCCGAGTACAATTAAACCACTAGAAATCACAGAACTTCACACAGTGTTTGGATGGACTGTGGGGTGACGATCCAATGACCACCCCGGCTCCTCCTCTAAGGGAACCTAACCTCAGTAATGATGGTCTCCCACGAGCACGAGCTGATATAATAAAGATGGCAGCTGTTTGAGCAAAAGAGAGTGGTCAACAGCAGCGTGTGTCATAAAAATTATAAATGCCTTTGACATACAGTGGTGTGGAGTGTCTATTCCCACTCCAAAAAGGAGGAAATGTCATACGGAACTCTGTAGCTCCATATCCAGCATCTGCAGATCGGGGCACCATCTCCTGGGCTTCCATGCCCTTGGGTAAGTCTACCCTTCAAGCACCCACCTGCAGCACACGTCTCTTCAGTTGCGCTGGCTCCTGAGCTTCTGGAAATCAGCCAGCAGGGTGACAGACACTTCGCTTCCGCACCTGACTCCTGAGCTTCTGGGATCCAAACCCAGGTCATCAGGGCTGCAAAGCCAGCATTGAGCCATCTCCCCAGCCCTGAAAAAGGTCTTGAACAGGCCTGGTCTCACTTCTTTTTGTATTGCTGGATAGTCCTGGGATGAGTCCTCACATGGAGGATAGGTACGTAGGAAAAAGTTATAGAATGTCCAAATGCCTTTGGAAATCTTTTGAAGTGCCACCCCTCCGTGAACCCAGTGCGGCATGTCCCACACTGGCAGATCGCTAACCTTCCTGCTAAACAGTGTTGTGAAAGAGTCACACAGTGTGTTTAGAGGTCGCAGGATGGGATAATTAGATTTGGCTGTCAACTCGACATAGTGTAAAGTCACCTGGGAGGGGCGCACCAATAGGGAGTTGTCTAGATTAGACCGATCTGTCAGCAAGCCCAAAAGGGATTTTCTTAATTGGGTTGATGGATACAGGAAGACCCACTGTGACCATGAGAGGCACCATTCCCTAAGTAGAGGATCCTAAGTCGTATGAGCCGAGAGAGGGAGCCCAGAACACACACATTACTGACTGGGGCACACATACATTGATGGCTCTGTTTCTTGAGCAGCTGCGGCCTCGACTTCTCCACAAGAATGGGCTGTAACCTGGAGGTACGAGTTACAGTAAGCCCCTTCTCCTCTAAGTTGCTTTTGTCACAGCATTTTACCAGAAAGAGAAATGAGTTTAACATGGTGCAACTCTCTCAGGAGCCAGAGGAACTCTAAACACACAGAGGGAGATCCCACAGAGACTTGAGGGGCCTGAGGGAAAGTCTCTGCTGGGAGTCTGGGTGGGACATTTTCTCTAATACCCTCTCACACTGTGGGGACAGAGACAAATGTGTTTAGTTGGTTAAGTGACCCTGACTAGATGAACTCAATTAGTGCAGATCCAAGAACAGTGGGAAAATGGTGTACTTAGGTCTTAACTGGTGGCTGCTTGCTGTGAAGCCTACCACCCTCCAGCCATGTTCAAATCATCTGTGCCTCTCCCCAAGTCTTGGTGTTTTCATTTCTTTTCTTTAAACATTTTATTATATTTTAAATTTATTTTGTGTGTATGCATGTGCATTTCTGTGTGTATACATGTGTACTGCCCTGCACATTTGTGTGTGTGTGTACGTACAGGTGTGCTACACTGCACATTTGGAAGTCAGAGGAAAGCTTAGAGCCAGTTCTGTCCTCCCGCCGTGTGGTGGGACGCCAGTGGCCAGGGTTGGAGCCAAGAGCCTTGACCTCTTTCGCCATCTTGCTGGCCCAGTATCTTTACTAACCTGGGAAGGTGACTTGGTCAACATAGGCATTCTGTGTTACTTTATGAGATTAAGACAGCTCATGGAGAAGGTAGCAAAAGCTACCACAGGCTTTCTGGGTCACCTCAGACCAGTGTCACCTGGCTGGTCATCCCATCTGTGCCATGATGTGGTGGTGGACAGAGTCGAGGCAGGCATTGGACAGAGATAGGGACCAGAGAGTCCATAGCCCAGTATATAGAAGGGGATATGACCCACCATACTTCTCTCAGGACCCATGAACCCAAGGTAGGAGCCAGCCTGGGCTACATAGCAAAACCCTGTTGTAGCAAACAAACATCAAAACAACAACAAGGAAACAGGAGGTTGAGGAAGACACTGAATCCTGGCCAGGAGGGTGGCCTTCAGTGAAGGTGGCTGTTAGCGGGAAGAGCCAGAAGTGCATGCAGGCAGCAGATTTGCTACTTCCAAATGGGGACAGGCAGGGGGCAACTTGCCCAGCAAGTTGGCTTCCAGAGAGCACAGGTGAGCAACTGGAGAAGCTGTGGGGTGGGCCTTGCATCTTCTGGAGGTGGACCAGAGGCCTAGAGAGCAGATGACATGCAAGCCACAGGCAGGCTTTCAGGTCAGCACCAAAAAGATGTTTACTGGGTGTTCACTCCGTAGATCTGGAGGTGTGTGGCTCAGAAAATGAGCACACTGGGCCTCACAAGGCTGAGCAGAACATTCCAGAAACATGAATGCCCAGCTGGAAGGAACTCTCTTTGATCGGTGAATTCCTTGCCTTTCCCTCACTACCCACAGGCCTTCCAAGCCCACCTGCTCCCTATGATTATCTAGAAGACCCACAATGAAGCTATGGAGTTCTGAATCCAACCTTAGACAACATGGTCACAGACGTCACCCTTCATGTTATGGCCTGGAAATCTGTTTCCGTACCAAAGCCCTCAGGGTCCAGCAGGCCTGGGAGCCCAAGCAGTAGACACGTGTCCCCGGGCACCTCCCAGCCACACGCACCCTTCTGCAAACACACAGCTTGTGATTGATTCTCTGAGTTCTTCACACAGCCGGGCGGGGCTGGCTGAATGGGCCGCGTGCAGCCCAAAGGCCCGGCTGGAACCTTGTGGCTGCCCTCTGCCCCGGAAGTCGTTTGTTTGTTTTGAGAGACAGCCCTTTCTGTCCAGCTTGGAAGGCTACTGCAGGCCTCCCTGGTACCACCCATCCCAGCTAAAGCAACAAAGACCCTCTGATCTTGGGCTGGTAAAGGGACTGGGTGCTCAGGTGTAGACATGGGTCAGTCGGAGCTCGGAGGCATGCTGGACTCTCCTGCTGAGGTGGCCTTTGCACGGTCTGTGGATACGATTTCTACACAGGGAGGATGCTCCCCTGCCCCCACCCGTCTCTTCTTTCAGAATTACGAGTCAGCTGTTGCCACTCCCAGTGCCCTGGCTCGATCTAACTCAACAGCAGGCTCTGGAGTTGAACAGTCCTGGCTCAACTCCAGTCTTGGCTCCAGCCTCCTTATCTGGTCAGCTTCCCCACCACGTGAATGAAGAGACATTTATCCCTTTCTCTTCTTAGTCACTGTCACCTCGCTTCTGCCCCATCTGGATATGTCCTAGGGAGATGACAGTGGTGGCCCAGGAGGCCTTCTCTGGTCTAGAACCACCTTCTCTTTGGTTTCTCAAGCTTTGGTCAAGTTATGAACTCCCATGGGAACTAGACTCAGTTTCTCTTTTCTATATGCTTCCCACACACCTGGTAGACAGAGATGAATGTATAAACAAGACAAGGGGAGTTGTGAAAACTTCTGGGTCCAGGTTGCAGATTTCGTTGAGGGTTTGATAGAACCAGTGTGGCTTTTGTCTGCTGAGAGCTGTCCTAGGGAGCCTGGGAGGGGAGAGACTGTGGGATGCACAGGTCCTCTATAAGAGCAACTTGTGCTCTTAACTGTTGAGCTATCTTTCCAACCCCCAGCATTTTTTTTATTGTGGAAACTCCGAAGCCTTCTACTGTCCCCACAGTCCAGCCTCTGAGGGGAGCACAAATGGGAACAGAGGGTCAGTGGTGCAGCCATGGCTTGGTGGAGTGATCAGCCCCTCTCCTGCTGGCTACCCTATGGGCTAGGAAGACACCTACTCTTACTTCCCAGAACCTCCTTTCCTTTTCTTTCCCTTCCTTTATTTGCCTAGCAAATGTGGAAACAGTCCCACACATTCATCTGGCAATTCCATTCTTCTCTCCACATAGCCATTTATCAATCAGTTGATCATCTCTCCATCATTCACCCAGCTGTCCATATATCTATCTGTTCATTCACCTACCTGTTCATCTGTCCAACAACCCCTCATCAGTCCATTACCCATCCATCTACCCTTTGTCCATTTATCTACCCATCCACCCATCCTCCATCCCTCCACTAATCCATCTCTCCATTTATTCATGTTTTTATCCATCCACTCACCTACCGCTCAGTCACCAACCATAACCCATCCATCTACCCATCCACCCACCCACTCCATCCATCTATCCACTCACCCACCTATCCATCCATTCACTCACCCATTCATCCATTCATCCACTCACTCATCCATCCATCCATCCATCCATCCATCCATCCATCCATCCATCCTTCCTTCCATCCATCTATCCATGCATCCATCTACCCACTCACCCATCTGTCCATCTACCCACTCATCCACCCATCCATCCATCTAT
>NW_022196905.1:104476626-104491359 GCF_008632895.1 Mastomys coucha
CTCATCCATCCATCCATTAATCCACCCATCATCCATTAATCCACCCATCCACCCATGCATCCATCTACTTATAATCCACCTGTCCATCTACACATCCACTTATCCACTAATCCATTGTTTAACTATCCACCCATCCATCCACCTACCTATTTAACATCCATCCTTCCATCCATTCATTACCTCTTCATCAACCTACTCATCAAAAACATGGTCTGAGTTTGGCTAGGCATGTTCCAGGTCTGAGGAGAGGAAACAAGCAAGCCTGGGTTTTGCCTTCAAGGGGCTCTGATGGTGTGTGACTTTAAGGGACAGAGGGCAGGAATGTCCACATGAGGTCAACAAATCACCCACTGCGGCCACACTGCAGTCAGTATGGGCTGCCTGAAGGAGCGCAGGATGGTGACGACCCTTGTTGTAGCGAGATAGGGAGGGGCTAAAGGGGAGGAAGGGTCCTGGCCGCTGAGATAGTATGGGCAAAGCTCTGGGGTCTGGGGGGGGGGGAATGCGGTTAGGGCGGGAAATGAAACACGGCAGTACCAACTACCCCATCTGCTCCCCTCTCAATGTGTTTGTTTAGGGGTCTTTCAAATCCCCGTCTGGTTTACAAGCAGAAAGACTGAGGTCCTTGGAGCTGCGGGGCAGATAGCCTTATCATGCTCCAGTTGCAGGAGACTGTGCTCTGCCTTGGGAGACCCTCGGGAGCCCTGGGGGAGGGAAGCTGGAAGGCCCTGGGGAGGCCTGTGAGGCGGGTGGGGCGTGGGAAGACTTCAGACTGCTGTGGGATAGCAAGGCTTTCCTGTCACTCCTGGTCCCCTCCTTTGTCCCCATGTGTCACCGAAGAACGCAGCCACAATCTTGATAAAGGACGCTTTGTCTGGCAGCCTCGGAGGGGGAAGGGAGAGTGGAAGGGGAGGCCCTGGGCAGGAAAGAGTTACCCCTCCCCTCTAGCTGGCCCTGCCCCCACCTCTGGCTCTGGGCAGGAAACACCTATGCCCCACGGACACCCACATCCTCTGTGGAGCCCTGGACGGGCTTCCTGACTTGGGGTGCGCAGCTTCCCGTTTCTTCGAGCCTCGGTTTCCTCGCCTGGAGGGGGTCATCTGTCCGCTCTTTGGATGGGAGCAGGGTTCAGCCACAGTGGCTGTGTGGTCCACTGTGCCGCTCCTAAGGATGAATGAGGGGGAAAGCAGTCCCTAGAGGGCAAGGTGCTTGGTCAGAGTCCCACAGCTTAGCCATGGCAATGTGATACAGCTATGATGTCTCCTGTGTGCCTGAGGGTGAGGGCGGGTAGCAGCCCCTTAGTTGTCTTTGTGTGCAGGTGGCTAGAGTCCTGGGCAGACTTTTGGCAGAGAGAAACATGAGGTCATTTAAGAGTTCACTGTTCAATGAAGCCCGTGAGGGAGACCTGTGGGTACCTGCTGCTCACATGCACTAGACACAGGGTAGCCTCCAAAGGTCCCGGTCAGCTCTGTGCCTCCATTTCCCAGGTGGAGCACCACCTCGTGGTTTTAGAGAGCAGCTTCCATCACTGGCCACCAGGGTCACTGGGACAATGGTATCTGCTTCTGGCCACACAAAGACTTTGTTCAAGGTCGCAGCTTGGGTGAGCTGGGACTAACCCAGCCCCTCCTGGTGGTTCCTGCTGAGGAAGGAAGGGTGTGGGCTGAGGGCCTTGGTCCTGGGGTGAGGAGGTCTTGTTGGGCAGGAGGCATTTGAGCTGCTCTGTCCTGCTGGGCACTAACTACCCTCTGTGAAGGAGCTGTCACACTGGTCTGGAGCTCAGGGACCTGGACCCCCGTCCGGTCCTCACAGTGATGGATGTGGACACAGATGGGCTTAGTCATCAGCAGCCACCCTGTGATCTGAAGCCTAGCTGTCCCCTGTGTTGCCCTGAGTTAGCTCCACAGGAAATACAAGCCCAGAGAGGGAACATGACTAATCCGGAGCCACACAGCTACCAAAAGACTCCATGACTTCCTCAGGCTTTGACTTGGCAGCTGTGAATGGGGGTGGGGTGGGGTGGGGAGGGTAGGTGAGTCCTTCTGAGGAAGGTTTCCCCAGGGAAGGCTTGGCTATGTTCTAGGCCTTGTCTGTGGCCAGTCTGTTGGGGTCTTACTATAGCTCTGTTGCATGCTGTGTGACCTTGAGAAAGAGAATGAACTGCTCTGTGCTTGTTATCTATACCCAGAACGCAGATCTTCATGATGCTTTCGTTCTAGGGTTCTGGTGAGAAGAGAATGAGGTAGCTGCAGTGCACTCTATACTCACTGAAGAACTCGGGTTGTGTGTCCACACTGTGATGCCATAGGGCAGTAGGAAACCATCTGCCAGTGGTGTTTAGGGAGCACGTAGAGCCCAAGGCTGGGGTGTGGCCCCAGTGGCACCCTGGGGAGCCACCCCTTATACCTGAGACAAGAGAAGGTCTAGGGATGCAGGTAATCCAGGGGTAGTGGTGAGGTTCTGCCCAGAGCTAGAGCCAGGTAGGAGAAAAGGCCCCGTGTGCCTGGATACAGGGCTAGAACAGGATGGGGGAGGGACAACCATGGCCCAGTCTGTAGGGGACCAGAACCCTGAAAGGAAAGGTTAGAAGTCTCCCAAGGCCCAAGGAAGAGCATTGCACACTCTGGTGGCTGCAGATTTCTGGGCCTCGCCGTAAAGTAAATTTAAGGCAAAACAGCAGCCAGAAAATGAACCGAAGCTGATGTGATGGCACATGCCTGTGATTTCAGTGCTCAGAAGGTGTGTGTGTGTGTGTGTATGTCTGAGTATGTGTGTATGTATGTGTATGAATGTGTATGAGTGCATGTGTGGTTGTGTGTGATTATGTGTGTATATGTGTGTGAGTGTGTATGTATGTGAGTGTGTGGTTGTGTGTGAATGTGTATGTATGTGACTGTGTGTGTATGTGTGTGAGTATGTGTGTGTGGTGTGAGTGTGTATGAGTGTGTGTATGTGTGTGAGTGTGTATGTATGTGAATGTGTGTATGTGTGTATATGTGTGTGTGTGTATTGTGTGAGTGTGTGTATATGTGTGAGTGTGTATGTGTGTGTATGTATGTGAGTGTGTGGTTGTGTGTGAATGTGTATGTATGTGACTGTGTGTGTATGTGTGTGAGTATGTGTGTGTGGTGTGTGTATGAGTGTGTGTATGTGTGTGAGTGTGTATGTGTGTGTGTGAGAGAAAGCGAGAGCAAGCAAAACTTTTCTGTTTGTCCTTCTTTGTCTTGGATATATCTGCCATGTCCCCTTGGCTCTTACAACACATAACTTCAAGGATAAAATTAGGAATTTCAAGGCAGTGATGGCCACAGGGTCCTTTATTCCCAAGGATGGCTCTGATTCAGCCCATTTTGTGGATGAGAAAAGTGAGTCTGGGGGAGTGACGCACGCTGGCACCGCCACTTCCGACCTAGACACCTATCTTGCCTCCTAAACTGTGTCCACATGCCATTTCTGCTCACTCATTTGTCTTCATAGAAGAGTCTGAGACTGTCTGAAGGAATCTCATGGATCTGCTAACACACATGCAAAAGGGAAGCTTCGTGGCCCCGGGCAAGGACTGATGGGCAGCACCTACCACATGCTGCCTACTGTGCACATAGGACTTTGCTGAGAGCCCTCGTGCTTCCCCCACTTGGAGCACTACCCTGCTGCATCCCCTTCAATGTCTGAGGTTTGGCACAGGTGTAATAAAAATCAAACCACTGTCCCCTGAACTGCTCAAGATTCTCTGCTTTTTTCCTTTCCACTAAGGAGACTAATAAATGGCCGGCTACTTGACGTGATCATTAAGGGCTTCAGTGAGCTGTGTGGGCCATTCCCTCCCTCTCTGGCCTGAGGCATCAGCCATAGAGGATGGCAGAGATTAATAAAGTCCTTGTGGGGCCTGCCTCTGGGGAGAGGGGGCTGTGAGAGGTAGGCACACTCCCGTAACCACTATTTACAGTGATGGTCACAGGAGATGCCGTGTGGTGCCAGCAATGTCTACAGCAGCCTCTTTTAGACGAGACTTCCAAGAGCACTGTGGCCAGGGTGAAGGGTAAGTGATCAAGAAAGAAAGGTGCACGGATGTCGTAAGTCCAGGTGTCTTGCTCAGAGGAGGGTCAGCCACGATGTGTGTGATATCCTGGCAGAGGGCAGAGACTGGAGCCTCTGTGAGGAGAAGGGGCTCGGGGTAAACAAACCCAGGACAGGTCCCAAGGCCAGGCAAACTCCTTACAGTTCATTCTCTTGAACCGGGTACAGAGTGGAGCACCAGACCCAGTGAGCTCCAGCTGGGCCTGTCCTTAAAGGTTCCTCCCCTTTGCTCCTCTCCCCACCCTTCTTGTTCCCTCCACACCCCTCCCTTCTCCCTTCTCCACACCCCACATACCTTCCCTCTTCCTCCTCTTCTTCCTCCTTTTCTCATTTTCTTTCAACTCCTCCCCCTCTCCTTTCTCCTCTCCTTCCTCTTCCTCTCTTCCTCTTCTTTTTTTCTGCTCCCCTCCTCCTTCCCCCTCCCTTTTCTCCCCCTCCTTTCTCCTTCTTCTTCCTCTTCCTCCTCTTTCCTCTCTTTTCTTTCTTTTCCTTCCCCCTCCTCTCCTCCCCCTTCCCTCTTCCCTTCCTTCTTCCTCTTTCTCCTCTTCTCTTTCCACCTCCTTTCCCTCCCCTGCTTCTTCCTCTTCTTCTTTCTCCCCTTTTCTTTCTTCTCCTCCTCCCCCTCCTTCACCTCCTCCTCCCCTTCAACCTCTTTCCTCTTCCTCCTCTTCTTTTCTTTCTTCTCCTCTCCTCTCTTCCTCTTCCTCTTCCCCTCTTCCTCTTCCTCTTCCCCCCTTTCTCCTCCTCTTCTTTTCTTCTTTGACAGTATCTGTCAGGATATATAGCCCAGGTTGTCTCAAAACTCACCATGTGATCCTATGAGGATCAAACATGTGATCCTCCTGCTTCAGCCTCCTGCTTCAGTCTCCTGCTTCAGTACTGGGATAACCGATGATTCCTATTACACTGCCATTGGCCACTCCTTAATACTATGACAAGGGGACCAAGTATCAACATACAACCCTTAAAGCAGATGGTGACAGTCACAACCCCATCCACGCTCAGGTTTTGACTATCAGGCAGTGGCCACAGATCACTTGGAAGGACACAGGCTACCTACTCTGCACTCGGCTAGATACTCACACAACACTGGTACCCATGAGTAGCTATCCCCAGCCCTAAGGCTTGACCTTAAGGAAGGGCTGGGGATGCCTCTCTTGCCAAAGAGGATGGGACCAGCTCAGTTGGGCCCTGTAAACCTCCCTTGCATCATGTCACCTTGTGCAGGCACAATGGGAGCCAGGCTGGCTTCACTGTCATCACAGGAGAGGAGCTAGACAGTCAGGAGCACCTGAGTCAGGCCAGAGCCAATGGAGGTTTTGTTTCTTCCTTCACATCACTCTGGCCCTATATTCTGGGGCTCTGAGTGCTTACAGTGGTGAAGTCACATACTCAGGCTGACACAGGTGACCAGGAGTGCCACTGGGGATTGAGTATATCTTCTCAGATCCTGATGGTTTTACCACAGACTCTCCTCCTTAATCCCCAGGAGGCTGCTACTGCCCAGGAAGGGTGCTCTATCTGGTAGGGACAGCATCCACCTAGGGCTATGTTGGAAGAGGCCATGATTTTTCTCCAGTGGCCTCACACTCCACACAGCTCACCCCTTTTGAAGCACAGACCCAGAGAGCTTAGCAGATTCAAGACCCGTGTAAACATCAACACAATAATTTTAGAACATTTTTTTTTCTACCTCTGAAAGAAACCTCAAATCTTTCTCCAGTGGCCCAACCTCCTTCTCCACCCACCTACAATCCTGGCAACCAGGAATCTGCTGTCTCTAGAGATCTATTTTTGGAATTTCATCTAAAAACATCATATAATACTCAGAGGCTCTCTCACAGCAGTGTCTGTAAGTCTGTCGGCATTGCTGCCTGTCCAACGCTTGGCTCCATGGCCGCTCACTATCCCACTCCACGGACGGAGCTCATTCTCCTCCCTTGGCAGGGACTTTTGCTCTTTCTTCTCCTAGCTACCATGGTTTATGCTTCTCTGGATCCAAGTTTTCCTTTCTCATGGTAGTCCCATGAGCAGGCTTCTGGGGTTGGCAGCCATTCTGCTGTTGTCTTCTGGAGGCTGGACTCATGCACACAGTGGGCAAGGGCTCCTCTGCTGAGCCAGAGCCCTGCCTTTCAAAGTTCCACTTAGAGATTAAGTAGCTCAGGCTGGCTTCAAAATCACAATCCTCCTGCCTCAGCCCCTGGCATGCCATGGTAACAGGTGTGTACCTCCACGCCTGATTTGAATTAATCTTTTATTTTGTTTCTGTGTCGTGAGACAGAGTCTCATTTTTTATAGCAGGCTTCAATAGCAAGGATAACCATAAACTGTGGCTCCCCATCTCCTGAATGCTGATATCACCATACCAGTGTGTGTGGTACTGGGGATTGAACTCAGGGCTCTGTGCATGCTAGGTGAGCAAGAATGACCTTACCCATTGGCCTTTTAAGGATCTCTTAAGGTGACACTTCTCAATGCTATTCTGAAGGTGAGTTTGGGGGAGGGTATCCAAATCCTAGGACATAAGGGCACCAGTGCCTGCAAAGCTTTAGAAACATCTCACCTGAAAGACAGATGGGAAGATGTTCTTTTCCTGGAAAGTGCTGGAAGCAGGCTGGGTCCACAGTAGACTTCACATTTGAGCTTATATGTCTTTCTTCCACTTTCCTAGCCAGGGCCACCAAACACCACATGCAAATAATATGCAAATCCCCCCTTCCCATCGTCCCTCAGCACCCAGAGGAGTAGGAAATGTTCTGGGCTGGGTCCTTCCCTTCATTAATTTCTGAGCCTTAGTACATTACTGATGGGTAATTAAGAGTGAGCTATTAATACTACATTTAATATTTAAGTGCAGCGAAGGGGAGAGAAATTTAAGTCGAGATTTCTAACAGACAAGACGCTATGCTCCAGAGATGAACTGTTTTATTTTTTTTCCCCTTGTTTTCCCAAAGCTCCAGACCGTTTGCATAGAATATATAGATAGAATACATGGGCTTGAGAACTTCATTTACTGATGCAGTTCCAGGGAGGCCTCAAACCCCAGGGAAGCCACTGGGGAGCCAGCAATAGCAGTGGGATTGGAGTAGGTCCTGACCCCAGTAGGCCTGCTGTCCCTCACTGATGAAAATGATAGTGAAGATGTTCTTCTGAGGCAGAGACAAAGGAGGTAGAAACAAGACCACTTCTGGATCCTGGTCTGCCTTGATTTCCTCCTTATGAGGTCTTGATAGCCAGGCTTCCCACATCTTACCCTTTTGATCTCTTGGGAGTTCCCCTTTAAAAAAACAATGTCTTGGGGGTTCATATTTGAAAGCCATAAAATGGCCTCACCCTGGAATAATCTGTGTCAGCTAGCTCCCTTTGTCCTTTGCTCAAAGTTTGTGCCTTTGATGCCTACAGGCCACTTAAATGCCAGCACCTGGTGGCTCCAGAGGACACGTGGCATGGGCCACTTACCAGGGCTGCTGACGTTGTGAGGTGATGATATTGGCCAGTGCAACAGCCAAGAAGGAGTAAGTTGTCCCAAGGCCATCAGGAACTCCAGAGCTAATTGCACCTGGAGGCCTCTAAGTATCTCCAGGATTCTGGGCATTTCCAGGGATCTGTGTCTTGGCTCCCCCCAGGTCAATGGGATTGCAGTTGCTAGTGGGTGGCTCCATTCTAAAAGCTGCATTTTCTGTGAGAGAATCAAGTGGAGGTCAACGGAGGGAGGTTGGACTGTGGGCAGGGGAGAGAGCTGAAGGGAGGCCTACTCTCTGCCAGGTGTGAGATGGGCACTTCTGCAGAGCCTGAATAACACAGCTCTCATACCCAGCCAGCATTGCACAAAGGTTGATCTGTTCTATAGGGAAACCTTCCCAAGGTCGTCCAGTACAGTTAGGTGTCCATCCCCTTACCCTGTGTGTGTCTTGCTGGGCTTCAGGGCGAGCCAAATGGGTGGTCTTGGGAATCAGAAGGCCTGGGTTTGAATTCCTACTTTTCTGTGTGTTAACTCTAGAAATGTCAATCTCTGTCTTATCATGCAGGCCCCTCCTCTCGGGAGTGGGAATCGGGGAAGCAGAGCCAAACCCCTTGGCTGAGTTTATAGAGTTGTGTTGAGCAACCCGAGGTTCACAGAAGAGAAGCAATTTTAGCATCACCCTTCCCTCGACATCACAGGGGAGTTGTGGGTCTTTTGTTTGACTGGACCCCAGAGGGTGGCACTGTGCTGTGCGGCTATGAAGACTGTAGGACCTTTCTGGAAGAGGTAGGTAACTGGGGTAAGTGTGGAGTTCCTTGAGGCTGTGTTACCATGGTCACTTTCTGTGTCTCTCAGTACTTTCTGGTAGACATTCCCACAACATACACACTATGATCAATGGAATTTTCAAAATAAAAAGAATCCTCTTTTCCTGAAATTATCTATATAGGTAATATAGACACAGCAAAAGAGGAGCAGCCAAGATTCTAGGTATACCAGATGGCTCTGGATCTCCTGTCTTCTGATGCTGTCTGTCACCCACACAATTTGTAGCTAGGGACCTTGTGGAATTTTTCCAGCAGGAGAAAGCCAGAGGTGACTGGTTCTAAGACCCACACAGCTGCTGTGATAGTTTGAACGGAGTAAGGAGTAGGATTATTAATGACATGAACATACAGAAAGGCAAAAGTCTACCAGCAGCTGTGAGGAGCATCCATGCTCCTAATATTGGGAACAGACAGCATGGTGGGGTCTCTGAAGAGAGGAATCAGGATGCACACGACAGAAGTGGAGTCTGTTTAAACATAAATACTTTTCTGAGGAGGGGGAGGTTTCCCAGTACAAGCCTGTAGCCAGGCTCTGATTCCCAGACAGGAGCCGGGTGGTGGTGTCAACATCCCCTTTGATATTAAAGACAGGCCCCGAGATTCTGTTAGCTTGGGCTTCACAGACAGTGTCTCAGTAGGTACCTGTCACTATCTGTGTGAGGGGAGGGCTGCTGCATGAGTGTCTTAGTTAGGGTTGCTATGGCTGTGGTGAACTCCATGACCAAAGCAACTTAGGGAGAGAGGGTTTGTTTAGCTTACACTTCCACATCACAGTCCATCCCTGAAGGAAGTCAGGACAGGAACTCAAACGAGGCAGGAAACTGGAGGCAGGAGCTGATGCAGAGGCCATGAAGGAGTGCTGTTTACTGGCTTGCTCCCCATGGCTTGTTCAGCCTGCTTTCTTATAGAACCCAGGACCACCAGCCCAGGGTTGGCTCCACCCACAATGGGCTGGGCCCTCCTACAGGCCAATCTAAATGGAGACATTTTTTGTTTGTTTGGTTGATTTTGAGTTTTGTTTTGTTTTGTGTCCACCCTTTCCTTCCTCCAGAGTTTCTCCGTGGAGCCCTTGCTGTCCTGGAACTCTCTCTGTAGACCAGGCTGGCCTTGAACTCACAGAGGTACACCTGCCTCTGCCTCATGAGTGCTGGCTTGTGGAGGTGTTTTCTTACTTGAGGCTTTCTCCTCTCAGATCATTTTAGTTTTATGTCAAGTTGATATAAAACTATCTAGCATGTGGCCAGAGCAGCAGCTGTGTCCTGATCTTATATGCTTATGCAGCCTATGTAGATACAGTGTAGCCTCTGTGGGATAGTAACTCCATCTCAGGCCAGAGTTAGATACCTGCTGTGATGGTCAGGGTTAGTTAGTTGCCAGTTCAACAGAGTCTAGAATCACTTGGGAGGTGGGCCTCTGGGTATGCCTGTAGGGATTATCTCAATTCCATTAATTGAGGTGGGAAGACCTGCTTGCTGTGGGTGCCACCTTTCCCTGACTGGGGTCCTGGACTACAGAAGAGGAGAGAGCAAGTTGGGCAGCAATATTCCTCTCTCTGTGTTCTGAGTGTGGGTGTCATGTGACCAGCCAGCCTCCGGTTCCAGCCACCATGCCTTTCCTGCGATGACATACTGTATCCCTCTGGACCTGTGAGTTGAAATACATTCTTTCTCTTTTACCAATTTTTTCTATCTAACAAGTGAGAAAGTATCCATGCTTTCCTATGAGCCTTGGCCATCTCACATCATCTTGGCTCACTGACAGAAAAGGCCAGCTTACACACGTAGGCATTTATGCTCTTTGTACAGGGTGCCGAGGAAGCCGTGCACTACTCTTTGTTTCTGCTGAGCTCCTAGCAGACAGGTCCTTGGGATTGGGATTGCCAGGCCCATTTTCAAGTCTAGAGACTGGGACTAACTCTGAGAGCTCAGCCTTGTGGGCAATGCCATCCTGAGGTGGTCGTCCTGGGTTCTATCAGAAAGTAGGATGAGCAAGCCAAGAGGAGCAAGCCAGTAAGCAGCACCCCTCCATGGCCCCTGCATCAGCTCCTGCCTCCAGGTTCCTGCTGTCACTGGTTTTGTGGAGGAACCTGTGATGTGGAAGCAAAAGTCAAATAAACCTTTTTCTCCCCATGTTGCTTTGGTCATGGTGTTTATAGCACCTGTTCTGGGTGTCCCTCATGGTCCACCGTTTCACTGAGCACCATCTCAAACTTCTCTCTGCCTTTCATAAAACATCCGACTAGCAGCATGTTGGCACAACGAGGCAATAAACAGAAAATTCGATTTATTTACCCAGATAGGAAGGAGGAAGCCCTACAGCTGCCCAGCTCCTTCGTACTGTAAAGGACCAGCATTCAGAGAGGCTGTCCCTAGGGAGGTTATCTGCAGAGGCCAAGTACCAAGAAGAGGCCCCACAGAGGGGCTGGCAGAACTTGACAGCCTCCCACCGCCTTCCTCCACTTTATCCTGCAGCCCCATGCAAATCACCAGGAGTCTCATTTGCATATGCACCAGCTCATTTCCATATCCCCAGCTCTGGGTGGCAGGGCCCTGGGACTAGCTGACAGCCGCCCCTTTTGTTTGCTCCTGCCATCCAGGGAATTGCTCCTCTGTCCTTGCAATTGCGGCTGGGGGAGAGAAAGAAAGAAAGAGCCAGAGAAAGCAAAGCAAAAAGGAGGACACCCTCAGGACAAAGCGATAGTCGCCATCTGGGCAGGAAGGGAGGAAACACCACTGTCTGGAGTTGGACACTGGGGAAGCTAGTGACAGAGGGCTGGGCCGGCTGCAGTGGGATCCCAGAAGTGTCAGCCCTGGCTGCAGGCCCAGCCTTGTCACACACTTGGCTCTGGGATCTCTGCAGGTGACTGAGACTTGTGCCTCTGTTTCCCCCTCTGGGACACGACTGTTTCTTGAAAGCATCCTGAGCTTGTGGGGAGCCTAGGGGTGTGGATGCTGCATGCCCATTGGTGGCCCTCACCTCCTGCTTTCCTGTGTCTGTTAGGGCCCCTGCTGGGGGTGACAGAGCTGTCTAATATAAGCAGGAGGCTTGCTTGCCACTCCCTCCTTTGTGAGACCAGCTTGTGTCCATCTAACCTCTGTCTCTAGGCCTCAGTTTCCCCAGGGTGGTAGACTCTACCCCAAGGAGCTGGTTCCATCTGCACTGCTCTGATTTCACTGTATGGAATGAGTCTAGCACCTGGCTCAGCCCTGATATCCTTTGTGCCTTGCATCTATGCCCATTTTACAGATGAGGACATGGAGGCCCAAGGACAGTCCTCCACCCATGATTTGCTGTCTTCTCCTCCCACACTACTGCTCACCCAGGAGTCCCTGGCACAATCCCTGTTCCAGCAGGGCTTCTGTGAGCAAGATGTTGAGGTCACTTGGGGTGGGGGGAGTATGTGCATTAAAACCTGCACCCTGTTTTTGACTACATGACTCCCTTCGGTCTCTGTTCTGATCCACTCAGAATTCTGTCTTGGTTCTTCAGTACACACCAAAACTCTTTCTCCTCTAGGTCCTAGATGACAGCATAATGCAAGAAGTATGCGTGTGTGTGCGTATGCATACATGTATGTGTATAAATGTTTCTGTATGTATATATGTATATGTGTGTGCATGAGTGTATGTGTATGAATGTGCAAGTATGTATGTGTGTGAGTATATGTTTGCATATATATATATGTGTGTATGTGTGTGCATGAATGTATGTGCATGTATAAGTATGTATATATGTGAGTATATGCATATATATGTGTATGTGTGTGCATGAGTATATGTGTATATGTGTGAGAATATATGCGTTTGTATATATATGTATATGTGTGTGAATGTATATAAGTATATGTGTGTATATACATTTGTATATATGTGTGTATATGTGTACATAATATATGTGTATACATGTGTTAGTATGTATTTGTGTGAGTGTATGTATGAGTATATGTATATATATATGTATATATGCGTGCATGAGTGCATGTATATAAGTATATGTTTGTGTAGGTATATATATGTGTGTGTGTATGTGTGTATATGAGTATATGTATGTGTTAGTATGTATTTGTGTGAGTATATATATGTGTATTTGTGTGCATGGGTGTATATGTATATATATATGTATTTATAAATGTGTGTGTATGAGTATATGTGTGTATAACTATATGTGTGTATATATATGTGTGGATGTATATATGTATGTGAGTGTGTGTATATATGTGGAAGTATGTTTAAGTGTATGTGTGTCTGCATGTGTGTATCTGTCTGTATTTGTGCATACATGTGTGAAATTATATATGTATGTGGTATATGTGTGTTGCAAGTGAGGTCCCTTGTCCTATGTGAGCAGCCCTGTGTTGCTCTCTTGCACGCATGCATATTTACACATATCCATGTATACAGATGTTAGCTGGGATGGGATGGCCTGTTTTTTTCTGTACCATGTGTGCTGTATGTGAGATATTCCTGTGTGATAACCCAGGAGACCAGAGACACCTACAAGGTGTGTGCTTGTGCCTGCTCTGGACATTTTCTGTGTGTGTTCATGGGATTGAGTCCTCCCTTAATCTGTGAGTGAGTGCTTGACGGCAGCTTGCTTTGCTCTCTGCAGGAATATTAGTCCTGGCCCTCTGGAGGTCTCTTTCCTCCTCTCCTCTTGGCCTCCAATGAGAAACAATGGCTCCAGGCAGGAACCAGAGAGCTCCAGGTGACAGGTGGTCTGGCCAAGACTTGTGGTTGGTGCCAAACCTCTCCCTGGGCACATCAGAACTGTGTCCCTTGGGTGACTCTGAGGGCCTGGGCAGGTGCCTGAAGCTCTGGCTTAACCCATGGTCCCCCTCCTCCAAGTGTTTTTCCCCTGTCCTGAGGTCTGGGTTGCAGTTTTAAATTTAGCCTCTTGTAAAGCCTTGTGTGACCCTGGGGGCCATGTGAGGACCTCTCAGAACCTTTCTGGGAGGAGTACGACCTGAGTGATCTGGAAGTGGGGGAGGGGTGGGCGAGCGAGTTCTATGTCTTCATTCCTCTTCTGTCTGTCTGTCTCAAGCTGCCTCACACCCTTACCCAGCTGGGAGTCACTTGGAGTTAAGACAAAGCACTTGCCTGGAAGCTAGGACTTGTGGGACCTAGAAGCTAGGATCTTGGCTTAGACCGGTTTTTTATGTGGCCTGCAACAAGATCCCACCCAGCTCTGGGGACTCAGTTTCCCCAGTTTCACAATGGGTCTTTCAGTTCATTCCCTGCCGTCCCCGAGGGTTGCAAAGATTAGCTGGACGCAGGGTGTCTGTAATCTGTGGTTAACTTAGGTCTGTCTTACATCTCCCAGAGACTCTTGCTCTTAGACTTGATCTGTTGTCACTGGGAAGGTATTGGAGCCAGCAGGCACTTAGAAGAATTTAAACATGACCCCTTCCTGGGCCATCATTTTTGGAATGCAGCCCACCTAAGGTCATGCAGGCAGGGAGGACCAGCTGTTGGCTGCACTCTGAGGCGAGGTCGTAGACCTGGGCTGCTATTGGACAGGGCCTGTATGTCCTTGTCCAGCCACAGGAGATGAGAGATTAGCACTACCCTAACACATGGCCACTGGAGGAGACTCCCTGCTCCCTGGGGGACCAGGTCTGGCTGCCATTGGGCCAGCCAGTTCTGGGGAGGGACAGGAGAACCGGACACCTTCAGACACTTGGTCTTGTCACTCTTGGGGGGATTTGGTGAGCTGCGGGTAGCTTGGTTGGGTACATGCTGTGCTGAGGCAGAGGGCTTGGTACATTGTCTCTAGACTTGGCACAACGGGAGGACAAAGAGCACAGGGACACTCTGTGGGTATCTCCGTGCGCATAAACAAAGAAGCTCCCAACTCTCCCACTGAAAACAGCAGCCAGTCTTCCACAGAACGACGCTGACTCTGATGTCAGACCTGAACCGGGAACCCCGATGACCCATACGTTCTCACACCACCAGCACCCCGCCAAGACCCAAGTCTAGCTCCCAAACACATCGGAACGGCACTGTGTCCCCATCACATGCCGCCATCACCTTTCCCACCAGGTGAGCTTGCCAGAGCTCAGGGGGCCATGCTAGTTCTCAGTTTAACCCTACCTATAGTGTCCCACTCTGGCTTGCTGGTATGGCCATGGACCCCTTCTGTCTTCTTAGACTCACCTGGGGTAGCCGTCTCTGCTCTGGGTCTGGACCTGACCTGTTTGTGCTCCAGAATGCTTCACAATCCTCAGGTCTGGCTTTGTTCGTGTCCTTGGAGAATCTTCTAGTCCTCAACGTGGATGACCGAATGAGAGAGCTTGTTGGTCTGGACCCTGTTGCAGAGGCTGGAGGACAGCTAGAATGACCTGAGACCATCTCCATGCCCATCCAT
>NW_022196905.1:104492042-104505681 GCF_008632895.1 Mastomys coucha
TCCATCTTTCTATCCATTTTCTTTGTATCCATCCATTAGTTCAATCATTCATCACTATTCTTTCCAATCATCTACGTATTTGTCCACCTCCCCCATTTGCCCATCCATCAACCTACTCATTCATCTGCCTGCCATCCATTCGTTCATCCAGCCACTCAGCTATTCATCCTTTCACTTAATAATCCATGCATCAGTCCTTTCATTTATCCATCCACCAGTTCATCCATCCACACAATTACCTTTCTGCCGATCTAGCCATCCACCTATTTATCCAGCCACTCAGCTACTACTCAACTTCTCATTCCTTCTTCCATTCACTCGTCTATCCACCCAGCTGCCAATCATAGATGCACTTGCCCACACAGTCATCAGACTGTCCCCTGTCCTGGGGCAGGATAGAGAAGAAGGTCCTGAAGGCCAGCCTGTGTGTAGATGGGATGCCCCTCTTTTTCTCTGTATCTCCCCCTCCCTCATTCCCTCTTCCTCCATCTTTCTTCCTCTATCTCTTCCTTCTCCATCTTGTCTCCCCTCTCTCCTCACCCTTCCTTCTTCTCTCCTCTGCCCCATCTCTTCCCCCTCTCTTTTGCTCCTCTCTCTTCCCTCCCCCTACCTCTTTCCTCCCCTCTCTCTCCCTTCCTCTCTCCTCCCCCATGTGCCTCTCTCCTCTGAACACCTTCCTCTTTCTTCCTCCCTCCTCTTCCTTCCTCCCTTCCTCTCCCCTCCCCCTACCTTCCTTTCTCCTTCCCTCTTCTTTCCTGTTTCCACCTCATTTCTTCTCTTTCTTTCTTTCATTTCCCTTCAATCCAGCCACTCCACTCTATGTCTCATCTTGGTTTTCCTCTTTCTTCCTCCTTTGTCCTCTCTGTTTCTCTGATGTCCTTCTCTTCCTCCTCCTCATTTCCATCATCTTTCTCTTCTTCTTGCCCCTCCTTTCTCCCTCTCTGGACCTGGTTGGGCTCACTCAGCATCAGGCTGAAGACCTTCCTGAAAAGGTTTGCTCCTGGCTACTCCCAGGATCTGTATGGCAACAATAGCAGTCTTTGAGTCTCAGGAGGGGCCTATTGCCCCTGAGCCAGAGCAGCTGGGGTGAGTACCTTGTATGGAGTTAATCCCTGGCCCAGACTGGGATAGTAGATTACATGAGGCTGGCTCTCCAAGTTGTCCCAATCTTGAGTTTTCCTTGCTGACTCCTTCACCCAATAAGTTTTTTGTTGAACTTACAACCATTCTACCTGCCCCACCTCCAAGATTTGCCAGCTGTACAAATGGAACCCATTGCCCCATGGCCCCTACTGGGAAAGCCTAATACACAGACAGAGCTCCATGGCAGGTCCCAGGCTAGTGACAAGAGCTTCGTCCTTTAAAGCAAATGTGTGTGGAAGAGAAACTTTCTGTTGGGGGAGCCAGAGGGAATGGGACACTGACAGAGATGCACCATGGCTTTTGGGGAACCTGAGGCCTGCTCCTCAACCTGCATCTCTTGGGAAGGGGTTGGATATCTCAGGCTGGTAAAGATGTAGCCAAATGAGGAGGATAGAAAGACTTCAGTTAGTGCCTCCTCCATGATGCCCGCCTGCCGGCCTGGGCTCAATCACCTCTGAGGTTTTTGTTAGCTCTGAGGTACTGGGTAGTCAGCCACTCACCTGACTGTTTTGAGCCTCAGCTTCCTCTTTTACAAACAGGGACAACGAAGGTATGGGTTGGAGCTTACATACGTCCAGAGTGAGTGGAAGTTGGCAGAGCTGGTCCTTCGACACTCTCCAGTGTGAAGGAGAGGCCCCAGGCCCAGCTCCTCCCTGGCCACATCTCATGCCCCCCCAGGCCCAGCTCCCCCCTGGCCACATCTCATGCCTCTTGTTTTTCTCATCCTTGGTTGCTTGGTAGTGGGAGTCCAAACTGAACCCCTGGGAGCATCTGGGGTGCTGCCAATCCTCCCCCTATTCTGGCTCTTGCCCATTGCCCACACAAGGGTTTAATGCCCAGTGGGGCTTAATGACCTTCAATCCTGGGCTGTCGTGCAGGAAAATCAGCCTGGCTTTTTCTACGTCTCCCAGCTCAATGCAGGGAGGCTGTAGGCATGCAGGAAAATGCTCTCTACAGACAGAGAGATCTTCAGTCCCCACAGAAGGGACTTGAATTCGGATGCAGATCTCCCTTTGCATCTAGGCTCCCTAAAGGATGTCCAGACTGACTTGGAAGATGCACATGGGGCCTGCTCACTCGTTTACGCATTAATTCATTAACTCAAACAGCCATCCACTCACTCACTCACTCAATCCATCCAAGTGCTCATTCAGTCATTCACTAATTTGTGCATTTAGTTGCTCACAAACTCATTCATTAATTCATCTGCCCACTAATTCATCCACCCACTCATTCATTCACTCATTTATTTACTCACTCATTCATTAATTCATCCACCCACTCATTCATTCACTCATTCTTTCATAATTCACCCACTCATTCACTCATCATCCACCCATTCCTTTGCTCAGTTATTTACTCATCCATTCACTTATTCACCCATTTGCTCACACACTAACCCATTCATTTATTCATTTGCCCACTTAGTTGTTCATTCACAGGAGCTGAGCCTATATGTGTCCTGGGCCTAATGTTGAACATCTTGAGAAAAAGCCCTGATCTCCTGGAGCTGGTTTCTTGGGGGCCCATGATGGGCACCCTGAAAGGCTGTGGCAGGGTTGTGAGCCTGTCAGAGGAGCACCAGCAAAAGGAGCAGCCAGGATTGATGCCTGTGCTGGAGGAGGAGAGAAGGCAGCAGGAAGGGGACAGTATATACAAAATCCATGCTGGAAGCTCTGGAGGGAACAGCTGGAGTAGTGACAATGGGGCCTGGGGTCAATAGGGGACATAGAAGAGGACTCCAGAGGGAGGGTATTACCCCTAAGAGGAGGGCTCAATGTGGCATGGGAGGTAACAGGAGATAAAGAGCTGGCAGTGAGTGGCACTCCTGGGAGGCACGCTGGCGCTGGGAGCATCAGCCTGTGAGACATACCTTGACCTTGAACTCCAAGGGGAAGCCATGGTGGGCAGGAGACACAGCTGTGCAAGGCTCAGTCTCTGGGTTCTCAGCCTCAGAGGCAAAAAACTGGTTTTGACAGAAGCCAGGTGCCTCCTGTGTCTGGGTGGCCATGCTCAGACCTTCCATCTTCCCTCATGGCACAGGGTCCCTTCTTGCTCCAGAGTGGGCCTGGGAGCCTGGAAATGTGTCCAGCGTGGTAGGCCATGGAGGCCAAGGGTAGGAACAAGTGGCCTGCCTTTGTCCCAGTCTTTGCCTTCACCCAGGCCCTTGTGCTCTTCACATTGCCAATGCCTCCCTCTGGGGAGCCTTCCTCATTCTTCCCACCAGCATCATCAGCTTTGTGAGCACCTACTACATTCCCAAGCCCCAGGGAGCTGGCACACACCTACAGGCAAAACCCCACCCTTTACCTCAGGAATGGCCTAGAAAGGGCAAAGGAGCCATGCGGGGGAAGCAGGGAGCAGCCCTAGGCATGTGAAGACCATGGTAGGAATACAGGGAAATGCGAACAAGTAGGCTGTCCTACCAGCCTGCCTTGGTGTCACCTTCCCACATTGCCTGTCTCCTCTGTGCTCAGGATACGGGGCGTGGCTAGCCTGTATTAAAGTGTTCTGTAGGCACGCTCCTCCCGGATGCATGTCCTGTGGGTATGTTTTTGGCTCAAAGTCCTATTTTGAGCCTGATCCTTGTTGATACGTGATGCTCCAGTTGACACAAGGCCACGGAGATGGGCTATTCCACAGCACGGATATGTCACTACACATTGGGTCATCTTCCCAGTGACGGGCGTGTAGCTGGGTTTTTCCCCTTTACCACCCAGGCTGTAGGAACTCCTGGACCAGTTGACACCCCTGGCTTCCGTGCTTCTAAAGGAAAAGCACCTGCTGACAGGAAGCCAATAACAGCTGCCGAATGGCTCCCGCATGGCCCCAGGGTGACGGTGGTGACACAGTGCCCAGGTCTGGGTGTCCTTCCTCCCAGGAACACTCTAGGTTTACAGCTTGGCCCTTCTTTTCCCTCTAAGAGACAGACTATGGCATTGCTCTCGTGTCTCAGTCTCTGGCCTACCAGAGAAGCCACTCTGTGAGGAAGAGCTAGTGTGAGATTAGGCTCACAGCCATGTTCTGGTTCCCTCCCTGCTATAGGCAGAGTGGCTTCTATCACATGCCTGAGATGCTCTCAATGTGGTCTGGTCTCTGAGCATCCACCCCAGCTGTTTCCTTACCCCAGAAGGCTTTTCTCACACCAACCCTATCTCCCTCTTTGCTTTTATAGGCTAGCAGGGGGGCACAGCGCAGAGACATTCAGTAACTTGTCTGGGGACCCAAGAAAGAGTAAGCAGAGGCAGATCTGAAACCAGGCAGTCCCCTGAGCCCATCAGCACCATGTCTCTTGTGGTACACCAAGTGCACCAGCATCACCAGATTCACAAAGGCTTAGAGATTAGAACCCAGCCTTAAAGTGTGTGTGTAAGTATGTGTGTGTATGCGTAAGTATGTGTATGTGCATGTGTGTGTGTACTTGTGTGTTGTGTGTATGTGTGTATGTTGAGGCTGAGGATCAGACAGGAACTAAGGCACACCCAGGTCACTCAGTGGGTTGTCTGCAGGCCAAACCAAGTCCCTTCCATCTGCTGGACTCCCTAGGACTCAGTTCGCAGGCAGGGTAAGTGTGGCATTGATGTCTGTCTCATTTCTCTCTGTTTGGGATACAGCCGGGAAGGAGCAGAAGCCGGGAGCAGAGGCTTGTCACTGCTCACAAGGATCTGCTATTCAGGTCACTGGCTGGGGCCACGAGGCAGGGAAGGAGGAGGGTCAGCTGGCTGGACCATAGGGGGGCTGCAAGGCCCCAGGAGCTGTCACCGCTGACTGATGGATAGGGACAGCTTCCAGTCACTGGCCATCCCGCCACGAGCCCCGTGGCCATCTCTGTGGCCGCCCACTCTGGCCTCCAGCCCAGAGCTTTGCTTTGAATGTCCACAAGGCTTTTGTTCCTGATATGGAGCTGGGCCTGAGGGGCTGAGGGGCCCCTTTCAGGGGAAAGAGCTGCCAGCGGTGGTGGCTTTCCCTGCCTGCAACCCCCACTGTGTCCATCTAATTACCTGCGGGCAGGAGGGGCCAGCTGGGACAAGGGATCTTAGGAAGGGGAAATGGGGGTGGCAAATAACCACCAAATTCCACCAAGCAGAGACTAGGGATCATGCCTTTTTTAAGACTGGTAATCAAGGCCCAGAGAGGACAACAGTCTTGAGAGGTCCAGGAAGCTAGAGGCAGGGTTTGAGCTGACTCCATGGCAGTCTGATGTCTCTGTGTGGTGAGCACCTGTTGGGCACCTGGTTGACTTGTCTCTGCAGACAGAGTCATTTCTGGTCACTCCGTATCTGACTGGGCATCCTCAGACAGGCCAGTTCTCTGAGCCTCAATTTCTTTTTTCAACAAGGGATATTTACTTATAGAGGACCTCTTGTGCTCAGGACCCACTCTCCAGTCTCAAAGCACCCACAGGATCAGACAAGTCAGCAGCTAGCATGTGAAGGATGAGTTGTGGTTGGCAGACAGAGGCAGACACAGGACATAAGCAATTCCATTGTGAATATGGCGCCTAAGAAATGTCTTCAGAGAGCAACATGGGTCTAGGCAGGGGTCATTGGTGGCTGGGGTGAGCCAGTGGAAGAGCTGAGGCAGTGGGCAGTGAGGTGTCCAAGCAAGAGATGATGGAGGCTGGTCCCCACCCCCTCGTGTAGGCTGAGCCATGGTTCAGGGATGGTGAGGACACCCAGTAGATTTATCCTACGACCTCATAGTTTCCCTCCAAAGGGGTAACAAGGATGCAAACAACCGTGCCTTTACCACATTGGTCATGACAGTTGAAAGGCTCAGTAACCTGGTTCCCATCTGTTGCAGGTTCATGGACAGAAAGTGAGGCCTGAAGCAGTCACAGAGGAAAAAAGAGAATGAGAGCCTGGTACATTGGAAGCAGGGGACCAGTGTGGGACACTTGAAGCTGAGAGCTGGATGCTGTCAGTGTATTGATGCCACTGAGATGTCACCGAATAAGCTTAAAACTATCAGGTGTAGAGGTTGAGACAGGAGGATTGCTGTGAAAGAGTGAGGGGAATTTCAAATGGAAAATGTTATAATTTACCAACGTTTTAAAAAAAATGATACAATGTATCAGAACCGCCATCCAGCTTGGGTGGGTAAACTTTTGGGACTTGAGTTGCATTGAACAGTAATGGTTGTTAAAGTAACAGACAAGCAAATGAGGGCCAGCCATGGGCAGGAGACCCACCTCGGGGCATGAAGGTACAGCATGACCAGTTTGGCAAATGGTGACCAGGTCACCCCATCCCTTCTTTGTGAACAAGCTACCCAGAGCCTTCTGGGAAATTCCTGACTGATGCCTCTGCTGATTTGCTGTGTGTCTTGGAAAGTCACATGACCTTTCTGAGCCTTGGTTTTCATCTTCTATGTATCAGCTATCTGTTGAGGGCCGTGAGCTGCTCAGGGGTTAGAGGTTGCGAATACTTTTTTTCAGTCCTTGGCACACAGGAGAGGACACAGGGGGCCCGGAGGGCCTGGAGGCCTGGCCGAGCGCTTGGTGAGATGGGGGAGGGAAAGAGTCTGCACTGGATGAGCCAGCCTCAGCACAGGGTGGCGCCCAGTTTGGCCTGGCCCCACTGCCCTTACCCCCTCTCTCCCTCCTTGCCCTCTGCTGGAGCTGGTCACGGATCCCATTCTTCTGGCAAATGATCTCCATGTGTCTCGGGTTGGGTTTCCCCTCGTCTGGCCCGTCCCCCTTGGGAACTTAGGCCCCCCACGGTCTGACCCCGAGAGGGGCCGGCAGGACGCGCCTGGCATCTGGTTTAACCATCAGAGCCGGGCTTGTTTCGGTTTTAATGACCCGTGGAGCCCTCAGGAGAGGGAGTGAGCCCGGGATGAACAGGCCCAGGAGGTGGGAGGGCGGGAACAGGACACAGCAAACAGATTAATGGGATGGGCAGAGAAAACACTCGCTCACTCCTGCAAGCCTGCGCAGGGAAGAGCCTCCCTTTCCACATGGGCTGCAGCTGCAGGGGCTCCTTCTCTCTGCCTTTCTTCTCGGTGTGTGCTCACTAGACCTGTTCCCACTGGTCTGCCAGTGCCAGCCCTGCACTCTCCCTTGCTCACATCCCGGGGACCCTATTTTGAGTCCCCGTATTGCCAAGATCTCTTTCTCAGACTTATGGGTGACATGGAACAGTGGGATTGCTTCTGCTCAAGCATTGCGCATGAGCGGGGTAGGAGTGTGGGGGTGGGGACCTGGTTTGTACCTTGCTATCACCTGAGCTGCTGGTGCCTCCTTTTTATAAAGGTGACGCTACAGGAACCCTCTACTGGCTTCTCACAACCCTGGTTATGGCTGTCCCCATTCTGAGGCCCAGAACAGACAGGTTCAGAGAGGTTTGGTTATTAGCTCAAGGCTGCACAGCTGTTACCGGTTACACCCTGGATACATGCTCTCCTGATTTCTGTTCTTGAGAAAGGTTGTGTGGGAGGCAGAGACCCAGTCCCCTGCCCTATAAACTGTCCTTTGAACTGGGACAGAGTTTCTAGGTGCTCATTCAACCCCAGCCTTGCTAGAAGCTTCCCTATCTGTTGGTGGTCCCTCTGGCCTCCAGATTCCTCATCTGACCACAGAGAGGATCATTTTTTTTTGTTGGGGTGCACATAGGGTGAGAAGATGAGCCATTTCTCAGAAGGGTAAACGGAGGCTTAGAAAGGCCAGTGACCTCATGGGAGGATAAAGCCAAGCCAACTGAGGGTAGAATTTGAATCCAGGCTTTACTTATGGCCCTATTTTATAGTTCAGTGGGTTCTGACTGATTTCTTTCTCAGTGTGAAGCTGCTCAAGGATGTCTTGGATCTTGTCATCCTCAGATCACAGCCACGAGGCACAGTGTTAGGGTAGGTGGGGCTTGCAGGAGTAGGGAATGCCCTGGATTGCCAATCTTCAAGTCTTCTGCCCATTTCCCAGGGGCATGATGACTGAATTTCTTCTGCCCAATGGGCACAACCCTGTTCTCCGGGAGGTCTGGAGTGTGAGAACAGGTTGATGGTGAAATCTGCACTGTGCTTGGAGTGGAACCTGGAACGCACAGGTGCCTACCACCGTTCTGCCTGTCGGCAGCATGATGTATCGCCATTTCTGATTAATGGTGGCTTGGCACGGCACTGGCCAGGCCTGGGGCAGCCTTTGGAACAGAAATAGCTTCTTGTCCTGGGACCTGGCAAGAGCAGAGTTGCGATGCCAGCCTCCACCTCTCCAAGCCTCCATATCCTTGTCTGTGGAATGGGTCAGGCCTCAGCCTCATCAGTTGGAGCTCTGCTTGTAAACTGTTCAGGAGCGGATGCCAGCTCGGCTCTGCTCCTGGGTGGGTGGTGGCCAGGATTAGGTTTCTGAGCCTCTATGCCTGCTGGACTGGAGAGGGCCCTGCTAGTCCTCCATCCTTACTGAAAATAGCCTTGCAAATCCCTCTCGTAAAACCCCAGCCTCCCACCCCAGGCCTTCCAGGGACATACCAGAAACTAAAATAGAGTTGAGATCAGCTGTACCCTGACTCTAGTGCCCACCTGACTTGGATAGCTCCTCTGGAGCTCTGCACGAAGTTCTAAAGATGTCTGCCAAGTGGGCCCGTCTTCCATCCCAGGAGGGAGTGGCCTAAGCTTGTTCTGGGGATTCAGGTCTGAAGTCACAAAGCTGTGGGGGCTTCCGTCACCAGCTTAGACACCCTCATACACATCTGAAGCAATTTATTCCATTTTGGCCTGTGGACCTGGGGGCTGGGCTGAGCTGTTTCTTTGTGTTATGAAGATGGGTGAAATTATGAATTGTACACATGGGTGGACAGACAAACAGGTGGACAGTGTCTGCCCAGCTACCTGGAAGACCCTGGGCTTTCTTTTCTCTTGACTGGGGCAGAGGCTGGATTACCACAGTTTAGACACACCTTGGTACATTCCAGAGGCTCAGAGCTGTTCCCTGCCCTGTGCTTTCCCTGGGATCCATCTCCATAGTATACCAGGATACCTGCATAGTATACTCAGTATACCTGCTGAGTGACCAGGTGATGGATCAGCCAAGCACCTGTATGACCGTGCCGGCAAAGCTGTCTGCCTGGTGTGTGTGGCCTCACTGCTGTATCTGTTTGTAATCTCCAGTCTCTTGCGGTGCTCTGTTCCTGGGAATTCCTGGACCCTAGATTTCTGCACATATGGTTCCTCCTTCCCTCCCTTCCCTGGAGCTTCCTCCTCCTCCTCCTCCTCCTCCTCCCCCTCCTCCTCCTCCTCCTCCCCCTCTTCCCCCTCCTCCTCCCCTGAGCTTCACTGCTTTGGCTGTGAGTGTCCCCAGTTGTCTACCCCAGAACTGTAAGTCCTAATAAAATGAACTTGAAGTGTGGATCCCAGAAGAAGATGGTCACATGATGTCATCTCTCCTCAGGCCTCTAAGAAAGCTGGAAATGTTTGTTGAATGAATGTATGACCTTGGTGAGCAACCTCAGTTGGGCCTTCTTTTAGTGTAGATTATGAGCTCCAATGTTGCTCCAGGACTCAGGGAGAGGCTCCATGGATGTGAGTGAGACTTTTCACCCCAAAACTTCAGGATCATGTCTGAAACAGGGCCTCATATGGGATTCTGCAGGCCTAGAAGGGCTGACTCCTCAGGCAGGGTCACAGGCCCTGTTTACTGTGCAGCAGGTGTCTCTAGACTTAGGCTACATCGCAGGGGCAGAGACAGCCACCTGCTATCCACCCAGCTCAGGGAGGGAACGAAGCATCCTGGGCCCCGAAGTGAGGTGGAGAGGTGGAGAAAGGGTACCAAGTCTGTCCCATGACCCCTTCAAACATACTGAACTCCAGCACAGATTCCCTCAGGGCAAAGGATGATGGGGGAATAACTCAGAAATGTTAGCGGCTACATGGTCACTACACAGGTGGCTTCTTCTCTCTGACCAACTCCCTACATGGTGACGATGAGTGATAGGTTACCCTCTGACCCTGAGCCCAGGAGATGAGGCAATATCCCCCACACTAGGGTGACAGAGCCTGTGAATGAGGCTCCCTCGCTCCTCCGCAGCATTTAACCCTTCGGGAGATCCCACTGTCCAGATGGCTTCCTCAGAGAGGTTGAGGAAGGGATGGAGGTGAGAGGGATTCCGGCCTCTCTGCTGTGGCCCACAGAGGCACATGGTGCCAGGGTTAGCCACAGTCCTCCACTCAGAGCCAGTCACCCTGAGTTTGGGAGGGCTTTCTTTCTCTTTCCAAATGGGCAGGTCTTTCTGTCTTCACTCATGCTTAGTCAGCCCACAAATGTTTACTCAGCCCTTTCTTGGAGCTGGGATTCGATAATACAATATGGCTGCAGACAAGAGAGCACGCACAGGGAGGAAAGACCCGGGAGCCTATGACTCAGTGTGCGTGCATGTGTGACATCAGCTTGGGGTTTAAACTGAGGCCTGAAGGAGTGCAGAAGGCAGAGAAGACAGCAGAAATATCGGGAAAGACATTCCAGGGCCAGGCATTCCATGTGCCAGGTGACCCGGCTCCTCCTAGTCTGACACCCTTCTGTCCTGGATGACTCCCGCCTACTCTTGGTTCCCACAGATGAGTCATACTTGGGAGGCCTGCCAAGGCTGGAGGGTGAGTGATAACCCCCTGTCGGTCCCCACAGTTTCTGCCACCGCCTGACTTTCCCAGAGGACTATGAGCTCCCTGGAGCTCAGCCATCTATGGATACTATTGTGACCCTGTCAGTGAGTGATGGATAGAGGTGTGAGCGAGCCTGCTAACCTCCAAGCTCAGGGTGAAGGCTGCCCAGCCTGGTGCCCGTGGACCTGCAGGCTGATCGTTCCTGCTCCTCCCAGAAGGTGCGGTTGGGACACAGAGCCTGATGTCAGCAGTGCTGAGATGGAAATTATTGGCTGAGGATGGGGCTGGGCCTCAATCAATGCTCAGGATTGATCCTCAACTGTTTGCAAACCTTTGTGGATGCATGGATGCATGGATGTGCACATAGGCGTCAACACATACATACATACATGCACCTGGGCTCTGAAGCAGGAGGTGGACAGATCTTTCCCAAGGTTGTATTAAGTCCAGTGCGGAACATGCCTCTGGTCACTGACTTGATGCTTGCCACTTCTGGATGAGGAGTTCGCGGTTTAGGTTTGAATTGGGCCTTTGAAGTCCATGCAATAGGGTGCAAACGTCTGGGAAATGCCAGCCTCGGGAACTGCAGTTTGGACTACAGAGGGTGTTCCCTGGAACCCAGGGATAGACCTATAGAAACTCCAGTCAGAGGGTTTCACCGTGGTCCCGGGGGCATCTTGTAACTTCACAGAAGCAGAGGTGAGATAAGGCCTGGCAGGGCCAGCTGGGGTCTGGGTATGGAAACCTGGTTCTGGTCCACTGGATAGGCCTCAGCTGCCTGGTCTCCATAGCGATGGCAGCCATGGTGATGTCAGACTCAGGAACCTCATCTCTGCTTCCACTCTCTGCTGCTGGAACCCAGGCTGATGACATCTGTGAGGACCTGGGCATCTTCAGAGCCCAGCTGGGCAGGACTGTGGCGGCCCTGGGCCGTTATCTGGCGCACAGCAGGTGGAGACTGCACACGGCCAGCGGCTGCCTGGCTTGTATTTTTAACACCCTGCTCTCGGGCGGTGACAAGGTGTCTGCTAAGTGAGGTAATAGGCCATTGAGTGGGTTCCGCTTTGCCGAGGGCCTTCATAAATCACATCTGTCAGGGGCCCGTGTCACGGTCCAGGGCAATGGCCTCACGGCGGCAATTAGCCAGCCTGTGCTGGGTGGCTGGACGGCAGCCTGCTCCCCGGCCCTGTGGCCTAGCAGGGCTGCAGGGGGCTTGGCCCTCTCCCTTTTCTGTCCCCAGTCACTGCTCTTTGGAGACAGATGGAAGAAGCATTAAGTTCTGGACCCCAGGCTCACTACAGAGTCCAGCCACAGGAACAAGGGCTTCCCCTTAGGACCTGTGTTCTCTTGCACACAGCAGGAACACCGATTCTCCTGAGGTGGCACAGGGAAGGGTGCTACTTGTGCCACCTGTGAGACAATGAAAATGGTCACAGGTGACATGCGTGGATGCTCTTGGTATTTCCATGTACAAGTCTGTAAAGTCTCCATACTGCTCCTGGACACACAACCATCTCTGAGAGGGAGAACAAGGTAAGGGGCCAGAGTGGGTCAGCTTATTTGTCTTCTCTCCATTTTACAGGGAGGGAAGCTGAGGTGCCATTGACCTAGAGACACAGATGGTGGGAAGGCAGGGAAGTTTGCACTCTCCCTGTGTGATAGTGTGACCTGGACTTTGGGCAGAGGGAGAGAGGTCCTACATGGCTAGCAGCAGCTAGTCCAGTCCCTGTCCCTCCTACATACCGGGCCACAGCTGAGCCCTGGCTCAGGACACAGTGGGAGGGGCCTGACCGAAGGTCCAGCTATTTGCCTCAGCGATGCAAGCAGAGAAACCAGGACTAGCAAGGAATAAAACTCTCTGAAGTTGACACATGCTTCTGCAATCTCCCAAGCCTGACATCAGCAGGCTCCATGTACATTTTCACACATACCAGTAGACATGGAAAGGAGGCCCAAAGCCCAAAGGTCCCTCAGTGTTCCCTTGCCTCAAAATATCTCCCCTTATCTGACTCATTCAGTGCACACTCACAGACAGAACACAAGATATGTGTACATTCCACACTCCCTATGTTCACACACACATACATGCACACACACGAGCACACATGCAGTCTCTATGTACACCTTTATATACACACACATTCACACAATACAAACATGCAGACACATACATACTCCATATGTACACTCACATGCACACACATACACACCCCATATGTATACTCACATGCACACATATACACACTCCATAAATATACCCACATACCCCTACATACACACTCAATATGTATACTCACATCTACAAGCATACATGTTCTGTATGCACACCCCACCGCATGCATACATACTTTATACTCTGTATATATACCCTCATATATACACATGCCACAAGCATACATTCATGTAGACAACACAAACATGCACACACATGCACATACATGCATACTTTGTACACTCACATATAAACAATAGAACACATGCACACACAGACCTCACACTTTGAATATACCCTCATACACACACACACAGGACACACACTGTACACAGATACTGTATGTACACCCACACACATGCACACTCTGTATGTATACCCTCATACACACACACACCACACACACATACACACTCACCCTTCACTCTATATGTGTGCATTTATGTGCACATCCACTCAATCTGCACACACTATGAACACATGTGGGCACAGATGCACACACATGTATATGTTCATGTGTACCATCCTTTTTGGCTAGCTGGAAGGAGCTCAGACACAGGCCCACAGCATCTTGTATTCCGCACATAGTTCAGAGCACCTGTTCTGTGCAATCCAGATACTGAAGGACCCCTGCCCCTGCAGCACCTGTGTCTCTGAACATCATAGAGCTGCAGCTTCAGGAACCCCCCCCCCCCC
>NW_022196905.1:104505717-104526763 GCF_008632895.1 Mastomys coucha
GCTGCAGTTCAGGGGATCCCCCCTCCTCAGAGGAGCCATAGAGCTGCAGTTTCAGGGGACCCCCTCCTCAGAGCCACTCCTGTTTCCTGTTTGCAATGCCCCTATCCCTGCTCCTGGGGTGTGGGCAGGTGGGGTTCAGACAGCAAGGACGGTGGGTCCTTTCCTTGCCTCAGGCTTCCTTAGGGTCCCCAGATGGCCATCCTGTGGCTGCCAGAAGCCACTCCCATCTCTTGCCAGCTTATTCAGCCTTGACTGAGGCAGGACCCATGGAGTCCTGGGCAGCGATGCTCTTCAGGGGAGGCTGCAGCACCTCTGCCTCTGGAGGCCAGACTGGGGTGGAACAGGCCAGGGGGTATCAGGTGCTTAGAGGGAGAAGGAAGCCTCAATAGGCCTTATTCCTGAATAGTTCTACCACACAAGGAGTGGACACCCAAACCCAGCTTCCAGGCTCATACAGGGCCTCCAGAAACACAGGCCTCCTTCATGCCTGGCCTGCATCCATCGGTGACTGTTCTTACACTGGGGGTGGGGTTGGGCCCTGGAGACCACCATCTGCCTGCCTGTTGGCTGTCTCTGTTCCCTGGGGTCACCGGAGGCTGGGATCGATGCGGGCCCAGCTGCCCAGCACCTCCCTATTACCAGCAGGCCTGGCCTAGCCCTAATTGCTTACACGGAGGCGTCTGCGAGGGCCCAGGTGGCAGAGCCCAGGCTGCCTCTGGCTCCCCTAAGGCATGGCCTGGCTGGGGACAGGGGAATGGGGAAGAAAGGCAGTGCCGGGCAGGGCATCTGTGAGTCCCAATTAAGGCCCGAGTGGCATAGTCTGAGAGACCCTAATTTGGTTTGGGACAATGAGCTGGGGAAATTGGCTCTAGTCTGAGTAGGCTGGAGCCCCATCTGTCCAGCCTGGGAAGCACTTCTATAGTCCCAGTGCTGGGCACTGGGGGTAGGGGGACACAAACTGGTCCCTCTGTGGACTACTGGGTGCTACAGTGTACCAGCATTTTCCCTCAGTGTCACCAACAGAGTCTATGTTTGGGGAAAGTTAACATTCTACCCCCATTCTGCAGATGGGTAAACTGAGGTCCAGAAAGGCCATGAAGCTGTTTATCTTGACTGTATCCAGAGGGGTTTCTCATAGCCTGCTGCCCTTCAGCTGAAGGTTTCTTTGGTTTTGACGTTCAGGGTTGCTGTGGAAATGGGCTGATCCAGTACATTCTAGTTTCCAGTTAACCGTGAATATAATCATGTGACTATGTCCCATGAAGAATATGGGATAAGCCTCCACTAAGGTAGTTTATTCAGGGTTTTATCCATGGATACTTGTGAAGTAGCTTGGGAGGCTAGGGTAGAGAAAAACGGAGTTTGGAGCTAGTTGGTCTTGGATTAAATCTGGTCCTTTCGTGTGTCTTATGGACAACAGAAACCTGTCCCTTCTACAGATGTCACAACTAAATCACTGTGGGCCTTAACATTATCTGACCGGGCAGAGGACACTGAAGTCAAGAACCTTGAGATAGGAAGGGGGCTGGAGACAGCCTAGGTGGCCCACATCAGAGGGGGTGGGATCTCTGTGCGGAAGAGCTACGCTAAATAGGGCTTGCAGGGAGTACCTCTGTGAGCCAGGGACAGAAGCCTGTTAAACACAACTTCTGATATGTGTGTGTATGTGTGTGTGTATACACATATGTACACACACACATATATATACATATATATACACATATACATACACATACATATACATATATGGAGGGATGTTCGCTACAGTAAATGACACCCAAAGGCAGAAGAAGAGATCAGAGTGGGGCTGGAGGTAAGGCTCCATTGGCCCAGTGCTTGCCCAGCATGCTTGGGGCCAGAGTTCAATCTCCAGTACTGTTCAGCCTGGGTGTGGTGGCTCCGAGTTTGTAACCTCAGCATCGAGGATCAGGAGTTCAAGGTCACTCTTGTCCACCTGTGAGTTACAGATGAGTCTGGGCTATGTGAGGAAAGAAGGAGACAGGGAAGAGGAAAAGGAGGAAAGGGGAAAGAGAAAGGGAGAGAAATGGAGGAAGACACAGAAAGACACACACACACACACACACACACACACACAGAGAGAGAGAGAGAGAGAGAGAGAGAGAGAGAAGATGGGGAGGAGGAGAGAGAGACAGAGACACAGAAAGACAGAGAGGGAGAGAGAGGCAGAGGAGGAGAGATGGGGAGAAGAGAGGGAGAGAGACAGAGAAGGAGAGAGATACAGAGAAACAGAGACATACAGAGAGAGGAAGAGAGGGAGAGAAAGACAGAGGGAGAGAAAGAGAGAAAGAGACAGAGAGATAAAGAGGAGGAGAGGGAGACACACAGAGAGACAGAGAGGGAGAGAAACAGAGACAGTAAGGGAGAGAGAGATAGAGACACAGAGAGAGACAGAGACTGAAAGAGAGGGGGAGATGTGGGGGAGGAGAGAGGGTGAGAGAAAGAGGGACAGAGAGAAAGGAGGAGAGAGGGAGGAAGAGACAGATGGAGAAAGACACAGAAAGATGGAGAGAAACAGAGAAAGGCAGAGAAAGAGGGGTGAGATGGAAGAGGAAAGGGAGAGACAGAGGGGAGAGAGAGGGAGAGAGACAGAGAAAGGGGGGAGAGGGAGGGAGAGATCACAGGGCCAGAAGGACTATAAACCAGAGTGTGGCAAGCAGCCAGGGTTGCCCCTAAACCCTCTTGTCAGAATTAACTGCCTTCATCCCTCCTAGAGGAGACGCCCCACGACATGTACACTTCTCTAGTCCCACCCCCAACCACACTAAGGACCAAGGGATCACCTCATGAGTAATTGGGGGGGCACCCACACCACCCCCAAACCACAGCAGCAAAAGCATGGAACTCCAGGAGGAGTGCTGCCCCTTCTCCCATCTCACTCCAGAAGTCTGCAACTGTCTGCTCGTGTGTGTGTGTGTGTGTGTGTGTGTGTGTGTGTGTGTGTGTGTGTGGATACAAGTGTGTCCATGTGAATGGAGGACAGAGGTTGGCTCTGGGTGCTTCCTCAGTGGCTTGCCACCTTTCTTTTTGAGATGTTATCTCTCAGTGAACTGAAGACATGGCTTAGGAAGGCAGTCCAGAAGGCCCTATGATCCACCTGTCTCCGTGCCAACCTCAGCACTTGGGTTCCAGGGGTGTGCTGTGGCTCTGGCTTTTGTGAAGTTGCTGGGGTAAAACTCAGGCCCCCACGTTGTACAGCAAACATTTTAGCCACGTGTGACGTGTTAACCCTCTGAACTGGTTTGTTAACAGTAGCCATGGGGCTCTGGCTTGGGTTGGGTGCTCCAGTGTTTCCTTTGTGAGATGGGTGATCTTGTCTTGTGGGACAAAATCTTGTTTTCTGGGATTGTTGGAACAGATAGATGGCTATCATAAACCCTCACCGGGTCAGAGGCCCCCACTCCCTTCATTGCTTGGCTCCCAATAGATAACATTATTCCTGTGTCACATGGGAGCCAAGGACCAGCATGCCTCCTTGCCTTTCCTGGGGGCTAGCTCCTCCATGCCCAGGGGAGTCACCAGAGTCTGGACAGAGCTCCCAGTTCTGTCACCTTCCTTCCAAAAGGACAAGGCAGCTCCCCCCTGGTGCCCTAGACGCCCATTAGCTGCTGCGACTTGGAGATGTGTAGGAATGCCTGATAGTTATTTGTATGATGGCAACTTGGTCCCTAGTATTGAAAAGAGGTGGAGCTAGGGAAGGGTGCAGGTCCTTGGATTCCTAGCCTTAGTTTCTCCAGTGGGACTCCAGGTGCAATCTTAGTACCTGTGATGGTTTGTATATGCTTGGCCCAGGGAGTGGCACTATTAGAATGTGTGGCCTTGTTGGAGTAGGTGTGGCCTTGTTGGAGTAGGTGTGGCCTTGTTGGAGTGAGTGTAGCCCTGTTGGAGTAGGTGTGTCACTGTGAGTGTGGGCTTAAGACCCTCAGCCTAGCTCCCTAAAAGTCAGTATTCTGTTACCAGCCTTCAGATGATGATGAACTCTTGGCTCCTCCTGCACCATGCCTGCCTGGATGCTGCCATGTTCCCGCCTTGATGATAATGGACTGAACCTCTGAATCTGTAAGCCAGCCCCAATTAAATGTTGTCCTCATAAGAGTTGCCTTGGTCATGGTGTCTGCTCACAGCAGTAAAATTCTAAGATAGTATCCTTCTGGGGTGCTGCTATAGGGCCCATAGGCAAGGGCATAGCTTTCTTTGCTGCAGTGTGCTTCCATTTCAGAGATGCATACCCATGTCTGGTAGGATTACCTCAGGGGTGCTCTGCATGTGGCCAGCAGCCCTGGGCTGCCCATGGCTTCCTGCTGCAGATCCTCCTGCTCCTGCTGATGGGCATCTCCCCTTTACTGACAGTCTGGAGGATCTAAAGGGTTTCAAACCTGCCCAGTTGCAGGAACAGGACAATGCCGATCTCCACAGTAGACTGGCATAGGATTGGTGCACAAGATGTAATCGGTGTTAGGTGTCGGGGATGAGTGTGGGATACCGTGGATGGTCAGTATAAATTTATTGGTAAATTAGGGGATGAGTCATGCCTAGAAACACAGCAAAGTCTCTTTGTGTATATGTGTGACTGTAAAATTATCCACACCATCCCATTTTTTCCCCTAAATACATATAATTAAAGAAAGAGTTAAACGTTAAAATGGAGAGGTTGGTGAGTTGCTGAGCTCAGGTGATTTTTCTCTCTGGCTCTTCAGTCATTGGTCTTTTATAACATTTATTCAATAAATAGATTGTGTTTGAAATAAATAAGAAAACAATGCAGGGTTATCTGGGAGCCCGTGATGTTGGGTGGGGGATGGCAACCATATGACACTGCAAGCTCTTGTGGTGGCCACTCCTCTACTGTGAACTTGCAAACATCCAGCTCTCAGAAGCCTCACAAGGCACATGTGAATTGGATTCTGAGGGGCCGCACACAGCCCCCGAGATCTGGCTATGGATGACATTCTGACAGCCACCGCAAAGTTGTAGAACCAAGGTGCCAACCTGGGATTTTAACCCATGAGCCAGCAAGAAATAGGCTCAGCTCTTTCAGGGACGACCCCTCCCCATCCACCCCATGCTGATGAAGTACATTCCTCACCACAGTCTGACAAATACCTTCCAACAGCAGAGGTGGGAACAAAGACCCCTGAAGTCTTCGAGGGTCCTCCATAACCAGTAGGACACAAGTGATCATACCACAGAAGGGTTCAGCTGTACATGGTGTTTACTGTGCACATGATTAGAAGACATCCTGAGGCTGGTCTTAAACCTGATTAACAAACAGAGCTAGCTGCCTCTTAAAGCAATTTCAGCCAAGAAACAAGAAGTGGGCAGGGAGTAGCTGCGTGTGCTGGGGACAGAGGGCACTGGACATGCCGTGGCCCTACACGGTATAAAGGTATTTCTGTCCTTAGTAGGTAAAGCCTGCTAAGATACAGGGAATCTCAACAGGGATGCATTCTTCCCTTCCTGTTTCTTCCACCTCGGCACTTGATGTTCAGAGAAAGCTCTTAGACTGGTGTCTGAACACTCTGCAAGTATGTTCTACTTGCAAATACCCAGGCCCATTTGGAGGACACTGAAGACAAGGCTCCTGGAAGCCTCCTGCTTCACTTTGTCCATATCTGGATGGACCCTCACATGATGTAAAGGGGCTGCGGTGACATCTTCGGGGAAAGTGGGTTGTACCCAAGAAGCCAGGCTCCTCCAAAGCATCTGTAGTCGGGACACCTGCTTCTTGTGTCTCTGAAATCTTTTAGCAGATTCTGGAGTTTCAGGAACAGATTCAGTTCCTGACTCAAATATATGTTTGGGACAGTGTCCCCTCTGCTCAGTGTTTTGGAGAACCCATTTGTTTTTGGGACGTATGTGATCATTTCACACACAGGCTTCAGATACCTGGATCTTCTTCCTTGTATTGATGATAGATTGATGGTTGATTGATGGTTGATTGATGATTGATTGATTGTCTGCTGGCCTCAAACTCCAAGTTGTCTGGCTTTGGCGCCACCGTGCCTGGCTACCAATGTGTTTTCTGTGTGCTGTAGGAGGGATGTGTGCTGTGTCCTCCTGTCCATGGTGGCTTTTCTATTCTCTATTACCACCTGATACCATAGGAAACTTTGAGTGATGGTCAAAGACAAGGGACTCTGTGACACTCACCCAGCAAGCCAGGCCCCAGGTGAGGACAGGCAGCCATGTCCACGTCTGGAGCCCCAGGGAACCTCTTAGCAGGGGGAAGCTTCCTGTCTCCTCGAGGAAGAAGCCATTCTCTGTCAACATTGAGGAATGAATTAGGGATGTCACCCATACTGGGCTAGTGTTCCTTGGGTGAGCTAAGTCCCCAGCTTCCTCATTTTGTTACATGGCAACATTGTGCTGAGCGATTTGAGGACCTCAGAAGAGTCAGATAGGAAAGGTGGAGGCACGTGGTGCTTCTCCTTTCTGGGACAAGAAAGGGTGTGTGGCAGGTGGTTTTCCTTCTGAGTTTCAGTTCCTGCACCAGTCGCCTCTTGTGTGCTAGGCCCAGACTGCCCCATCACAAGTGCCTGACATATTAGAGCTGAAATGAGTCCTGTTCTCATGAGAGAGGGCATGCTGAGAACCTGGCTAGGCTGGAAAGACAGGGATACAGGACCTCAGAGAGGCAGAGACCTTGGAGGGAAGTGGGTCACTGCACATAAATACTGGTCACTGGTACAGGGTCAGCTCGCATGGTCTCCGTTCTCATCATACCCTGACCAGCCCCTGGAACAGGAGGCAGATGTACCCTCCCACGGGTTCCCAGAATGAAGGAGTGGATGGAAAGCCTCATCCATACCCTGTCAGAGCACTAGATGCATCCTAGCTTCATCTACATACTATCCGAGCACTAGATCCATCCTAGAGTCCTGGAGTAAGGACTGGGTCAGAGGCAGCCTCCTCCGTCTTTAACCTGCAGGAGTTATGGAATGACTGGCTTCAATGCTCTTAGTCACTCAGTGGCCAGCTAACCTGGGCCCTGGGGCAGAACAGGTTTTGTCTCCACCGGTCTCACAGTCTCAAGTCTTACAGAGCGGTGACTGTGGTTGTATCTTTGTTACATTGTATAACATCAGGTGCATAGTAACTATTCAGTCTCCTAGCTCTCCCTGTGCATGATGGGTAGAAAAACAAATGCAAATGTCGTGATACAATACAAAGACACATCCTTAGGTCTAGCTTGGCTGTCTTGGAGTTGTGGGGTACAGGGCTTCTCAAAGAATCACTAGGGAGTCTGGGAACCTCAGGACCAAGGATCATTTTTTTTTTTTTTTTGAGACAGGGTTTCTCTGTGTAGCCTTGGCTGTCCTGGAACTCATTCTGTAGACAGGCTGGCCTCGAACTCAGAAATCCGCCTGCCTCTGCCTCCAAGTGCTGGGATTAAAGGCGTGCGCCACCACCACCCAGCCCAAAGATCATTTTTATAAATTACATTTGTGGGTAGTTGAGAAGAGCCTACATAGGTGCCTGAATGTGTGTGTGTGCGCGCGTGCGCTGAGCATGTGTGTGTGCAGGTGCGCTGAGCATGTGTGTGTGCAGGTGCGCGTGCACACACACACACACATGTGTATATATGTGTATATGTGTATATCTGTGTGCATGTATGTGTGTATATATGTGTCTGTCTGTGTGTATGTGTGTGTATCATATATTTAAACTGATAGCATAGTATGTCCCTTTTTTGTTCCTTGATGGCCAGCCCCATTAGGACAAGGATCTTCTTTTTGTCCCTGACCCCAGCTCACTGTGCAGGTGTGATGGCTCGTTCTGTAGCCTCCCACAGCCAGAAAGACAGACAGCCCGTGGCTCAACAGCTGGGAGTTGGGAGATCCAGGAAAGTAGACAGTGCCCACACAAACCCCTGGCCCAAGGTGGGAGACCAGGAGGGGCTATTTGCCTATTTATTTTTGCTCCTTTCATGGGCTGGATGGTTCTGGCAGGAGCTGGGATGAGGCCATTTACACATAGGGAGACAGATGTCACTGAGCCTCAGGGAAAGAGGAGCCTGGGAACTCTCCAGCCCCTGTGGCAGGTGCCCTGCTGGGATGCCTCATAGAACAGGATCCTGGGATAGCCAGACAATTAAGATGGTTGATTTCATAATTCAACAGCTAGCTATTTTTGGTTATAATGAATTGCAATTCAAAACGCTGATAGAAAGTTACATATTAAAATTATAGACTGGTTCCTTTGAAGACACAGGGAGTGGAACTCAGGGCAAACGAAGCTATGCAAGGGCCCAGAGAGGAAGGACGGCAGCTGAGGAAGCATACCCTTTGCCCAGGCTCAATGCATTCGTGGTCTTCAGGCCTCGCCTGCCCCAGGAGGGGACATGTGTGCCTTTCTCATCCATTTTCTGACATTTAGTAGATCCCTGCTGTGTGCTCAATGCTGGGCCTGGCCCCTGGGACACAGCAATGGGCCAGACAAGGCCTTGTCCTTCGGATCTCCTGAGGGAGCAGAGGAATGGAGTCAGGGAGATGACTGTGGGCTATGACATACGTCCCACAGACCCAGAGGTTGTGCAGGAGAAAATCACAGAGAGGGTGTGGGGAAGGGAGGTGGGCAATGTGGACAACACAGGCCTCCCAAGGAGATGAGTTCATGCTGAGCCCTGGGGAAGAAAGAGGAATAGACAGCCAGGACAGAACAAGGCTATCTCTGGGAAGGGCTGAAGGGGAATGTGGGAGGGTTTTGAGAAGTGAGGCAGCTCTGTTCTGGGCACAGAGAGGTGGTTTTGTCTAAATTTGGTTTTCAGTAGAAACTGATCTGCTCCCACCTTAAAAAGGGCCAGGGTAGGGGGACAGATGCTGTGGGCAGGTGAACGTGACAGTGACCTCGTTTGAAGCTGTTGAAACTGGGAGCCGAGCAGTGGTTAGCTTGAGAAGTGAAGTTGTATTGAAGCAAGGGGTACTAAGGCAGGGCTGGGAACATTTATGAAATGCCTACTGTATACCCAGCTGGAGGGCAGGTGCTAGGGAAGAGTGGCCTCGTGAGACAGTCTAGAGCTTTAATTCTTTCCTGTTAGCGCCTACAAGGACAAAGGTTGGCTTCTGTGGACACAGGATGTTTAGTGAGGGTGTGAGGCAGGAAACAGGGCAGGAGACCAGGTCATCCTGCTTTGTGGGATAGCATCGAAGGATGTAGTCAAGGCCGTGTGCCTACTATGTGCTCGCTGTAGCCAGCAGCCACACACTGTAACTCAGCTGACCTCCTGGCCACCCTGTTTCAGATGGGGAGTTGTCACCAGGACAGGAGAGCCTGAGGCTACCAGGCTGGGGAGCCAGCAGAAGGGGCATTTGAACGGGGTCTGCAGAACTCCTGGCTGGGACTGTGATGGCAGCCCTGCACCTTCAGCCATCTTTTCAGATGATGACTGGGCTGGCAAGTAGGAGTGCTCAGAGAATAAAGCGGACTTGTTCAGGATTGCATAGTGTTTCTGGGCTGTAAGTTACTGTAGCAGATAACTGTATCATTGTGTAGCGGCTATTCCTGGTTGTCAACTTGACTGTATCTGGGATGAACTACAGTCCAGAATTGGAAGGCTCACCTGCGATCCTAATCTGGAGGCTGAGAGATACAAGTTTCTGACCTGGATCTTGGCATGGAGATCTTGATGCATAGTGACTATGAGTCCCAGAAGATTAAGACAGGGAGATCTCCGAGTTCAAGGTCATCTGGGACAAAGCAAGTCCCAGATCCAGGCATGGTGGCACACAGCTTTGATCTGGGCTACACCTTCTGCTGGAGACCTATATAAGGACATTGAAAGAAGGAAGATTTACTTTCTTCTTCACCTGCTTGCCTTGTGGGCTGAGCAACTGCTGGACCCTTGGACTTCCATGCACAGCTGCTGCCGACCTTTGTTGGGAGTTGGACTACAGACTGTGAGTCATCAACAAATTCCTTTACTATATAGAGACTACCCATAAGTTCTGTGACTCTAGAGAACCCTGACTAATACACATTGTACCTTAGTCCAGCACCAGCTGGGGTGAGGTTATCTGTCAGCTCCTATTTACTCTGAGGGCAGTTTCCAAGCCCCCTGCCTGGGCTATGGCCGAGGACCTGCTGAGCCTTGGGACCAGTTCTGTTCTATCTCCCACTGCTGGGGGAGGGAGGGTTTTCCTAGCTGGGGTCCCTAGAAGAAAAAACACCAACAAGCTACACATGTGGATTTATTTAACACACCTTATGTGACAACTGGCAGAAGGGAAATCCAAAAGACAGGGTACCTGCTCCCGTAGCCTAAGGCTCAGTGACCTAAGGGTCAGCCAGAGGACTCATGGCTGGCCCCAGGCCTGGGATTTACTGGGGACTTGGCCTGCCTGGCAGGTTTTCCTGTGGCCTCAGGGCTGAGGGTCTGCTATCTCTGGGTGTACACATCTCATCCAGGGATATAGCCTGTTTGCTTCAGAGGGTGAGGGAAAGAGGAAGGTGAGAGACCTTAGGGCCTCATCTCTGTTATTCGGGGGGTCTCACATCCTGAACCCCATCTCAAAGAGGTGGCATCTGGCAGGGAACCTACCTCTGACCCGCCAGCCATCTGAGACACATTTGTGTGGGTTCCTAGGGTCCCTCCAGGGGATGACCTGGTGACCCAAAGTGAGGCTTCCCCCAGACCCACTCCAGCCAGGACCCCTCCTATGCTCTGCCTCTCAGCTCTCTCCCTCTGGCTCTGCTAGGTTCCCCACTTTTTCCCAGGTATGCTGGACTCAAAGACAGAAGGAATGTATAGCTGGTCAGAAACCCGCTGTAGCTGCAGAAATAACCCAATCCCTGCCACCAAAGGGGACAACCCTAACCAATACGATGATAAAGGTGATGTGAATTCAGACAGAAAAGGACCACTGTCTGGGTCAACAGAAAAGCTCAGCCAGCACGTTGCCCATTCAGTTTCCTCTTCCAGTTCAAACAAGTTCAGAGACCAGATCTCCCCTTAGCTCCCCTGAGCCCAGCATCTCATCTAAGGAATGCGAAAAGACTCCCCCAATCTCTTGGAGGTGCAAAGATAAAGTGAAGGCTTGCCTGGCACCTCCTCCTGGGGTATGTGCTCCTGTGGTGGCTGCAGCTGTGTGGCCTCAGACAAGTTGCTCACAGTCTCTGAGCCTTAGTTTTCTCATGTGTAAAATGATCCCCACTGGGGGGATCCTGGCCTCTTTGCAGGATTGTGTTTCCCCTATGTCCTGGAGACATGGCTGAAATGGCTGGAACTAGCTATATAGTGATGTTTGGGGTTGGGGGAAGCAGGTGGTTGCTGAATTAGCATCCGGCTAGGAGTTGCTGATGGGTAACTCTGGGCATATTTCTCCAAGCTCTGGTCTCTTATTTGCACCCTAGCAGCTCCGGGCATCTTTACTTAACCCCTCTTCCCTCCCTGGTTTCATCTGTCCTGGTCATATTTGTACCGCTTGGCATCTGCTTTCCTACCACAGGGCCTTTGCTACAGCTGTTCTTACTGCCTGGCAGTCTCCCACAGTTCTCCTGAATGGATGCTTCCAGATTGTCCACCAGCAGCCTGCAGAGATTCCTGTACATGCCTAGTCTGAAGCTCGATCCTCCATCCCTGTTTAGTTCTGCATGTGATAGTGGAGGCTGATGGTCCAGCCTCAGTGGCTAAACGAACAGCCTGAAGTGTTAAGCTGCGTCCCACTCTGTTTAGACCTGGGTGTGTCCCTGGGATCCAAAGAAGTCAGTTCTTTGTGTGGTCCAGGAGGCCAGTCATCCCCAGGACACCCGCTTCTTGGGGCCCTGTATGTCTGTCTACCAGGGAATCTGAGTTCTTAGGTCCTCCCTTGGGCTGCTCTTCTTATTTCCATTTTTCCCAAGGAAACCAAGGCTTGTAGAGATTGAGTCCCTGTTAGCCTAAACTCCTGCTTGAGGAGGAACCCAGTCTGCGCTGCCCCAATGCAGATGGTGGTGCCCATAGCCCAGGTACCTAGACTTATTGCCACCTGGGAGGCAGAGCCTGTCTTTGCTCCACTCGGGGTGTTGTGGCCATGACACTGGCTGGGCCTCCTGCCTCCCATTTCTGCTGCCACTTGCCCCAACGACCGCCATGGGCACACAGTTAATTAGCAGGTCCTGGAAAGTTCATCAATAATAGAACTAGTGGCAGCGGCTGATGGCCGGCACATGGCGGACAGCGAGGCCCCGTAAATCAGTTTGACGGGCACTGACCAAGAAAGAGCTTCCCACAGTCCACAGGCTGGGAAGTGCTGAGGCAAGCTGATAGGGCCTGTCCCACCTCTGTCCCTCATTCGCTCCAGCTGCTGGTCCTCTCGATGTTTCTTCCTCCTGCTGTCTGGCTCTTGTCTTTTTACTTTATCTCAGGTCCCAGAAAAGCACCTTTTCCACCTGCAACCCCACACTCTGGGATCTCATAGAAGGGGCTTGCTGTTTTGTTTTTCTTTTTTTTTTCTTTAAAGATTTATTTGTTATTATAAGTAAGTATACTGTAGCTGTCTTCAGACACACCAGAAGAGGGCATCAGATCTCATTACGGATGGTTGTGAGCCACCATGTGGTTGCTGGGGATTTGAACTCAGGACCTTCGGAAGAACAGTCAGTGCTCTTAACTCCTGAGCCATCTCTCCAGCCCCCTGTTTTGTTTTTCAAACTGGAAATGTACTAGAGACAATTGAGAAGAAGGGGATCTTACTTGAGAAAATGCCTCCATCAGATTGGCCCGTGGACACAACTGTGGTGTATTTTCCATTATTCTATTCATATTTATTTATTATTATTATTGTGTATGGTGCATATATGTGCTGGGCTTATTGTAGAGTTCAGTGTGTGGGGCTGGCTCCCCTCTTCCACTTTTACGTGCTATGCTGGTTGGCCTTTCAAACTGATGCAAACTGAGACAAAACCTGGGTTCAGAATCTCAAGTGAGGAGTTGCCGCCATCAGATTGGCCTGTGGGCAAGTCTACAGGGAGATTGCATTTGATTAACGGCTGCATCTGGAAGACCCAGTTCACTGTGGGTGGTGCTACCACTGAGCGATAGTAGCAGTGGGTGATAGACAAAGCAGGCTGAGCAAGCCAGGGGGAACAAGCCAGTGAGCAGCACCCTCCATGGCCCGCATCAGCTCCTGCCTCCAGGTTCCCGCCTTGGGTTCCTACTCTGACTTTCCTTAACGTGACGGTATGGAAGTGTAAGCTGAAATCAACACATCTGTCCCAAATTGCTTTTGGTCATGGTGTTTATCAGGACAGGAAGCAAACAAGGACAGAAGTCATATCTGTGGTCTTCATGTGAGCATCCCATGCCAGGAACACACACTTACACAACTAGTACACATGCTAGCCTCCTCCTCCTCCTCCTCCTCCTCCTCCTCCTCCTCCTCCTCCTCCTCCTCCTCCTTCTCCTCCTCCCCATTTCCCTTCCCCTTCTCCATCATCACCATCACCATCATCATCTGATCCATACTCCCAGCTAATCATCGTCTGCTCAATACCTGCATCTAGTCAGCCATGCAAACCTGCATCTTCCAGAGGATCCAGCACATGCCAAGGTCCTGGGGTGTGAGGGGGCACAGGTATGCTTGGGCTGAAGGAAAGTCTTAGGGATACTTCAGTGTTGTCCCCTAGCTTTTCCAAAGGGACTCTAACCCATCGAGACATCTCTCAACCCATCATAGTATCAGCCAGTCTCTTGTGAAATTTACAGGCACACACTCACTCCATCTGGGTCTTTTAGTCTCTGGCTTTGGCTAGGAAGTCTCTGTGGTCGCCCCTAATTCAGCCAGCCATTTGTGTCCCACTGGTGAGGACAGGGCTCTGTGGCTGTGCCTGGCAACCTCAGCAGACATGGTTGGGATAAAGGAAAGCATCTATAAACCTTAGCTGAAGCCCCCAGCACTCTTGCCTAGAGGCCAAGTGGACTCTTGTGAGAAGTGGTGTCTACCGGAGACTGAGAAGAAGGAATGCACTGTCAGGTGCTTTGTCTCCTACGTCTCCACAACCTGACAGAGGATCCATCCTGCTTTGCTGGACTCTCCAGGACACTGACAACAGTACTTCCCACATCCAAGAGATCTTCCTTGGATATCTTAGGAAGGCTTTCCTGCTGGCCTTGGAATCTTGTGGACTTCCCAAGAAACCAGTAGGATCTGGTTACCGTGCTCATTTGATGAAGGAAAAAGCAAGGTCAGGGAGGGTGATCCACTGGGTGAGGCCAAAAAACAGAGAGGTTGGAACTGGCCCTCTAGACTACTGTAGAAAACAGCCTTTTATTCTTCTTAAAGAGAGGTCTGTCTGTCCACTCCATCTGTTTGTCTATCAATTTGTCTTATCCATTCGCCTGTGAATGCACCTGTGTGTCAGTCTGTTTTTCCATGCGTGTGTTCATCTGTCCACCCACTCACATCTACTCAGATGCTCATTCCTCCAACTGTCAACCAGTCCATCCATCAGTTCATCAATCCTCCACTACCCATCAATACTTCTTTCCTTCACCTACCTGCCCACCTGCTCACCCATCCACCTATCCATCCATCCATCCATCCATCCACCTATCCATCCATCTATGCATCCATTTGTCATCCATTCTCTCATCCGTCTAGTCACCATCCATTTGTCCACACATCCAGTAAACCCACCACCCATTCATCTACTCACCCATCTTTCTGTCCATCTACTCCTTCATCTATCCTTTCATTGACCTACATATTTAACTATCCATCTACCCATCATATTTGTATATCCCATCCACTGATCCACCCATGATCACATTCGTTCACCAACTTATCTGTCTGTCAATCCATTCACCCATAGGTCATTCATAAGCACATTTATTCCATTCATCCACCTTTCATTCATCTTCTCACTGATCCATTTATCACCATAACCACCCATTCATCATATCTATCCATTCATTGATTTATTCCATCCATCTATCCATCAACCATCTATCCATCCACCCATCTACCCACCATCTGTCTTTGTATTCATCACATACCCACCAATCTACCTATCCATTCATCTATCATATTCATTTAACCATCTATCATTCATTCATCAACCTATTTACCCATTTATCCTATCTGTTCATTGATTCATCCATAATCACATTCATCCACACTATCCATCCCATTTACCCACCATATATCCATCTCTTCACTCATCCACCCCATTCATCCACTTATCTGTCTACCCACCTACCCATCCATCACATCCATTTATTTATTATGCCCTTCCACCACTTACCATCTATCTATCCATCCACCCATCTATATACACACCCACACATTCACCCATCAATCCATCTGTGTCTGTCCATCTGTTTGTCCACCCACCCACCCATCCATCTATCTGTCCATCTATCCATTCATTCATCCATCCATCCATCCATCCATCCATCTATCTGTGCATCTATCCATTCATCCATCTACTCCATCCATCCATCCATCCATCCATCCATTCATCATCTCATTCATCTACCCATTCAATGAGCATTTGCAAAGCACAGATATATGTAAGATCCTGCAGGAGGTAGTGACACACAGCTCCTATAGTAAGGGACTTATTAACAGTGTTGTAGGGAAGCAGAGAGTGTGTCCCTTGATGCTCACAGGGCCAGTGAAATGGGTCGGGGGATGGGAGCACACATGGCCACAGCCAGGGATCATCATCCTCACCATCACCATCACCTCTATGTTTCCTTTTCTCTGGGGTTCCACAGATCACAGGAAGAGCATCACCACAGGAACCTCCATCTGGAACCTCTGGGTGGGCTGCCTCAGCTACCTTAGTCTCAGATACCAGGGCAGAAGCGAGTGTGACAGTGTTCCAGGTGACGTTGAGTGAAGGCTCTGGAAAGGGCTGCGGTGGGCACAGGGCAGGTTCAGTGGCTGTAGTTGCACAGGAAACACCTTTGTTACTGCTCAGGCTGGTCTCCACCACAGAACTTCTGTGCCCCAGAATAGCTGTGTGCCCTCACTGTGCCCCTGTTGGGCCCAGGCTGCTAGCTTGCGGTCTGAGCCTTCTTTGGCTCTATAGGTTCCTGAGCCTGGAAAATGAAGGGGGGCTCTGCACAGGAGAGGAAGTGGCCTGCTCTGCACGACCCTGCCTCCATCTGCAGGCTGGGGTATGAAGAATGGGTTGCATTTGGAGAGCTTCCTCTTGGGGGTTTCCAAGTTTCTAAGCACTCCTTTTTCTTGTTGCAGGAGGAGCATCCTTGCTAGGGTGCTTGGAGAACCTCCAAGGTGGCCGGGGGAGGGGATTCACAGGCTGATGCAAGGTGAGTGTGGACACATGCCAGTTGAGTCTTCAGCTCTAACAGACCTTTGGGACCTAAGTGCTCCCCAGCCCCCACAATACCTATAAAAGGCAAAGCGATGCTACCCTGGGGTGGACACCAGAGGGCGTCCAACCTCTGGAGAGCCAGCCTGCCCAGCGGCTGTGTGATCTCTGGCAGAATGCATACCCTCTCTGGGCCTTTTGGCAGATCTGGGCAGGATGCCAGCACGAATTCTTGCTCTGGGTTGACTCTGAGAGTCCATTGTTGTCTGGGTTGGTGAATTTATCTTGTGAATATTCTGATTAAGAGTCTGTACGCCTCAGTTCCCTTCTTTCTAGAGTTTTCTCAAGTGTGCACTGAGAGGATTGTTCATGATGCAGTGCAGAATGAGCTGAGGCTCGTTGGGGGCTGGTCGTTCCCCACAGTGTCTCACTTCGAAGGGGAACCTCTCCTTAGAGCTGGCCCTGCAGGACAGTCTCCCGCCAGCTTGTGGGGCATCCACGAGGAAAAGATGCTGCTCTGGCGTGGGCTTTCATCACTGCTGCCATCACCAGGATAGACCCTCGCTCCCAGTCCCCTCCCCCACCCCTTCCCCTCCCTCCCCGTTTCTCTCCCTTCCTCCCTTATAATCATCCTCTCCCTCTGTCACTCCTTCATCAAGTTATTTGTTCATTCAACAAACACAGTTGGGAGTTTGCAGTTCCGCTTCAAACGGAGAAGTTGGTCAACGAAGTCGTGGCATGTCAGCCTGGTTTCGGTGGCTATGCCACAGCAGGCTCCATGAGCTCATGTGAGCCCCTTGCCCTCCTTGAACCCTGTTTCCTCTTCTAGCGCAGGGAGATGGGGACTGGGGGGCACGGAAAGGCTTGCTGCCTTATGAGACGCTTTGGCTGTTATTTTGGTGGGGAGACCAGCCCCGGTGTGCAGAGATGGGGACTCTCCCGGTAGTCTTTGGAGTGGCCCCCTTGGCCCCTGTGGACAGTGAGCTGCAGGGGTGCAGGCTCTGAGAAGCAAGCCGTGAAATCTGGGCGCACGCGGAGCCACAGAGCAAGGGCTGGGTGGATGCGGAGGGGCCTTTGATGGGCTTTTGGGCTGCGTAATTAACTGTAACCGAAATATTATTTGATCTTTTATGTGGAAAATCAAATTGTGTTGTGTCAGACGGGCATAAATACAGCCCGGTTTGCGCTGCTGGGCCCTCCCCGCCGGCGGCCCCCCGCCCCTCCGCCATGGAAACACAATTCTCGCCTTTTAAACTCGCCTTTGTCTGGCCCTGAAAGGCTACATTGTCCAGAGGAAGAGCGGGCAGGGTTGGGGCCCAGAATGGGGCTGCAGAGGGGTCCGGCCCCAGACAGGGCTGCTGGGGCTCAGCCTCTGTAGCTTCTCTCCTTGGCCTGGGCAACCTTGGGCAGAGAGCCTCGTCTTTTTTTCTTTTTCTCCTGGGTCCTGAGGCCCGAGCCCCTGTCTTCCTTGGAGAAATCCATTATGGGGGCAGCCCCAGCTCTGAAAGCAGTTTGATATGCTGGCTGTTACTTTTACACACGTGATGAAGCTCAGCAGGTGACCTGGGTACTGTAGGTCACTCTTTCCTGGAAGCGAGGGAAGGAGAGGAAGGCAGGGGGAAGGGGAGGCGGGGGAGGGAGGGTTACAGCCTAGGATCTGGAACGGGGTGGGCTCAAGTTACATCAGGGCTACTTGGCAGCTTGATGGCCTCTCTGGGCCTCAGTTTCCCCATATGTAGGGTGAAGGCATACTCTAACAGGCAGTAATCTTGCTGCCTCAGCCTCTCTAGGGCTGTACCTTGCCAGGCTTTTAGTGAAATATTTGTAGTGCTGGAGATGGATCTGGAGACCTCAGCCTGGTGAAACAGGCCCTGTGCCCCATTCTAGTCTGTGGGGACCTTGCTGACTTGGCAGAACTTACTTTTTTAGAGTTTTCTGGCTCCCCTCTGTTTTCTACTGTGTCCTCTCTGAGTACCATTTAATTCCCTGTTGGAGCCCAGGAAGCTCTCAGATGTAGCTGGCCTGGAAAAGCACCAGGCACAGAATGCACAGCCTGGAGGTGGAGCTGCATTTGCACCCAGCACTCTTTGGCTCCAAGACCCAGGCTCTTCTACAATCCCAAGACAGATGTTTCATAACCCCACCCACTAACCCCCCCCCCCCCCTGCCCCAACTACAGGAAAAACCGGGACGGGCTGGAGGAATCTGAGATGGCCTAGTGAAAACACGTGAGCTGGAGCCAGGCCAAACCAAACATCCTGGAATTAAAAAAATAAACATGGGAGAAAGAGAGAGGGAGGGAGTGGAGAGAGAGGGAGAGGGTGATTGTCTGAACCTGTAATTCTGAGTTCAGTGGTAGAGGGGCCTTCTGCAGCTCTCTCTGTCGGGGGTGCCAGGCTTACAGATCTCAGAGACCCTACCCCAGGGAAAACAGAGGCCAGCAGGGGCCACCTTCACAAGCCCCAGAAGGAAACTGAGCCTAGTTCATACCCATCTCTGAAAGCTCTGCACCCACCAGTACTAGCTGGATACGGTGGTGTGGGAACTCCAGGTACCTAGCACCTTCCATGCTTTGCAGGCAGCTCTCCCGGGTTCTTGTCTACTCAGAATACCTAAGTCGTATGTGGTGACCCTACAGCACCGAGGGGGGAATCTGGATTTTATGTGTGTGTGGAATTCTTCTAAAAGTTTGTTCGGGGGGCTGGAGAGATGTCTCGGCAGTTAAGAGTGGTTGCAGAAGACCTGTCCGCAGCACCCACATGACAGCTCACAACCCTCTGTAATTCCAGTTCCAAGGGATGCAATGCCCTCTTCTGGTGCCAGGCACACACATGGTGCACACATGTACTTGCAGGCAAAATGCTCATACACATAAGATAAAAAAAAAAAAAAAAAAAAAAAAAAAAAAAAAAAAAAAAAAAAAAAAAAAAAAAAAAAAAAAAAAAAACCTAAAAAAAAAAACCGTTAAAATTTTTAAGATAAAGGTTCTTTTGAGGGAGCTGTCGAGATGGTCCAATTGCCATCAAGCTTTTGAGAACTCCCAAAAATTGTCCCCTGACTTCCACAGGTGACCTGTGAAATGAGTGTCCATTCGAAAACACACACACACACACACACACACACTCTAAATGGATTAACTACATTTTAATATATTACTTTGGCTGGAGAGGTGGTTCAGTGGTTAAGAGCACTGACTGTTCTTCCAGAGGTCCTGAGTTCAATTCCCAGCAACCACATGGTGACTCACATCCATCTGTAACTGCAGTTCCAGGGGATCTAACACTCTCTTCTGACCTCTACAGGTATCAGGCACATATGTGGTGCACAGCCATGCATGTATGCCAAACACCCATATACAAAATAATAAAAGCTTTAGAAAAGAATCCTTTGGCTTCTAAAGGAAATTGAACCATTTCTAATCCCCTAGGAGAATGGGGCACTGAGGCTTCTGAGAGGGGATGCTTAGTACAGAAAGAAACTGAAGCACCAGCAGGAAGCTGGGGTTCTGGTAGATCAGGCCCCTCAGGGACACAAGACTCACAGTGTGACAGGGTGCTGAGTCCCCAGAAAAGCCTAGGGCATCCTAGCAGCTCAAAGTCAGCCTGGGGCTGCCTGCCATCAGATGGTATCCACGGGGTCCCTAGCGTCTTCAGGTCCCCGAGAAGCCAGCTCCAGGGAACCAGATACCTGGTGTTATCACTGGGCAATGTCTTGCAGATCTTCTCCTCAAAGGGCCCTGCAGCAGCACCTGGTAGGGGAGGCTTCCAACACCCACTTTCCTGGGGCCCTGAAGACAGTAAGTACTTCTGGTGTTTCCCAAGGCTTGCTCCTTTCTAAGGCAGGGGAGACACAGCATCAGTACACATATCTATGAACTGTCTGGGGCGGGTAGAGGCGAGGCCTCCTGGCCTGCTGCAGATGCACAGCTCAGGGAGTTATAGGGTACCCCTGGCAACTGGCCTCTTCTCAGACATCTAGGTTGGGGTGGTAGTAACAGGGTTCATTGTTGGACAACTCCTGTATGCTTGTGGGCAGGCCAGGGGTGCACATCAGCCACAACTGTATGCTTGTGTGCAGGCCTGGGATACATATCAGCTAGAACTCCTGTATGCTTGTGTGCAGGCCTGGGATACATATCAGCTAGAACTCCTGTATGCTTGTGTGCAGGCCTGGGGTAAAGAGACATTAGCAACCTCAGTTGCTCTCCATTTTTCTTTTGAGGCAGGGTCTCACTGAGCCTGGAGTTCCTGAATTCAGCCAGACTGGTTAGCAGTGAGCTGTAGGGAATCCCCTGTCTCCACCTCCCAAGTGCCTTGTTTCTAAAATAGGGATGTTAATTTAGGGGTGAATACTCAAAGGTATGGGTGGGGGAGAAATCAAGCCAGGACACAAAGCTGTGATCTCTAGAGAAGCTGTGGCAGATCATTAATACCACCCAGAGAGGTGCAACGACTTGCCCAAGGTCACACAGCAAGTGAATGAGAGAGACAAGACCCAGACTAAGGTTTCTAAATTCCAAGTCTGAGCTTCCTCATCACCGCAGAGCTGGGTAAGATTTGGGGGTTGTAAACTGGGCAGTGGTGGCACACGCCTTTAATCCCAGCACTTGGGAGGCGGAGGCAGGCAGACTGGCTAGCAGTGAGCTGTAGGGAGTCCCCTGTCTCCACCTCCCAAGTGCCTTGTTTCTAAAAGTCTGAGTTCGAGGCCAGCCTGGTCTACAGAGTGAGTTCCAGGACAGCCAGGGCTGTACAGAGAAACTCGAAAAACCAAAAAA
>NW_022196905.1:104527183-104535954 GCF_008632895.1 Mastomys coucha
GGCAGGAAGGCTGGTATTGGGAAAGTCTACTCTGAGAGTGGGCTGTCAATAAAATGCATGTCTGTAGGCTTAGTGACCACATCTCCAACAAAAGAGTAGCCAGGACTGGGGGCCACCTGGGACCTATCCGACCACCACTGTGGTTTCCTCTCCTGCCTTGCTAGGCCTGGCTCTGCTTTTCTTTCTTGGGTATAATTATTTTACTGCCACAGTTACCTGTACCACAAACTCCCAGAATTTGGCTTAAAACAGACCCCCCCCAAGAACCCACTGTTTGAACAGGGCTCAGAGGTACAGCTCCCCTGGTTAGGCAATGGCTGGGTCTTAACTGACCAGTGGCCTTGGGTTAGAGTGCAGCTTTCTTCTCTGCAGGGGACCAGGTTGTAAGTACAAGTGTGAGTTTTCCCAGAGGTAAGGCAGAAACTCAGGGCATTGTGAAGGGTGAGCCTTTTGCTGCTCCTGATTAATTAGGATGTCATAAGGGCCGGCCCAGGTTCAGAGGTGAGGACAAAGGCTCGTTTTGGTCCTGGTGATGGAGAGGAGCACAGGGATCAATCAACTACAGAAACCCACCTGTTTGTTTACTGTCTCACTCAGGACACACACCCAACTTCTGGACCGGTGCCCGACAAATCTTAGGTAGTTAATAAATGCTTCCTGAGAATTAAAATGGCTTGCCGAAAAGAGAATCAAAAACACAATCAGACACTAAAGACAGAATCAAAGACACAAAAATAGAGGAAAGGGAGGGGGCTCCGAACGACAGCGCAGAGGCCAGAAGGGTGGCTGACATTCAGCCAATGAGAGACCAAGAAGCCTGGAGGCCTAGGAACAGCTTGTGCCACAAGCTTCAGAGTCTGCAGCCTCAGGCTGGAGCTCAAGGTCAACGCCAGTGAATGCTTTGTCCAGCAGGGCCCAGCCAGCAGCTACGGCTGTGGCCAGCAGGAGCCGGTCCTGCTGTGGTGACAGTGGGGGCCAGGCTGCCGCCCTGAGCAGTCATTTCCCCAGGGTTAGAGGAGCCACGGGGAGCCACGAATAATGAGAGAGAAGAATGCAGCTGACATTTTTCTAAGGAGAAATGTGGAGTTTTGAGTCAAACTGAAAGACTTATTGGGTTCAGGGCAAGACGAGGAGGACTCACTTTTGGAGATCAGAGTGCTGGGTATCTGGGCAGTGAGGTCAGGCCACACGGCATCTGTCTGGTTGTTCCAGCCATCATCTCTGCTCCGCCACAAGGGAGACCCCCACATCGATCCTACGTCTGAGTGGAATGGGGCTTCCCACCAGCAGGATGCCTCTGCCCTCGGGGAGGGGATGATAGACAACTATCCAGCCAAGGGAAAATAGAAAGGGAAAACTTTCTCAATTCTCTTGAGAAAGTTGGCCTGTCCCTCTATCCATCTGTTACACAGTCTTACCTCTGACCCTTCCCTCAATCTCTTAGGGCTCAGGGAGCTGAAAGGAACCTTGAGGGTAACTCTACAAGCAGTGGCTGCCCTGCCCACCACGTCCTCTGGACCGCAGTCGGCTCTTCCTACATGGCTGGCCCACGTGCAGGGCTTCGAGGCAGACAGGCAGCTAAGGCTCCACCTTTAGATCCACCTGACCTCTTCTGTTTCCTGCCCCCACTGCAGGCCCTTGCCCAACCACCAAACTGACAGCCGTGGTTTCCAGGACAAAAGCTGGGCTTACCTTAGCCTTCCTGATTTCCTGCAGCCCCTAGGCCCCTCCCGCAACCTTTCGCCTAGTCCCTAGGCTCCTTCCTCAGCCCATCGTGAGAGGCCTCCAGATTCTCCAACCCAATCTCCATCCTCTCTCCCTCCTCTGTACAGAGGCTACTGTCCGCTCTACCCTCGTGGCCTGAGAAGCCACCCACACAACCTACTTTCCCCGTACACTGAAGGACACCTGAAGGCTGAGCAATGGCGGCAAGAGTCCCGGCCCCACCCACCACCCTGCCCCACCAACCTCTCCAACTCTCTATTTCATGGTTGACTCCGACCTTCCCCCAACCATAATTCCCTCTCAATTCTTGCCCATCCTCCCCATGGCTAGCCCACTCTTACCCTCATGGCTCAGCTTTACCTTCTTGCTCTTCTTGATCCCCGTTTGCCTGGCTGACCCCTCCTCCCCACTGCACTGAACTCACCCGTGGTCCCAGATTTCAGTGTATCTGGAGGCTGGGTTTGTTGTGTTCATTCCACTTTGACAGGAGGCCGCACCCTAACCCAGGGTACTTCAGTCAGAGTTCTCTGAGGCAGTTTCTGTGGACTGCCATCTTGGAATTGGGACATTTGAACGAGGGGAATCATATTCACTCTGAGTTTGGAGATTTGATTACCTTAGGGCAGGGGTCAGGGCCCAAGGTGGACGCTGAGTCGGTGCAGTCTCACCGAGTCAGACATGGAGCTGGAGGGAAACAAGCCATGCCACATCTAACCCTGTGTCTATCTATGGGTGAGAAAACTCAGCCAGGCTGTGACCTACCTTTTTTTGACTGGGTATTCCTGGCCTAGAAGGAAACATGGGCACCAAGGAAGACACATCAGTAGCTGGCTTCTTCGAGATGTTATCTTTCAAGAGGAGACTGAGGGGTAGCCGTGGGCTGTGGATTTTGAACTCCCAAAAACGTTCAACTCAAAGGGGCCCAAGGGTCCAGTGGCCTTACAGTCTCGACTCGTGCACTTGTCTGAGATGTACAGTCAAGGGATGCTGAAGAGGCTCAGTGTCTCACCCAAGATTTGTGTTTTGAAGGAAAGCCCGCACAGCACACATTCTTCAGGACATCCCTGGGAGCCCTTTCTGGAACCTTGGTAGAGTGATCCACTGTGGCTTTGTAGGACACGTGCCTAATGGAGAGCTCTCTCAGTAGGTTGGAATCCCAAGGGCAGCTTGGACTCTGACAGGAAGTCCTGCACCTGGTCCCCCCATAATGCCAGTTTAGTATCAGAAACACATGGGCACACTCGCAGACCTCATCAGCGCGGCTGGAGCACACAGTCAACCAGGATGGGCTGGATACCGCCCATGCTACTGAATGCTACAGGGGGATTATCATGCACATGATTTTGTAAAGGGACCACGGTTGTTGTGGGAAGCCGTTCTAAGCCACTGCCGCTGCTTTCATGCCTCTTAGGCTACAAGGAGGGACGACGTCAAGGGCTCAGCCTCAGACAGCACCGCGTACGTAGTCCTTTCTGAAGTGACTGAGCTGTTCAGTGCACAGTCTGGGCAATTATATACCAGTCGTGGCTTTGACTTTTCTATTCATTCTTCACAGCCTGCATGTACTATTTGAAAGTTGCCATTCTCACACACACATGGAAGAGAGTCGTGTGTGTGTGTGTGTGTGTGTGTGTGAGCAAGGACCTCGTTTCTAAGTGCTTTAAAACATTTTCAATTATCCTGTTTTCAGCTTCATTCCATGTAAAATAGTACCTGGGCAAACATTCTAGATATTAAACAAGGAGTCATTTGCTCCTCACACTTCTGATAGGAACTGTGCAGAGAAGCTGTCTGGAGAAGCCATGCCCACGTATAGTCCTCAGAGACGGGGGAAGGTGGGGGGTGGGGGGGAGGACAAGTGTGGGACTTGCAGCCAACTCTTGGGTTTTCTCCTGGGGATTTTAAGAGAAACCACCTGTCAAACAGGGCTCAGGTCTCTATCCACAGCATCCCAACACCTCCTTTAGTCTACACCCTGACTGCGAGCAAGCCATTTCTCTGTCTACAGTCTACTTTTTCCTGTATATATTGGATTACATCAGGAATGGCATGGTATTCATGGTGTGACTGATAGGTAATGTCTGAAGAGAGGGCTGTGGAGATTACCTAGGTTGGTAGGAAGTTCTTTGATTGATTAATAATGTCTGCCATGGGTGTGGGAAACAAGTTAGCAGTACCTTAGCTGTTTCAGGACCAGACACTGTTAAGGATGACTGAAGTTCTGAAGGGGCAGGGCATTCGCCCTTTGCTTCTCAGAGACATCTAGATTTGGGAGAAAGCTTCATGAGCTTGCCAAGGGCTCCCACCCTGGTCTGTCTCATTTTGAACACAAGTAAGAGGCAAATGCCCTCTAGTTTTCAGTATGCAGCCTTCAGCTTGCAGGGAGGGACTGAGGATTTCCTGGGACTTCGGCCCTCATTCCAGCCTTTATCTTTTCAGGTTCACACAGTTCTAATTGTTATGAGTACCATGGCAAAATTAATAATTCTGTGGTTGGTTTATTACATTTAGTGAAATTATGTGCGTGTGGTGTTTGCCAGGGGAGACGCAGCAGATTCCTTAATCATGTAAAGATGATAATTTAGTTGTTACACTTGTTGAAATGATGGAATTAATTTCTTTTTAAAGTTTGCAAACTAGAGGAGGATGTGAAACACTAATTCAGCTAGACAAGGAGGCCTACAACAGACAGATCTTCTCAGCCAAACCTGGTGATGGAGACACCGTGGGTCAGGGGAAAGAGCCTCTCCAGGAAGTGCAGACCATCCTGGAGCTGGGAGCAGGATGGTGAAGTGAGCTGTGTGACTTCAGAGAGATTAATTTCCTTCTCTGGTCTTCATTTGTCAAATGAAGCAGGTGAGTGTTTCTCAGATCATGTCTTGCCCTAGGCTTCAAAGAGTCTTGTGGAGATGAAGAGGGAGGAGGGCAGGTTGGGATTCTGGGAAGATGGCAGTGTTGGTTTGGGGGTGTACTGGCTGATTTTGTGTGTCAACCTGACACAAGCTGGAGTTATCACAGAGAAAGGAGACTCCCTTGAGGAAATGCTTCCATGAGATCCAGTTGTAAGGCATTTCTCAATTAGTTATCAAGGAGGGAGTGCCCATCGTGGGTGGTGCCATCCCTGGGCTGGTAATCTGGGTTCTATAAGAAAGCAAGCTGAGCAAGCCAGAGGAAGCAAGCCAGTAAGCAGCACCCTCCATGGCCTCTGCATCAGCCTCCAAGTTCCTGACCTGCTTGAGTTCCAGTCCTGACTTCCTTTGGTGATGAACAGCCATGTGGAAGTACAAGCTGAATAAACCCTCTCCTCCCCAACTTGCTTCTTTGTCATGATGTTTGTGCAAGAATACAAACCTGGACTAAGACAAATTAGTACCAGCATAATGGGGTATTCCTGTAATAACCTAACCATGTTTGGGGGAGGACTGTAGAAGGACTTTGGAATTTTGAGCAAGAAGAGCCATTGGGATGTTAAGAGCTCTTTGGGATGGTCTGTAGGAGTTGAGAACAGTGCAAACAATGGAGGCCTGGCTTGTGAAATTTCAGAGGGAAGGTTAAAGACTCTTATCAGGGCCATCACTATTTTGATTGTGAATATTCTTTGGTTTTGGTTAGCTGGGGCGGAAGAATTAGCTGTGATTAACAAGATACCAGAACTACTAAAATGAAACCTTTGTGTTACTGGGACAGTTGATGCTGGTTAGCTGGAGCTAAGAAATTAGCAGTGATTAAGAAGAGACCAGCATCACTGAGGTGACATCTTCTGGGAAGTGTTTTCTGAGAGCACAGAGAGGCTGTGTTCCAGAGATAGCCAAGGTTGGACCTTGTGCTGCAGCAGGACTTGGTAATGTGTAAGAGTCACCCAGGTGGTACTGGTTTTGAAGGAATGAAGGGGTCATGAAGAGCCACCGAGGGACAGCACAGTGAGGCCATGGGAAGCCATTGGTGAAGGTGCAGCCTCAGTTGCAGTTGATGGCCCAGGACTGGAGGGGTCAGGCAAAGGGGTTGAGGCTTGTTACCATGAAGACAGTCTATGAGAGGCCATGGGTGAAGCTTAGTTACAGTGAAAGACCCCAGTGTATTGGAGAGGCCAGTACCATGGGATGATCACCAAGAGCAGCAGCAGCAGTGGAGTGGATCAACCTGAGCTTAGAGTGCTACAGAGGGCAGAGCCCTTTGGAGGAGCCCAGAAGATCACAAATGGATCCTAGACATTGAGTTTGATTTTGCTTTTGACTATGACTGTGCCGTGATATTTTTCCCTCTTGAAGGAAGAAAGTATTTTACTGGAGCCCACAGTTAAGAGACTTTGAATTGTAAAAAGACTTTGAATTTTAAAAGAGATTGGATATTTTAAAGGGCTTAAAATTTTAATATGTAAGAATTTGTAAAGACTGTGGGATTTTTACAGTTATTTAGATCTTGGGGATGAATAAGAAAGTAAGAGTTGAGGCTTAATAGTGATGCGTTTGTGTGCCAAGTTGAGAAGGGGTCAATTGTACGGTTGGGTTTTTATGTCAACCTGACACAAGCTGAAGTTATCACAGAGAAAGGAGCCTCCCTGGAGGAAATGCCTCCATGAGATCCAGCTATAAGACATTTTCTCAACTAGTGATCAAAAGTGGGAGGGCCCATTATGGGTAGTGCCACCCCTAGGTAGTAGTCCTGGGTTCTATAAGAAAGTAAGCTAAGCAAGTCAGTAAGCAGCCCCCTTCCATGGCCTCTGCATCAGCTCCTGCCTCCAAGTTCCTGCCCTGTGTGAGTTCCTGTCCTGACTTCCTTTGGTGATGAACAGCAATGTGGAAATGTAAGCTGAATAAACCCTTTCATCCACAACTTGGTCACAATGTTTTGTGCAAGAATACAAACCCTGACTAAGACAGGGGGAGTGTGTCTGGATTCTCTTTTGGAGCCCAGTGTCCTGATTTTACCTTGAGCATCTCTCTTCAGTCCTTGTCAGGTTACCTCTAGTTCCAGAACAAATCACCTAGTATGGGATTGGCTAATGAAGTCAGCAGATAGCTCAGGCTCTAGAGACTAGTTAGGTTCAGTCACATGACCCAGGTCTGGCCAATCAGAGCTGACTAACAGGCTCCTGGCATCTTGCCCAGAGCTTTCCTTTGCAATGGCCAGGCAGGAGAGTGGACACTAAGACATGGGGGTATCTGGGCCCTGACTTGGGAAGCACACCCAACAAAGGAAGCAAAGCGGGCGCTGCACACAATTCCAGAGGCCTGGGTGGCTGCAGTTAGCTCCGGCAGCAACTTCCCTGAGCAACCATGCAGTATGCTGTGTGATCTGAAGGTTTCCCTGTGTGGGACTGGGGAGATGCTCCATGGGCAGAGTGCTCACCCTGCACTGAGGACCCGTGTTCAATCCTCAGTACCCAAGTGAAAAATTAGGGAGAGACGGCAGGAGCCTATAACTCCAGTGCTGAGAAAGCAGAGATGGGAGGGTCCTGGGGCTACTGGTCAGCTTTGGGAGAGATGTGTGTGCCAAAATAAGAGGGGGTGGGTGAGATGGCTCAATGGTAATGTCACTTGCTTTCAAGGCTGGTCCCCTGGGGTGACAAGCATAGACCCACATGATGGAAGGAGAGAACTCACTCCTGCAAGTTGTCCTCTGACCTCCACACACACATGCACACATACATACATACATACACACACATACATATATACACACATATACATATATACATACATCCATACACACATCCATATATACACATATATACATATATACATACATTCATACACACATACATATATACACATATATGCATACATTCATACACACATACATACATATACACACATGCATACACATGTACATAATGCATATAAATACATACACATACATACACAATACATATCTACATACATTCATATACACATGCACACATGCATACACATATGTATACATATATGCATGCATACATATGCATACACACACAGAGGCTGAAGTCAGCTAAGACTCAGCAGCTAAGAGCACTGGCTGTTCTTCCAAAGGACAGGAGTTCACTTCCCAGCACCCACATCAGGTGGCTCAGAGCTGCTTGTAAATCCAGCTCCCACCATTCGGTGACCTTTCCTCACCTCCATCCAGAAACCCATACAGAGATGCGAGAAAATAAAGCAAATCCTGTAAATTATTTAATTAAAAATAAGGTAGAAGGTAAGTAGGAAGACACTGATGCCAACCACCAGCCTCTTTGAACATCATAGGCTCACACTGCACATGTACATGTGCATGCTTACACACACATTTACATGCACACACACACACACACACACACCTGTACAGACACAATATAAGACAACAACTGTTCATATGATGAACTTCTGTGAGGTGGCTTGAGGGATGTCATTGGTAGGCTTACATGAAGTCACCAGTGTGAGGCCCCTGAGGTGTGTTTTTGAGAAGAGGAAGAGAGACACAGGCTAGCAGGCTTGCTCTCTCTCCACTGAGTCCATGCACACTTGGGGCTCTGCTGTGTGAGTCCGGCCCTTCCCTGTCTATCCTGACCAAGGGTGGGTGGGACCAAGGATGATCTTGATTGGAGGGCACATTGGTGTGAACTGCACACCTACTATGAACAGGCACAGGCTGGCTGCTTCACACACAATTCCCCTGGAAAAGCCTGTGAGGTGGAGACTTCAGTTGACAGAGAAGGAGGCCAACAGAGGTGGGGTCACCTGCCTAAGACCTCAGCTGGGAAGAGGAGAAGGTGGAGGAGAAGGAGCAAGAGGAGGGGGAGGAGGGGGGGCAGCCTGCCTGCCATGGCTAGGCTTTGGATGTGAGGAGGCTCAGCCAAAGGCTGTAGCCCACAAAGCATGGCAGGAATGAGGAAGAGGAAGACGATGAGATGGTGAGAGGAAAAGAGGAGGAGGAGGAAGAAGAGGAGGAGGTGAGGAGGAGGAAGAGGAGGAGGAGGAGGAAGAGGAGAAAGAAGAGGAGGAGGAGGAAGAGGAGGAGGAGGAGGTGAAGAGGAGGAAGAAGAGGAAGAGGAGGAGGAGGAGGTGAAGAGGAGGAAGAAGAGGAGGAGG
>NW_022196905.1:104536046-104545964 GCF_008632895.1 Mastomys coucha
AAGAGGAGGAGGAGGAGGTAAAGAGGAGGAAGAAGAGGAAGAGGAGGAGGAGGAGGTGAAGAGGAGGAAGAAGAGGAGGAGGAAGAGGAGGAGAAGGGTAAATAGGAGGAAGAGGAGGAGGAGGGCAAAGAGGAGGAAGAGGGCAAAGAGGAGGAAGAGGAGGAGGAGGAAGAGAAGGAGGAGGGTAAAGAGGAGGAAGAAGAGGAGGGTGGAGGAGGAGGAAGAAGATGAAAAGGAGGAGGATGAAGAGGAGGAAGATGAAGAGGGGAAGAAGAGGAGGAGGAAGAGAAGGAGGAAGAGGAGAAATCAGAAGCAGCCATTTTCTTCCAGAGGCTATGGAGCATGGACAAGGACCCTGACTGTTTTCTAGAGAGGATGAAGGCTGTGGGGGGATGAAGAACATCAAGAAGAAGGTGACGAGGTGTGCCAGAGACTCAGGTCATGATGCCCCCTTCAGAGCACACCTTCCATTACCTAATTTTCCCATATGCCCCACCTCTTAACGGTTTCACTGCTTGTATCAACCCCCAGCCTTCAGTAGAGGGCTTTTGAGGATGTTTGCATTCAGGCTTCACCATGACTACAGGGCAGAAGCTAGGGAGGCCATAAGGCAGGAAACTTAGCTCTTGGGCAATAGGGGAGTCCTGCTACAACTTGAAGGGATGCAGGCTGGGCATGTGCTGGGTCCCCGGCTTCGAGATGGCTGGGTCCTCAGAGCTGAAGCGTTCCCTCCAGGACTCAGGAAGTAAGGGAGCTCCAGGCTCAGGCAGGGCCTTCCCCAAAGTCATGAAGGCAGCAGGCTGTCCCTCGGGTGGGAGACTCTTCACTGGAGCACTTAACTTGCTTCTGATTTTAAGGAGCCATGGTGGAGAGACTTGGAACTTTTAAAGAGATTTTAGGATTTTAGAGAGACTTAGGGGACTTTGAATATTTTAAAGATGTGGAAGTTTTGGAGTATCTGAAATTTTTAAGAACCGTAGGGCTTTTACTGTTATTTATGTTTGATATTGTAATGATATGAGCTCTTGGGGGATGAACAAGAAAGGAAAGGTTATATAGTTTGACAGTGATGCGCTTGTGTGTCCAGTCAACGAGGGGTCAGTTATATTAGCTAGTTCTATGCCAACTTGACACAGCTAGAGTCATTTAGGAACAGGGACTCTCAACTGAGAAAAGGCCTAAGACTGGCCAGTGGATGAGTCTGTAGAGCGTTTGCTTGACACAGGAGAGACCTGCGTGGGTGGTGGGTGGTGCCACTCCTGGCTTTGGGTCCCTGGGTTCTATAAGAAGAGAGTTGAGCTTGAGAGGGGAACCTAGTGGTTTGTGTCTAGGGCCTAAGGCTATAGCTGCTCCAAGCAGGGAGACAGGTGCCTCATCCTCTGGTTGTGAGTGTGCATAGTGTGTACACACTCAGATTTACACTAACAGCATGGAGGAGCAACCCCTTCGCCCTCAGCGCACAGCTTGTCTGGCCTCATACGTGTAAGCACACACCGGAGGCCTCCCATATGGGCACACACACACGCACATTACATTTCCCAGACAGAGTGTGCTCAACCGTGCATGTCACCTGCAGGCAGCTCTCACACAGACCCAGGAGAGCATGCAATGGCCCAAGGCAGACATGGACACACTCTTCTTCCCCACCCTCAGCAATCATTAGCTTAGTTGTGACTTCTGGGGACACTGTGGGCCCAAAGCACCAAGCCCCGCAAGCCAAAGATTCACATCTTTGATTGCAGGATAGGGAGAAATCAGGTCAGATCAGCTGCAAGCTGCTTCCTCCCTGCTGGCTGCTGAGGTAGTGTCAACAAGTGCCCTGCTCAGCAGACGTCCTTGGGCTACAACAAGATTAACATTGCAAGCAAGATGAGCCCACCAACGCGATGATGTGCAGCTATTACCAGCTACTCTCTGATGCAAGCAGCCCGTCCGTTTTCCACCACTCGAAACCTCGGACGGAGTAGGGTTTGGCAGTGAACACCACGTTGAAGGTGGGTATTCTCAGAGTTCCCGTCTCTGTGGTGACTTCAGGGATAGTTCTGCTTCATGAGAGGCCTTCCCAGGAAATGTGTGAAGAACTTGGCATTGGGTCAGGGTCAGCCTGGCCTCTGGGGGGTGGGATGTGGGCGGTAGTGGTGATGGTGGTGTGGAGGGTGATGGTGATGGTGTTGAGGGTGGTGTTGATGATGGTGATGAGGGTGGTGGTAAGTTCTTTTCAATGTTAGGCGTGGAACCTGAGGCTTTATGCCTCTTAGGCAAGTGTCCTACCACAACCAAGGTGACATATCCCATATGACTGTGGGACACTGAGCTTTGATTAAATTCCTGTGTGACTCAGGGCCAGGATGCTGTCCTACCAAGGCTCCAAATGATAAACCCCACTGAGGCAAGCTCTGTGCTCCAAGTCCCCAGGGGCGGGGTTGGGGGTGGGACATACTGCACGCACACAGCCCAGCCTACTCCAAAAGTGTCTGAGGAAACCTGATGGGGCCAGCCACTGCCTGCAGAGGTGAGCCAGGCTCATGGTGCTTCTGCCAACCTTGGTGATTTATGCCCATGCCCCAGGGCTGCGATGTTTGTTCTTGTTCAGCAGGGAAGCTGGGAGGGCCTCGTGAAGAAGGTGTTTAATGAAGTGAGTAAATGTGAGGTGCTCAGCAGGATAGCCGAGGCTGGGAGCCAGGCCAAGGGCGTGTCCCCAGCTGGGATGTCTCACTGCCTGTGACTGTGACAGCCCTGTGGCTGTGGCTTCAGTTGCCCATGGAAGAAGCAGCTGAACCTGGGAGTTTGAGCAGACAACTTCTTCATGTGCTGAGCTGCAAGGAGGCCAGGCCGATCCGTGGGTTCAAACCCCCTCTTAGCACTTTTGCCTCTGAGTTCGTTCTGCCTCCAGAGCCGCTGTTTCTTTCCCTGTAGCTTATAGTGCAGAGGGAATTTCAGGAGAAAGGCAGATTTGGAGGTCGAGGCGGGTGGGGGTTGGGGGGTATGTGGCCTTGGCACAGACAGCCTGGTGCTGGGTGGAGAAAGTTCTGGTCCTTACCCAAGGCAGTGAGTTGGCTCTTGAGGCCAACCTGTGCCTGGTCCTGAGGCTGCAGGAATTCCTATAGATGTTCTAGGAAAAGAGTCCACTGGGCTATGGGCACACAGCCCCACATGCCAGCAGAGGGAACGGCATGTGTGAAGGCCGAAAGGTGTGGGCTCCTGGGTCTGGTTAGGAGACTTTGTGGGCAGCAGGAAGGAGCACCAGGGTACAGGCAAAAGTAGGCAGGAAGGGCAGGCTTTATTTCTTAGTTTTGTCAGTTCTTGACCTATGACAAACACATGGCTACACACACACACAGAGGCACAAGCGCACACATACACACACAAACATTCATACACATACATATACACACAGACACACAGACAGAGACACATACACAGACACAAACACACACACACACAGACACAAACACACACACACATAGACACACTTAGATGCAGACACACACATACACACCCAGACACACACAGACACACCCAGGCATACATATACACGCAGAGACACAGACACATACATATATATGCACAGACACACAGATGCACACACATACATACACACACAGACACACACATACACACATATACACACACATGCACACACAGACATAGACACACACAGATACACAGACACACACATACACACACAGAAACACAGATGCACACACATACATACACAGACACACACATACACACACAGAAACACAGATGCACACACATACATACACACAGACACATACACAGACACACACATATGTACACACATACATACATACACAGACACACAGACACAGATAGATACACACATACACAGATACACACACAGATGCACATATATACATATACTCACAGACACACACAAATGCACACACATACATACACACAGACACATACAGATGCACACACATACACACACACAGATGCACACACAGACAGACACACACAGACACAAACACACAGACACACACATATACACACAGACACACAGATGCACACAGACACAAAACACACAAAACACACAAAAACACACAGACACAGACACACATACACATAGACACGGACATACACACAGACACAAACACACACAGACACACACACAAACAGACACACAACAGACACACAGATGCACACACACACAGACACACAGACACAGACACACACAGACACAGACACACATACACATAGACACGGACATACACACAGACACAGACACACACAGACACACACACAAACAGACACACAACAGACACACAGATGCACACATACACAGACACACAGACACAGACACACACAGACACACCCAGGCATACATATACACACAGAGACACAGACACATACATATATACGCACAGACACACAGACACACACAGATACACACACACAGACACACAGATGCACACACACAGACACACACAGACGCACACAGACACACACAGACACACAGATGCACACACACAGACACACACAGACACACACACAGAGACACAGACACACACACACACACACAGACACACACAGACACACACACAGAGACACAGACACACACACACACACACACAGACACACACACAGACACACACACCACACACTCTCACACATACACTGCCTCCAGCAGCTCTAACTCTGAGGGTCTGTCCCCCTATGGCTGTTGTGCCCAGGGTGGCTTCAGAGCTGGTGCGACGGAGGGTGGCATGCATCGGTTTGATTGACACGTGTTCTCCTCAGTGTCAACGCACAAACTGCGCCTGGCCGGTCTCGTTCATGTCCATCAGCACTTGCACACGGCCCAGCAGAGTGGGTGCTTCTCATGCATTGGATCCTACCCTGGCCCCACGGGTAGGATGCCGTGGGCATTTTGCAGGTAGGAAAGAAGGTGCAGAGAGAGGTTCATTCACTCTCCCGAGGCTGCACCGCGAGGCTATGAGAGTATGACTAAACCTTAGCCAGTCCAGCAAGAGGGAACACTCTTCTGGGAGTACTCCTCCCACCCCGATTAGGCCTCGGCCTAGACCTCCCTGCTCAGCTGCCTCAAGGACTCTTTCCCCAGGCTCAGTCTTCTAAGCCTCGCCCTGCCTTGTAGGCCTCCTTGGGGTAAGAGTAAGGACGGACCTGAATTCTGCCTTATCATGGCACTTCCTTGGTTTTCTCAGCGGCAGCCTGGGTATCTATCTGTTCTTGATCTCCCAGGTCCGAGGGCTCATCTGCAGGGCTGCGCATGTCTGGCTTTGTGAAACCCACCGCATTCTCTGCCTCGTCCTAATGTGGTCCGGTCCTCAGGGACCTTTGACACACCACACCTCAGCTCTCCTCCCACCCAGCGGGCATCTATGGAATGCAGACCAGAGGCTGGGAACCAGGGAAGGGGCAGCTAGAGCAAACAATGACTCTTGAGAAATGTATCTTCCTCACCCCCCACCCCACCCCACCCCCGCCCCGGAAGTGAAAGCAGGTCAAAGGACTTAGTGCTGGTACCTGGTCCTTCACCCTGGGACTCAGGAGATGGACACCCTGCTCTAAGAAGGGCTCACATTGTCCCTAAAGTGAGGTGTGGGCTTGCTGTCCTTGCAGGCCTGTAAACAGATTCTAGACAGCTCCTTACAGCGCTCCTAGTGTGAGAAGAGACTCCTCCCCCCAGGGCCGGGGGCTTATACTGTGGGCTGGGAGCTGGCCAGGCCCCACCCCTCAGCAAGGCTGGCCTGGAGCTCAATGGCTCTGAGCCTGCTTGTCTCAAGCATCCTCGCTCTGGATTCCCGCTTCTCAGACCTGTTGGGTTTTACCAGACATCCCCCATCCCAGCGGCAAGAAGAGGACTCCTCCCCACTTCGCTGTGGGGCCAACTGCTGTTTATGAAGTTGTTGCCCTGGGTTGCCGGGGTGATGCTGGGCCACGCCCCATACTGAGTCCGTGCACTTCCCACCTCTAAGTAAGATTGGACTTTTGTTTTGGCAGCCACCACGCCTCTCCCTCTGGGGTGGCTCCCGTGTGTGGGAAACTCATCGAGGTGTTCCCAATTTCACCGGGCTCAGTGGATTCCTGGTCCTCCCCTTTGGCTCCAGCTGGCAGTGCAGGATTTATTAAAACCTAGGCTCTGTGTGGGTTGATTTCGAATCCTGACTTGGGGTAGCATTCATCCGGGCCACTTGTGTCTCCCAGTCCTCTCTTAACTCTTGTGCCTGACACAAAACTCATCTAGCTCAGGTCCTGGGGGAGCTTTGCCTACTCCTGGGTTGCACAGAACCCAGTTCTTTTTCATTCCTCAGTGGGCCAGAGCTAATCAGAAAGAGACCTGCTTAGGCAGGTGGGGCACACACCCAACCAACCTATGGAGAACTTTAGGTAGGTCATGTGTACCACGAAGTGTTTCCCAACCAAAGCTGGGGTTAGGCCATGCCTTCAGTTCTAGACAATTCCTTGCTCTTGGTTGCTTGTGTTTCCTTGGAGTAAACTCATAGGTGGAACAGTGACTGTAGGAACCAGATACCATAGAACAGTGACTGTAGGAACCAGACACCATAGAACAGTGACCACAGGATCCAGGCAGGCACCATAGAACAGTGACCACAGGAACCAGACACCCAGGCCCAGAGCCCCTCAAGGTCTTCCTTGGAAGTAGGGGCAGAGTTAGGAGAAGGCAAGGAAAGGGGCCGAGTGGCAATCTCAGGGGTCATGGCCCCACTCAGAGCAACGGGACCTTGTGGAGAAGCCCAGGCTTGTGCTTCACAGGCTCTTTCTTTGTGGGAGGAGTGAGGAGAGGGTGGGGGAATGGAGGAAGGGTTGAGGCTCCAGGAGCTCAGCGACAGCCAGGCAGAGACAGGAGCAGCCTCTTTGTTTACACCAGGAGGGGCTTCTGACTTCACAGCCAGGGTATTTTGGGAGAAGCTGTCTTTCCCACATCTGGACGGGGGCAGGGCCCAGCTGTTGCTGCCATCTCTGCCCGGCCCCACATTCGCACGGTTGTCACGCGTGGGGGAGGTGCCGCCGAGTGCTATGGGGACGGGCGCCATCTGATTTCTTCCCTCGTGCTGTTCTCTCATCCCCATATGGTGGAGTCACAGGAACGAGGTCCAAGGACTGGGAGTGTCCCTGTGAGCTCCTTTCCTCCAGTGCTGGATCCTCATCTGTCTTTGCAGGTGATGAGTTACAGAGAGAGGGGGTGTGTAGAGGTCCCAAACGCATCAACTACTCAGTAGTATAGTGTCCTCCTTCTCCATGCCATGGAATCTGTAAACAGGCAAGCTGGAAACCTGCTCAGGGCTTTCCCTGGACTTTATCCCACATTTACTACTGAGGTGCTTCTCTGGTGTGCATGCTTGTGGCTCGGACACATACCCACACAAGGTGGGCATACCTACAGTCTTGCACACACAGCGATGGGCTATTGCAGCTCTGGGCCTTAATACTGGGAAAAGTCCGGTTCCCTTGGCCTCTCTGCATGCAATTGTTTGTCTGAAAGACCTCACATCATGTGTTCTCCCATGGCAGGTGAGGGGCTTCGTCTCATCCATTTCCTCTGAGAGTGGGGAAGGGGGGCTCCGCCATGGGGCTTCCTCAGCTCACTCTTAACTTTGACCCTCGGGTGAGGGAAAATCCTGTCAATGGTTGGCCAGGTGCCATTTTAAAAACATAAAATGGTAGGTACAAGCTCAATAACAAAATGAAAGACTGCACCCTCAGTGGTTGGACTCTGATCCTTAATGCGCAGCTCTAGCCTCTGTGGCAGGGTCCTGACACCCCAGTACCCAGCCCCAGCTCCTTTGGAAGGGCCTGATGCTCAGCCTAGAAGCAGCAGATGTTTGTAAGGTGGAACTCACACTTGGGAATTTTCAGGACACTTCTTTGTACTGCTGTTGTGTGCTGTGTTTCCAAGCCCCCCAGAGCTCAGGGTTCAAGGTCCTTGCTGTTACAACCGAAAGTGCCCCTCAGAGTTCACAGGTTGGAGTCCTAACCTTCAGTTTGTATGCTGATAATACCTGGGAGCCAGAGTGGTGTCAAGGAGGTCCTGAGAGGGAGGACCCATGATGGTTAGAGACATAGAAGACCAGGAAGAGAGAGAGGCCCAAGCTTCTCCCTTGCCTTTCCTCTCATGGAAAGGGTCAGCCACTGCTATGCAGGACACACTACAGAACACTCCCAGACATGGAGTGCAATGAGCCATGCAAACCTCTATTCTTTCTAAACAACCCGCTCTCTGGTATTTTGTTGTAGCAACAGAAAACAGACCAGGACAGAGCTGCTTGTGATGGTCAGCCTTGATTATCAGCCTGATGGGCATGAGAAGTCTGTTTCCTGGCACTTAGTTAGGTATCCACTGTGAGGGTGTGTCCAGACAGACCCAGTGAAGGGAGGAAGACCAGTCCTGAGTGTGGGTGGCACCTGCCATAGTCTACTGACTTAAGCATAAACAAATAGGAGAAAACCTGCCATGCAACAGAATCCTCTCTCTCTCCCTCCCTCCCTCCCTCTCCCTCTCTCTCCCTCCCTCTCTCTCCCTCTCTCCCTTCCTTTCCCAGTTCCCTTCCTCCTCCCTCCTCTCCCTTCCTCTCTCCCTCCACCCTCTCCGTGTATGTCTCCCTGCCCCCTTCATAGCTGCACGCTTTGAGCTTTGAACTGAAACCCGAGCCAAAAGATTCTTTACATTGTTCTCCTCAGGTATTTTGGCCCAGTGGCAAAGGTCCCTTTGAGCCATCTTAGGCCAGCATGGAGTCCAGAGGTGCTTGGTGGTTTGATGAGGCCATGCAGGAGATGTAGCTCCCACCGTGGGCCAAGGCAGAGCAGCTCTGAGAAGGCTGAGCTCTCTGGGAGATTCACTCCAAGGTCTGAGGACGTCTCTATTCCTTTACAGGTTTGGCCCTGTCTGGCTGTGGAAGGAGTCCAGGATAAGTTCACAGACACCGTCCTGTCCATCTGTCCATCTGTCCATCTGTCCGGTGTGCCCCCAGAGGTAGCTCTTCAGTGATACTAATACCCCGTTAAAATTGAGAGGCTCTCAGAGGTAAAAGCCAAGATGCTCTGGAGGACATTAGGTGAGGAAGGGGCAAGACTGGAGTCTGAACCTGACTAAGTATGGGCATGATAGGAGAGACACAGCCTCCTGGACCTGCGCAGAGGACACAGTCCCATTGACAGCTTTGCCTTCCTCCTCCACCCAGTACCAACTGTCCATTCTGTTTCTTCTGGTTTCTGGGGCTGAAATGTGGCCATTTTAACTCCAGGAGAAATGTCCTGGCCCCTGTGTGCCCCGCACCCCCATTCCCCAGCTGCCACCACCCTGGGCTGGGACAGGAGCTTGTTTCCTGCCTTCAGCTCCCAGCCGCACACTTCTCTGAAGGCCACAGCCCTGTCTTCTCAACACGGCTAAAGGTCTTGGGAATTTTTGTAAAACTCTTAAACCTGGCTGCAAGCCAGAGGGAAAGGGCCCCGAATGGCTGCCGCTGTCTGGGAGAAGATAGAATCCCACATTCCTACAGTAGGCTGTCCCAGGGTGGGTGGAGGGTGCAGAAGGACCTCGACCACCAGTCTATGCAGCAACAGAGATGCCTGGGCAGGAGGGCCAGCTGTCCAGCTTTGGCCAGCTGGTATCCCCTAGACTGTCTCAGCAGAGCCACAGCAAGAAATAGCTCAGAGAGTTTTGTGACATGGTGCAGGGTCACATGGTCAGGGAGCCACTTCACCAAGGTTTATTCAGGTCTGCACGGCTAGACAAAGGCAGGCACCCATGCAGACAGAAGCACTTGTATACATAGCACATATATGTGCATACCCTTCCAACAACTCAATACACATGGGATGCACACACACACACACACACACACACACACCATGCATACCTGCATGCACACACACACACACACCCCATGCATACCTGCATGCACACACACA
>NW_022196905.1:104546493-104547887 GCF_008632895.1 Mastomys coucha
TCTTTCCTCTCCACCTCTTCCCAGATGTTGTCTACAGCTCTGGCCAACTGGCCAGATGTGCTCTACACCACAGGCTTCTCAGGAACTGGGAGGGTGAGGAGTCCAAGACAACAGCCCTCAGGTGTCTATGTGACACCGTCCAGCCCCAGGCCGAGAGGACTATCACTAATGAGGCCACGGGGTCACCAGGCTGTTCTTGCAGCAGCCTGTGGGCAAGCTATGCACTTCACACAAGGACTGGCAGCCTGTGACTGAAGCCACTAGGGAACTGGAGACTGGCTTCTACCTTTTAGACCTTGGGTTTCCTTGTCTGTCAGCTGGTGAAACTGAATGGCTGTCCCTCACATGTCCACGGAGCACAGAGCCCAAGGTCATAGTGGGCACCTAGGCTGGAGCTGCATTGGCTCCGTCCTTAACCGAAGCAGCTCCATCTACAGCAGCACAGGCACACAGGGGGATAGAGAGACATCTGTCATCTTGTTAGCTATCCTGGACTGACATTTTCTTCTACTGGAGTATTTCCTTCGATTGGGGTAGGACTACACACAGGGCTTCCTGACTCTAATGTCCTCCATATAGCACTTACTGTTTGTGAGCCCTGGGAACTATGGTCTTACCTAAGATTTCTAAAGCTACAGGTGGGGGCATAGACACTATCCATTTCCAGTCAGGTTCCTCACAAGCTGGGTGACCTTGAGCTCCAGGTCTAACAGGAGTCTATGTCTCCTCACTTGGTGGACATGACCTGTGGGGCTTTCATGAGGAGCCACATGGGATGGTGCTCCGTGGGGATGGTCCAGGCAGCACCAAGTCACGGAGGAGTCCTTTTCCCAGGGACAAGGAGAAGGGACGAAGCTGAGGTGAGTGGTCAGCCACACCCTGAGAAGACGCCCAGCTCCCTTGCAGGCACCACGTGTCTGCTGACATCTCCAGATTTTTCTGCAGTCAGAAATCCCTCTAAGTTGTCCTGTAAGACAGAGACCTATAAAAAGCTTACTCACACTGTTATTTTAAGGGATGTCTCTGCCTGGGGGTCTCTGCTGGAATAGCCCTGGTTCCCACGGTCTGTTGCTTCCAAGGATAAGGAGGAGGCAGAGGGCCACAAGGCTGTGCAGAGGTTGGGGCTGAATTTTCACTATGCAAGGGGCCTCCCCATCCTAGCCCTGTCCCTCCCTCTCCTCTTTTGCTCCCAGGACCTCTTGGGAGAGTCTTTGTGGATGAGGAAGCCATGTGGGACTGCATTTTCCCCCAAGGTCACATGGTAGCTAGCAGTTCCCCCTTGCCCAGCTCTGAAGCCTCAGGCCACCTGCTGCCTCCCATCTCATTAAGCTCCTCCCCCCTCTCCTTCCTCCCCCTATTCTTCCCCTCCTCTCCTTCCTTCTTACCTTCCCCCT
>NW_022196905.1:104548344-104566626 GCF_008632895.1 Mastomys coucha
CTCCCCCTCCTCTCTCTCCTCCTCCCCCTCTTCGTCCCCTTCCTCCCCTCCTCCCCTTCTCTTCTTCTCTCCTTCTTCCTCCCCCTCCTCTCCTTTCCTCTCTGTCTCCTCCCTTCACCTCCTAGTTGCATCCACTCCTCTTTCCCACTCTCCTCTAGGCCTCCTTTCTGAAGACCTCCTGCCTCACCTGCTTGCCCGTGAGCCTCCCCTTTCAGTATCGTGTTCTCTGTCAAAGCCAGTTGGAGGAAGCCCAGTCCCCCACAGTGTCCTTGAGCTGCAACAACCCATCTAAGCAGAACACCCTCAACTCAGAAGAAAAGCACCCCCACGCAAGGTCCAGGGCAGCGCAGGGGCAGGTGGGCACCCCCACACAAGGTCCAGGACAGCACAGGGGCGGGCGGGAACCATGGTGCTGAAGCTTACCCTGTACTTTGGTTTAGTTCTGATGAGACTTTCCCTGTGCACCATCCTTCCTGCTGTTACATACATGCACACACTTTAAACATGTGTGTGCATGTATGTATGTATGTATATGTGTGTGATGTGTGTGTTCATGTGTGTAAGTGTGCTGAGGCATATGTGTGGAGGTCAGTGGACAACCTCAGGTCTCAATCCTCACCTTCCACTTTATTTAACAGAGCCTCCTATGGGCTGTGTGTACTCTAGCTAGCTGGTCAGAGAACTTTCTGTCTCTGCCTCCCATCTCTGGGCAGGAGCCCTGAGCTGGCAAACCCTTGCTCTGTTGTGTTGGGCCCTGAGTGGGTTCTGAGGATCCAATCTGGCTTCTCATGTTTGCAAGAAAATCTCTGTGACCGCTGAGCTCTCCAGCCGCATCCCACTGACAAATGGCAGCTGTAACTTGTCAGATGTCAATCCCACGGAGGCTCTGGGCAATGGAACCCAGGGCTTTATGAGTGTCACAAGGTGCTCTGCCACCAGGCTAGTCCAGCCCAGCCTGTTTTCACACACACAGGTGGTCCTGCATAAGTCCTGTCAGTCTGGGAGGAGCGTCATCTTTTCAGCCTCTAACCACTTTCTTGATGCCTAGAGAGAGGTCGTGGCCCAATAGTGGTCTGGACCACACATAGCCGTGACCTAAGAACTGGACCAGGAGGAGCTCCTTTTGCAAGCGGTACCAGTACCTCAGTTTCTTGATCTGACAGGGAGGCTCCCATCCCTCCCTGATGCAGCATGCAGCAGCTGCAGAGGAACCTGGCGTGTGGATTACTTAGCCACGAAGGTGCTGCCAACATCAGGCTGCAAAGTTCCCCGTGAACCCAGGGCTGTGCTGCAACTGCCAGCTAGGCCCAAGCCCTCGGCCCCGGAGACCCCGGAGCCAGCCTGCATCTCGGGGAAATGAGGCCCGGTGGCCCCTGACCCCAGCCTGCAAGAGGCTAACCCCCTCCCTGGCCCCTCGGCTGTGAGGCTACCCGCCCCGACCATTCATGGGTTTGTATTATAAGATGACTGCCGTCGCCATGGCAACATGAAAGGAGCCGATCTCATTACTGAGGCCCGGACACATTATTTTCTCCAAGGAATTTCTTCTTTTCATTATTTCCCTCCAAAGGTCAGCTGTCCTCTCAGGCGGGGCGGGGGCGGCGGGGGTGTCCACGAAAGGTGAGCCGATTCGGGGCCCAATTCCCCGGGTGGAATTTACAAGCATTTTGCCTTCTCCTCCTGATCTAACACCAGCTTAGAGAATTTCTTCAAGCCAGCCTTTCTCTTTAACCCCTGCGGCTCCGGCAGACAGCAGCCTAGCCATCCTTGTTAGGTTCCTGAGATCCCTCCAGGGTTTGGGCTTTTCTCCAGCACGTGGCTCCCTGCTACCATCCGAGAAGTCCCGGATGCTGAAGTCTCTGCTGATTTGCCCCGGAGGATTGCAGACACATGGACATTTATGTCTTCCCCATGGGGAAAAACACCCCATTAGAAGGTAACACTAATGCAGGGGTGGGGTGGGGGCGGGAAGTCCATATCATGCCTGGAATGCAGGGTGTACGGCAATTCAGAGCCTGATAGACCCACTAACGTCCCGATCAGGCTGTGTGCCCTTGGGCAAGTAGCTCCCTGTTTCTGGGCTCACTTTGCTCATCTGTGTTGGTGTGTACCCAGGGATTAAACAGAAATCATGAGCAGAGTCTGGCTGGTACCCAGGAACAGTAAATCCCAAGGATTGATTATCGTAGTTTGGTGTGTTTCCATCCATTTCTCTCTGTGTGTCAGATGTCTGTAACTGAAACAAACAGCCCCGAGACTTGAGACTCGTTACCCAGAAGCAGCAGCGATAACTGGGCATTAGCTCCCGCAGTTTCTGTGGGTTGAGGCCTCTGCCTCTGCCTCTGGTGGGTCCTGAAGTGGCTGCAGCTACCGGGAAGAGGGAGGCAGAGGCTGGGATGGTTCTTCTGATATCTGGCCTCACAAGTCAACTGTATCTTGTGTCTACCTGACTCTGTCCAACAGGCAGAAGTCTGGTTCCTCAAAGGATCTCCAGGGAGCTGCAGTGGCACAGAAGAGGGCTGCTGGAAATGGCTCCCTCCAGGGCATCATATTCTGTAAGACAGGATCAGGGTGGACACCCCATTCTACAGAGGGAAAACTGAGGCTCTGGACAGAACAGCGACTCACCCCGCTAGCTTGCCACAAGGCTCCAGATTCTTCCTTCTGCCTCAGCTTCTCATGGGGTCAGTCATTCTGCTTACCAGATTCTCTATCTGGGACACTGGAGAACTGTCTGCCCCTGTGTGGTGGGTACTCAGAGCTGGGGAGCTCCCAGCCTCTCCATGGGAATTCTAGCACATGCAGCAAAGATGGAGATGTGTAGCTGTGACGCTGATGGTGTGTTTTTGTTGACAGTTGGACAATTGTCTCTGGGGCAATGAATGGCTGCCAGAGGCAGAAACAAAGTCAGCCATACAGATCACCCCCCTCCCTCTCTCTCTCTCTCTCTCTCTCTCTCTCTCTCTCTCTCTCTCTCTCTCTGTCTCTTAAAAAAAAACCAAACTAACTAATGCTCTTGCATCTCCTACCTCCTTGTGAATGATGCTTGGACTGAGTTTACAGGTTTCTGGCTGTGACTCAGCAGCCCATGAGGAACAGGGTCACCATGACTTAGCAGGGCTTGAAGGATGGGGTCAGCTCAGGTTCTTTGGAACTGCTGGGGCGGGGTGGGGAGGGATTGGTTGATTTATTTTGGGTCTTGGAGGAAAGGCTGAGCTTATCTCCACCTCAAGGACCAAGAGCAAGCTTGGTCTGTGTGCTGAGGTCTAGACGGCTTGTTGCTGGATTGCTCCTTGGCTCAGCTGGACTGCTGGTTCCAGGGTTTGGGGCTCAGAGACTGCTGGGATAGCAGGTGAGAACGCAGGTAGATGTTCTCGAGGGCCTTAAAGGCTCCAGCTCATTAGGTTGGGGCCTAAGGATCAACATCGGTTTAAAGATTCATTTTCATTTTATGTGTATGGGCATTTTGCCTGTTTGTCTATACACTGCATGCGTGCCTGGTGCCCCCTCGAGGCCAGTAGGAGGCGTCAGAGCCCCGGGGCTGGGGTTAGACTGTTGTAAGCTGCCATATAGGTGCTGGAAATGGAAGCGTAGCCAGTGCTTTTAGCCATTGTGACTTCTGCAGCTCTCATCACCTTCATCTTAAGTGTCTGCTTTCTCATCACAGACGGTGGGGTAAGGGCCACTCTGGTAAAGCACCCCACATGGAAGAGTGCACCATGTGGGTGCTGTTCCCTCAGCCACGTTGGCTCCTAGTAACTTTCAGGTTCAGAAGAAATTCATCTCTGGGAAGCCATCCCCAGTCATGGCCCTGCACCTCTTATCTCATGTTCCCAGATTCGATTTCTCACAGCCTCACAAAGAAAGTTAGGTGTCCAAGTCCTCTGTCTAAAGGAGGTCTTTCTTTTCTTTTCTTTTCTTTTCTTTTCTTTTTTCTTTTTCTTTTTCTTTTGGTTTTTTGAGACAGGGTTTCTCTGTGTAGCTCTGGCTGTCCTGGAACTCACTTTGTAGACCAGGCTGGCCTCGAACTCAGAAATCCTCCTGCCTCTGCCTCCCAAGTGCTGGGATTAAAGGCGTGTGCCACCACTGCCCGGCTAAAGGAGGTCTTTCTAATGCAGTAGCCATCTATCCACTCATCTACCCATCCACAAATGCATCCACCCACCCATACATTCATCTATCTACTCACCTGTTCACGCATTCATCCATCCACCCATCCATCCACCCTCCATCCATCCATCCACCCACCCATCCATCCATCCATCTACCCATCCATCCATCCATCCACCCACCCATCCCTCTACCCATCCATCCACTCATCTACTCATCCACCCATTCCTCCACCCATCCATCCACTCATCTACTCATCCACTCATTCCTCCACCCATCCATCCACCCATCCATCCACTCATCTGTCCCTCCATCCATCCACTCATCTGTCCATCCATCTATCCATCCACCCACCCACCCATCCATCCACTCATCTGTCCCTCCATCCATCTACCCACTCATCTGTCTATCCATCTATCCATCCATCCACCCACCCATCCATCCACTCATCTGTCCCTCCATCCATCCATTCATCCATGCGTCCACCCATCATCTATCTACCCCTCCATCCACCCACCCATCTACTCATCCACCCATCCACCCACTCATTCATCCACCTATCCATCCATCCATACATGCGTGCATCCATCCATCCATCCATCCATTCATCCATGTGTCCACCCACCATCTATCCACCCCTCCATCTACCCACCCATCTACCCATCCATCCATCCATCCATCCATCCATCCATCCATCCACTCATCCACTCATCTGTCTTTCCATCCATCCACTCATCTGTCCATCCATCTATCCATCCATCCCTCCACCCATCCCTCCACCCATCCATCCACTCATCCATCCATCCATCCATCCATCCATCCACTCATTCATCCACCTATCCATCCATCCATGCATGCATGCATCCATCCATCCATCCATTCATCCATGTGTCCACCCATCATCTATCCACCCCTCCATCCACCCACCCATCTACGCATCCACTATTGTGTGTCTTCTGCATGTTGGCTCCTGAGGCAAAGCAGTCACCCGGAGCACATGTTCTCACCCTAAGGCACCCACAATATTAAGGGGAAGATGGGGTCAAACAAGCCAAGGCACAGCTGTATGTGTGAATGTAAATTTTTCTCCTGGGAGCAAACTTGAAGAAATGGGAGGTGACTGATTTTGCACCAGAGGGATGACCAGGGAAGATATCTCTCAGAAGACTTTTGGTTTAAAATCCAAAGGTCAGAGGGAGCTGATTCTATGAAAGGTGAGGAATGCTGTTTTGGGGTAGGGTGGAGCAGCATGTATAAAGGTCCTGGGGTAGCTAAATCCAAGAGTATTCATGCTGTGGGAGGAAGGGTGGTGTGTCTGGAGTCCAGCTGTTGAGAGGCAGAGCACTGTGCTGTGGTTGTTTGGCCAGAAATTGAAGATCCAAGAAAACATTGTTTTTGAGTCAGCTCACCCATTTCCTGGGAACCTTCTGGTAAATACTACTATTCCAACGGTTGGCTTTGGACCTTAGATGGCAACTACCCCAGGAAACCTTGCACACACCTCCAGCCTCAGTTCCCTTCTCACGTGCATCTCAGGTGATCACAGTGCACCAATCTACTCAGAGAACCACACCCAGAGGCTGCTTTTTCTGGATGGCCACCCTTAGAGGGGGAGGCTCTGCTTGATTCCATGCCCCGACCCAGTGCAACCCCATGTGTGCAGCACAGTGGGCAAAGGAGAAGAGCCTGGGTTTGGGCTTCAGATCCCAGGTCTGCCTTCAGCCGTTGGAAAGAGTCCTTAACTCTCATGCCTTAGCTCCTCCTGTGGAGACGTCTTTGGTCAGTAGACCGTTGTAATGCCTTGGCAGATGCTGACAGGTCTCTTACCCCAGAGCCAATGCCCAGTGAATGTTCTCTTTGGTTCTAACAGTATTTGCCTCATAAGAGTCTCCCACCCCCAGCCTGACCTGGCTTCGCTGTCCTTGGAACCCATGACTCATTCTGCCCACTCCACCCCACCCCACCAGTAGTTCAGGGCAGGACTCACTTTGGTCTTCAGTCTCTCAGCTTCTCTGTTGGCAAACTTCTGGTCTTAGCTCCTCCCCCACTTGAGGTCTGTGTGAGTTGGTAGACACGGTAATTTTTTTATGAAAGGAGCCGGGCAGCTCCAGGGGCTGAGAACCCAGGAGAGACGGCAAGAGACTGAGTCCCCTGGGAAGAGATGAGATGTGTTGTCCTGAGGGGGCAGTCTTGTAGCCATGGATGAGATATGTCCATCCATCTATCCAGGAGGCAATTATGCACCAAGCACTGAGAACCCATCAGTGATCCACCTGCCACCTCTGACCTGTGAACATCTTCCAGAATGAGGATGTGTCCTGTGAGCTGCCGACTGGTATGGAGACCCATGGTTCATTGAGCTCCTAACTACCCTAGGTCACTCTTGTTCCCTGTTTTCCAGACCCCAACATGTAAGAATTGGAAAGGGAAAGGCATATATGCTCAAGGATGCTGGTAGAGTTTGTCCCCAGCCTGTTGTGTTTCTGAGCCTCAGCTTGGAGACAGAGGTGGCGTCCTCTCTTCCCTTGGAGAGGCTTCATTACTGACTCCTGACATGCCTCTTCTTGAGAGCAGGTCCTACATTCCTCCTATCTGAGTGTACCTGCCTGGTAAGAAGGGGGCAGCAGTGAGGAGCCCAGCAGAAAGAACCAAGCCCATGGCTCCTGCTTCTCACCCTGGCTAGCCCACCCCCAGGAAACCTGACTGCTTCCTCATGGGTGCATCCTTTCTCTGTCCCCAGAGTACGCAATACACCTGGATACTACTCTTTCCCTCCTCCCCGCCTGTCTTCCCCTCCCACCCCCCACCCCCTGCCTTTCTCTCACATACTGCCTGACCCATCAGATGTGAGTGTTTTCTGGTTAGACTGCAGTGGTTGAGAGCAGACTCTCTGGGTTGGAGCTTGACCTCCATCTCTGCCGTACACGGCTTTGGGAAGTTCCTCTGGTGCTCCAGGCTTTAATTTCATCGTCTTGAATGAAGGTTCTTCTGGGGATGAAATAAAGTAGTCATTGGTCGTTGCTCTGTCATGACTGATAGATGAGTATATCCCGAGACCTCAGAACAGAAGCCAGAGGATCCTGCCACCCTGCTCAGCTCCAGAGCTGCTGGCAGGCAGAGCCCTCTCTAAGTCACTACCAGTCAGGCTGGCAGGGAAGTCTGGAAGAATACAGGTTTTATGACAGGGATGCCCTAGGAGGGATGTCTCCAAGTCCAACCTCTGCCCTTGGACCTCAGGTACAAAGAAAGCACAGGTTCTCAGAGCTTTCTTGTGGTACCCAGCCCTCTGTGAATCCCACCACCAGCTGAATCCAGAAGGACTCCTCTTCAGAGGGAGCCTGAGGCATTGTTTTCATCAAGGGCCGAGAAAAACGCACCAGCCTCCCCCCAAACACCGTGATTGCTAAAATTTGCCTTGTTCTGATTTTGCCTCTTGCTGGCTGAAGGACTGGATTTTATACCAGGTCAATTTCAGACCATTTGATATTGATATATGAAGATCCCGGGGGATTACTGAATGCATTTCTCATCCTGCCTAGATAGTATCATAGAAGGAAAATGGGATTGACTGTTAAGGACAAATTGAGAAAGACATGGCCATTTAAGATAACTCCTTATCTGTATACAAGCAAATGGTATCTGGGAAATAGACCACCAGTTGACAGCAAGAAATTCTACTCCAGGCTCTTCACCCACTCTCCCTTCTGCCGTTAACACTCAGGGATTATCCCGTTATCCTGAGAGCCGTATCCTGGGGTCCCTGCTGGAGGACACTAGAGAAGAGGGGGTTTGAGACATTATTCTGAAAGGGTTGGGTGGGAGGGACTGGCATTGTCTTGGGTACTCTGAGGAGTTTGGGATGGAATGGCTTTGGATGTGACAGATCACCCTGGTACTTGAAGAACAGTTCTCTCAGGTGATCATGTAGCTTGATGGATGGAGGATTGGATTTGCCAAATGGTGAAAGGTCTTTGGGGTGGTCTTTTCGCTCTCCTCAATCAGGGATGCCATTGAAGGCTCACTCCTATGCTAACACTTTCCTGGGTCATGAAGTTGTGGGAACTTCCCAGAACCCCAAGCTGTCCCCCTGCTGGTGGGTATAGTGGTTGGAGAAGCAGTTATACATGTCTTGCTTCCACAATCCTGATTTCCTTGGTGTTGGGGGATGGATCCTTATAGATCCTTTGATTGGCCCCATTGGTGGCCATGTATGCTGTGGGTTCTTGAAGAGGTCAAGGGTTGTGTTCTACCACAGCCCTCCATGGCAGGTGCATGTTCCCATCTGTGTCCTTTACCCCTTAGTCCCCCCCCCCCCCAGTAGGGTAGATTTCACAGAGAATGGGATTCTGAAGCCAGGAGACCTGGGGCCTTCAAAGCCAAATCTCTGGAAGCTTCTGACATCACACCCATTATCCCCCAGGTCATGGTCATAGTTTATCTTCCCCATTGCTGTGGTAAGATACCCTGATGAGAAGTGTTGTTAAGGGTTTACTTCAGTTCATGGTTTGACTATGCTGCCCTTCACACCGAGGAAAGATTGATGTCGAGAGGGCTTCTGCTCACATCTCAATGGGCAAGGAAGCATGGAGGAGGTTTTCAGCTCACCCTCCCCTCTTTTCCTTATCTTTCAGTGTGGAGCCCACACCAATGAGATATCACAGCCTACTCAGGGCATGTGTCTTCCCTCTGTTAATCTTCTCTGGAAGTATTCTTACAGATACACTGGGGATCTGCTCCCCTAATGCCCTAAAAATTATTAATCCAATTAACTTGACAATGGAATTAGGCTTCACATCCATCCACCCACCCACCCATCCATCCATGCCTCCACCCATCCATCCATCCATCCGTCCATGCATCTATCCATCATCCATCCATCCATAATACATACATACATACATACATACATACATACATCCAAACATCCAGTTATGAGTCCATTCATTCACCTAATCAGAAGCTCATGCATCTGTCCAGCCAAACATCTATTCACATACCCACCATTCATCTATTTATACACATATGCATGCACATATCCATTCAACCATCTGCCTACCATCCATGCATTTGTCTATCTGTTCATTTATTCATGCATACATCCATCTATCCATCCATGTACCCACTGCACATCCATCTGTCCATCCATCCATCTATCCATCCATCTATGCATTCATCCACTTATCCATCCACCCACCTATCCATTCATCTATCCATCCATCCATCTATCCATCCATCCATCCACTCACCCACCCATCCATCCATGAATGAATTCAATGTCAATAAACCCATGCTTGGTGAGAGTTACACTTAGCCATGTTAAGTGATACTTGGGAATGAGAGGGGACCCCAGGATTTTCCCCGGGGCTACCATATCCAGAATGAGCCCTTGCTATGATCACCTTCCTCCTGGCTGCATTCTTCTTGGACACTTCTGAGACATCTTGAGTTGAGGCTGACATTGTCACATCCACAGACCAACACATCATCAGCTGTACCTATGAGTGGAGAATAAGGCCCACCATGCTGGCATTGCTAGCCCCAGGGATCCTGTGTATTGAAGGCCCTGCATAAGGGAACATTTTGAACAGGATTACATCCAAGAGAAAGCCCAGGGCAAGCTTGGCTAGGGAGTGAGGAAACTGAGGCTTGGGGCAGCGAGGGAGGCAATATGGACAGAGTTCCAAAGCAAGAATGGGCAGAGCCTGGCAACAAACTCAGATGACTCCAGAGCCTTCCAGGTGAGGACTCACTCTGCATGTCTCTCCCCGAGTGTCCAGGCTTCTTGAAAAAACCATCACTGGATCTAGGGATGTGGTCAAGTTGGTGCAGTACTTGCCTAGAATTTATGAAGCCCTGGGTTTGATCCCCAGGACTATGTTAACTGGGCATGGTGGTACATACCTGTATCCACTGTACCCTCCACATACTCTGAAGGTGGAGTCAGGAGTACTGGAAGTTCATAGTTGTTCTTGGCAACAAAGTGAACTCAAGGCCAGCCCAGACTACATAAGAAACTGTATGAAAACCAAGCAAATAGTGCTCTCTGTGAGCAGCAATGAGCTCAGTAGTACATTGAGCACATACATGGGCAAGGGCAGTAACAGTGAGGGATGCTTTCAGGGAGGGAGTGTGAGGCCCCTGCCCTCCTCTTTCCTTCTTCCTCCCCCTCCCCCTTCCCTTCCTTTTCCTCTACACTCTCCCTCTTCTCCTCCTCTCCCTCTCCTTCCCCCTCTCCCTCCTCCTGTTCTCCCTCCTCTTTCCTTCCTCTTTTCCTCCTCCTCCTCCCCTCCCTCTTTTTCCTCTCCCCTCCCCCCTCCTCCTTGTCCTTACTTTCTCTGCCCTCTGCCCTGGACCTAGGCATCTTCTCACCCTTCTCTGATCCACCTTGCTTACCTTCTGCTAGGCAGTGGACATGTTTTTCTGCCTCCCCAACTGGATCAGACTTTTCATACATGTGACGGAGGGTCCTACAAGTACTTACCAGAGCATCTTCTAGGAATCAATAGTGATTTGTGAGTTTTATTATCACAAGGTCCTGTAGGAAGGCAGTTAGGAGGCAGACTCAAGGTGAAGTGAGATCAAATTCCAGGCAGGGCATCTGTCTGCTGTGTGCCCTTGGGTGGGTGACCTAGCTTTGCTGTGCCCTGTGTGTAGTGCAATAGAGCTTCTTCTGTGTGTGTCCCATCGTGAGGTGACTGTGCGAAGGACATGTGTGGAGGACAGAAATCTCTCAAGCCATAACAAACCTTCTACTGCCAGCCTCTGATACATGGGTCTTGAGCAACAGCTTGAAGGATCACATGACCCTTCTTCCTCTGACAGGTAAGACACTTTCAGTGTGCAGCTGGAGCTAGGTGTGCTGAGAGGGGCCCCGCAGGTTCGTAAACTTCCTGGGCCCTGGCTGTGAAGCACACAGTCCTGGATGGGGAAGGTATCACTGAGTCAAACTTCCTCAGAGTTATAAGATCAGTGGATAGAGAATATACAGAGCAGGACTTCTGTGGAGTCTTTAGAATCACCCAACTATGGAACGACCTCCCCCCCCCCCCCATATCTCTACTGATCTGGCACAGGTGGTTCCCACAGGCCTCACACTGCATCACAGCAGAGTGTGTAGGGAGATCTAAAGGACGCACGTGAGTTCTAGTGTACACTAGTGCTCATGAGGACAGGAGTGCCCACAGAGGCTGGCATCAGGAGGAAACCTCTCTCTCTCTGTCTCTCTCCCTCTCTCTATATATATGTATGTGAAGAAAGGAGGAAGAAGGAAGGGAATGAGGAAGCAAATGAGGAAAGAAGAGAGGGAGGAGGGAGGGAGGGAGGGAGGGAGGGAGGGAGGGGTAAGGAAGGAAGACTGGTTTATTCTGGGTCAGTCCAGGGTACAGTCCATCACAGTGGGAAGGCGGGTAGGCAGGGATGTGGGGCAGTGGGCCACATTGCTCTTTATTCAGGAAACAGAGGGAGATGGATGCTGGTGCTCAGCTGGATTTGTTCAGCCTATGGGGTGCTGCTGCTCACATTTTGGGTGGATCTCTCCACATCAGTAGCCTAATCTTGAAATGCCCTCACAGACAAACTAGAGGCTCATTGCCACAGTGATTCTAAATTCTGTCTAATTGACAACATTGTCTGTCTGTTTGTTCCTCTGTGCTGGCTAGTTTTATGTCCATTTGACACAAGCTAGTGTCATCAGAAAGGAGGGAGCCACAGTTAAGAAAATGCCTCCTAAAGATCAGGTTATAGGTAAGCTTGTAGGGTATTTTCTTAACTAATGATTGAAGTGGTGGCACCATTGTGGGCAGGCCATCTTTGAGCTGGTGGTGGTCCTGAGTTCCATAAAAAAGCAGGCTTAGCAAGCCAGGGATAGCAAGCCAGTAAGCAACACCCTCAATGGTCTCCGAATCAGCTCCTGCCTCCAGGTTCCTGCCCTGCTTGAGTTCCTGTTCTGACTTCAGTGATGGACAATGACCTGGAAGCATAAACTGAATAAACCTTTCTCTCCAAAGTTGTTTTGGTCACAGTGTCTCATCACAGCAATAGTAAGCCTAAGTAGGACTCTGTCTGTCATCTATCTATCATCTATCAATCATCTATCTATCTATCTATCTATCTATCTATCTATCTATCTATCTATCTATCACCTATCAATAATCTATCTATCTATCTATCTACCATCTATCAATAATCTATCTATCTATCTATCTATCTACCTACCTACCTACCTATTATCTATCATCCATTCATTTGTCTATTTGTCTATCTATCTATCTATCTACCTATCTATCTAATTACCTACCATCTATCTACTATCTATCTATCATCTGTATATCTGTTTATCATCTATTGTCTGTCTCCACCCTCCTTTTGTCATCTCTCACCTGTCCATCCATCACCTATCAATTCATCGACTGCTATCAGTCACACTTCTTATTGCTGTGGTAAAATGCTAATCAACATGAACTCCTTGGGATGAAGGACTCATTCTGTAGGGAGGTGTCCTGGCAACTGCTGGCTCATATCTCAGTGAGCAAGGAACCTTCTGCTCTCTCCAGGCCTTGGTAGACTGATGAGATCTCCCCATTTATGCTGAGGAGATCTTCCAACCTTCCTCCACATCTCTTCCAAAGCTTCCTTGTAGATAGGACCGGGAAAATAATGCTTGACCAACAACCTGTGTGCCCCCCTCCCACTCATTTCTTAACTATCAAAATCATCTTCCATTTAGGAGGAACCCTTGGGGTGTGTCCAGCTTCTAGAGTAACGTGAGGCCTGGGTGTTCCCAGTCCTGGGGGCTTCAAGGACTCTGTGTCAGCCATGGTGTGGCCCTACTGTGGGAGAGAGGGGCTCTGGACTCAACTGTGAATGCAGGAAGTTTCAGGTGGACACGCCAGGCATGGTGGGGGCATGGCTTGGGTGTGGGTGTGAAGGGGATGTGGCTCAACATAGGAGTAAGTTATAGTGAGTCCCAGTGCTCCAGGGAGACCTGCCTCAGTGTGAACTGGCTTGCCCATTCCCTTCCAGCCTGGGATGTTCACAAGGTCTGGACGGCCACTGGTCATACAAGAGGAGTACAGGGAAGCTCTGACATCTGGAAAGTCAAGGCTGGCGATAAGCAGTGCAGGGCCAAGGACCCCACATCCTCAGAATGCCAAATTGCAGGTGTGGTGTGTCTGGAGACGGGAGGCCGGGGTGATAGGTAATAGGACCTGGGGCCCTGTCCACAGGCACCGCAGTTACCTGCCAGGCACCGCCCTGTAGGTGGCTACCCTTGTAAACAAGCTTCCGTCTGAAGCACTGGTAGACACACAGGGACTAGAAAGGACACAACGTTCTCCTGCAGCTCTTACTCAGTTTCCAATGGTGGCACGTGGCAGGCGCTAGAGACAACATCCTAACCCTGGGGAGAGCCAGCACTGTCAGGGCACAATGCACCCCCACTGGGACATGGTCCCCGTGATCCCTTGTGTGCACCCACTTCCCTGTCTGAGCTCCTGCAGCCTCAGGTTGCTCCGCTTCTGTTCATCTCCACTTCAGCAAAGGCACGTGTGCAGAAGTAGAGTTTGAGGTGTTTGGACCCAGTGTGAGTCTCTGGAGCCCCAAGCTGTTATGTTGTCATTGTCCTGGCTGAGTAGTATTCCCTAGCACGGCGGTGCCTCCCTTTGTCCCTCCGTTTAGCTGCTCAAAGGCAAGAGGATTGGCTCCTGGTTTGGGTTTCTGTGAGTAAAGCTGCTATAAACACTTCTGTATAGGGTTTTATGGGAACCTAAGTCTTTGTTTCTTTGGGATGCATGCCCAGGCACTGAACGGCTGAGCTGTTTCGCAGCCTGCTTCCCTGCTTGATGTTTCTGCTGTCAACTTATAAGTAGCCCCTTCCCCCTTGTCCGCACTTCCTGTACTCCCAGCCTCCTAGCCCCCACTCTCCATAGTGTCTATCTACTTCCTTAGACCCCACTCTTCCCCAGCTCTCGCTAGCATTTGGTAGAATCTTGACTGTCTGCTTTGGCTGCAGGAAGCAGGGCATTCCCCTGACTTCAGACTGTGTGCCTGTGCAGTGAACCCCTGCTTTGTGGTTGAGAGTGATTTTTTTGAAAGAATGTGAGATCCTAGTGGCCCATTTCACAGATGAGGGAAACTGAGGGCAGAGAATGGAAACTGACTTGCTCAGTGGCAGTGAGCGCCCCCAGGCTTCCCCTGGCTCCTTGTCTTTCAGAGGGTTTCTTACAAAGTCACACTGACTTACTTGAGTGCATGGACCTGTTCTTCCAATATTTTACCCCACACATGTGTTCTTCCAGAGGCTTGGTTTATTGAGCTGTGTTCTTGGCAATCTGGACACCTAGCTTCTCAAGGATAAGTTCTCACAGCAGAGTTCTGGGTGATCACTGGCCACAGTGTAAGTGCAGCCCTCAGTGTACACCCAGCAATCTCATAAACTCCTGAGTGGGAGGGTGTGGGCCGAGCAGAGGGGATATACTTCACACCAACTGGTCCTTGATGGAGAAGCCTGTGTGCGATCCCACTGTGTATCCCCTCTTCCCCATCCTGGTCCCTCTTTGCCACTTCCCAGTCCTCCTATGATGACACATCCTTTCCCAGAATCCACTTGTGCTGTGGTTCATTTTATATTTTATTTTCTGAAAGATGGACCTGCCAAACCAGGAACAGACAAATGCAGTGTCTGTGGCTGCATGTGAAGGGAGTCACAGACTGATGCACATACATATGTGCACACTCACAGAAGTGATCACACAGCAGAGAGAACACACACACGTGCACACTCACAGGAGTGAGCACACAGCAGAGAGAACACACACACGTGCACACTCACAGGAGTGAGCACACAGCAGAGAGAACACACAGTCACATTCACATAGTCATGTACACACACATAATTCAGGAGTGGGCGTGCAGCAGAGAGAACACAAACCTTCCAAATGTATGATAATAAATTAAAAAAAAACCAGAAAGGGTAAAAGAAAGAAATAAAGGGAAAAAACCACCCACCCACAATCTCTGGAAACCGCAGCTGTGGAGACACGGGCCAGCGTCACTTGCTGAGCGTGAGGCTGGTCCCTTTGTGGAGCAAATCCTCCTGTTGGCAGTTACCTTTCAATCCCCGGTCTGTGGCCGGGCTGATTTTTATTCAGTGTTCTATTCAGCCTGTGTATTAATGAGCAGGGGAGGGAGGGCTGAAGCGGTGTCTAATAGGCTGAGCGACAGGCTGTCTGCAGCGGGCCCTTATCTGCGGCTCCCAGCGCTGTCTCCCATCCTGCCTCAGCCCAGCCAGGCTGTGGACAGCGCCATGGATGTGTTGGGTTTTAAATTATGTATGGAGGAGAAAGATTTGACAGCATCCTCCTTCTCTGGGAGGAAGGGGCAGGCCATGTTTTGTGTGTCCTGTGATCCACATGCCCAGCTGGTTTTTACTAAGCATCTACTTTCGTGTCAGAAAGCTGTGCTGGGTGCTGGGTCCTGGGTGCCAGGTGCTGGTATGGATACTAACCTTTGAACTCTAAGGTAGATCCTGGTTAGTTCAGGAGTCAGGGAGGTCAGCTTAGACCCACTGACTCTTAGGAGACTGTGGATCCCAATTCATTTTGTTAGGCTCCCTCAAAGCAGAACCGAATCTTTCTGCCCCACGACAGTCTCTGTGGGCAGCTACTAGCTCTGCACTGGCTACCTCACCCAGGCTGGTCTCTCTTAACCTCTGGCACTCAGCCCCTCCAGGAGGCCCCTTCCCCAGTGCTAGTAAGTCTGGTTAGCCCAACCTCTGGCACATCCAGAGACCACTATCCCCCTAACCCCCACAGCAGCCTCCTCCATGCTTGCTCCCCTCCTGCCCATCCTCCCACTTCTGACGGGGCACCTAGAGTGAGCCCCAACTCTCACCAAGGTTTTTCCTGATTCACAGAGCAGAGAGACACCATACTGCTCACAGCTGACTGATAGCACATAGCCCAGGACCCTCTTATCCCATGGTGGTCTCTGGTCTACCACCGAGCCCACTGTTTCTTGAATAGGTTAGCCACGCCCCCTTGTCCCTTCCCTGCACCACATGGCGGCCACCCTCCTTTCAGCACTCTGTGTTGAGCCTCTCTCCCTGAGACCCTCCCCCAGCCTCTCCCAGCCTGCACCAGTACTCAGCATCTATCTCATCCTGCCTTCCTGGGACTGCAGGCCCCAGAGAACAGCAGCTGCATCCAGCCAACCTACTGGGCTCTCAGTGCATGAGTGGACACTGCCGTTCAGGTTTGTCCTAGCCTGTCAGGCCTGTTGTGGATCCTGTCCTGGCTAGGTCCACTGATCTCCAAGCAAAGCCCTAGAGTCGTGACACTGGTGTCCCTTAATTAAAGCCAGGATGGGTTGGGGAGTCCATTCTCCCCACTGACCTCTCATCCAGTCACTCAGCGGGGCAGCTTGCAAATCTATTTTCTAAGCTCAGTTTGGGGGTCAGTCTATACTCACAGGGTACAGAGCACAAACACTAGAAGCCAGGCCATCCCTTGCACCCCTGTCATACCATACCTGCTCGGGCTGCGTCTTCCACAATCCAAGGATAATCTCTATTACATAGAAAGCACCGTTCTTTCTACGTGTCTGTCTGGTGCCCTATCGTGTGGCTCAGGATCATTCAGTCATTCATCTAGGCCCCCACTACTGGGTCTCTAGACTGTTACTTGGATTTTGCTGTGATTTAAAACACGTCACTGACTACCCTTGTGTATCTATTAGCAGGCAGCTTAAATTTCTTCTCTATAAACACCCGTCTATTCCATCGATAGATTTTACTCAACTGAATCCCATAGATGACCCCAGCACAGGAATGGCCTGGCTAATAATTCAGCACATTGGGAGTCTGTGAGAAGCTGTCACCCACTCCGGGAAGTCTTCCTGGGCTCTCACGCTGGACCAGGGGCCTCTTCGGGGTCCCCACTTATCCATCATCCTACGGGAGCTCGCACTGTCATCATGAAATTGGGTCAGTCTCAAGCCACCCACTCCTGACTACAAATGTCATCGAGTCAGCAGCCCGAGCTGCCTCTGGGTTCACATCATTCCCATCCCTTGTGTTACCCTAGAGACCACCTCCCTCTCTTGATCCTAGTCTCCTCAGGAAGGAGACCCGGGCCTCTGTCAGCTGTTCCCAGGGGCTCAGGTTGGAGCCCCTTCTCTGTGGCTCCAGAGCTCCTGTCCTCCCCCTTGAATAAATAATAATTGTTAGAAAAGGCCTGTGGATAAATTATAATCCTGACCCTCATTTGAGTGCAAAAAACTTTAGCCTGCTGCCAAGGAAAAGTCAGAATTTGCATTTAAATAGAAAATGTTAGAGGCTGCACAGGGAGGCCCGGTCCCCACAGGCCAGTGGCAGGGGACCAACACAGGCCATGCTAAACCTGGTACTTCAGGGGTCCCTGGCTACCGGGGGAATACAGGCAAAGCTTGTGGCGTGGCCAGGCAGATGTGATGGCTGCCCTTCATTCTAAACCAGTGAACTAGAGCCTCCTTCCTCTCACACAGGACAACTGACAGGCAGGCACATAGATTCAGGGAGAGTGGGAGCTCACATCTGTGTGATGCAGGCCGCAAAGAGTGTAGTTTAGTTCCACGGACAAATGGCTCCAAGCTTAGCCACCCTGTCGAGTTCCTTGGTCTCGACAGCCCCAGTTCCCTTGTTTGTATCAGAGACCCACACGCAGCAGCTGAACCACAGAGGCATCCTGTGCCTGCTTTAGGACATGGGAGACTACTGTGGGCAGTGGTTAAGAAACAGCCTAGGATCACCAGACCAGAAAGTGGGCATCAACAGGTGCCTGCTCAAGTAGATTGTATTCACAGGGAAGACCACTCACAGGTCTGTAAGAGCACCTGACAGTGAGGGGGATGCTGCAGACCACTGTCCAGGGTGCCTGGGACAATGGATAGAGCCTAGTGGGCTCCTTCCCTTCGTCGAAAAGCCTTAGGATAAGGAAATGAACAAACAGTATCAACAATAAATCAGAACAGCAACCTAGCACTGTGCCTGGATTCCTTTCACTGAAGATCAGTATCCAGGAAAGGGAAGGGGGTGTGTTAAGTATCACAGGGAGCAGCTCAGACCTGCCTCAGAGCTGAGAGAGGAAGGCGGGGGAGGCAAGGGAGGGGGGAGAGAGAAAGGGGAAAGGAAGAGGGAGG
>NW_022196905.1:104567131-104598684 GCF_008632895.1 Mastomys coucha
GAGGGAGAAGGGGAGGGAGGGACAGGGAGGGCAAGGGAGAGGGAAGGAAAGGGAGGGAGATGGAGGGAGAGGGAAGGAGATGGAGGGAGAGGGAGGGGGAGGGGAAGGGAGGGGAAGGAAGAGGGAGAGGGAGGGAGAAGGAGAGAAAGGAGAAGGAGGGAGGTAGAGGGAGAGGGGAGGGAGAGGGGGAGGGAGGGGAAGGGAGGGAGAGTACAGAGAGAGCACACCCAGCCATCAGAACCCAGCACTGTTCCTCCGCCCACACATGCCCGCAGGCCAGCATGGGCCCTTGGCCACATGAACTGTTGACTGTGGTCCCATCAATTTCAACTGTGATGTGGGGGTCCCTATAGGCAGCACCTGGATCCCCATCATCTCCCCCTGGTATCCAGGTGTCTCCTGGCGCAGAGACCTTACTCCCAGCCAAGGGTGGGCCACAAGAGCTGTGCCAGCTCTCTTCAGACAACTTCAGGGGGTCAGACTCAGAGGCAATGGCATGCCGGGAGAGGCAGCTTGTGCTCAGAAGGGAACAGTTGTTTGAGTCAGTTTCTGGGGGAACAGTGAGCAGGTTGCAATGCAGAGGGCACAGTCCTATGCTGAAGGAACAGCATGGTGCTGTATAGAGGTCCAAGGAGCAAGCCTAGATGGGGAGTGGTTGGGAGACATCACAGATTTTCCAAGACATGACTTTCTCTCCCAGGTTCCAACTGGTATAACTAATGCTGACAGTCTAATGTTGTTTTTGGTTTCAAATGGAGGTTGATTGGAGGCCATCACTTCCTGTCCTGTAATGGGCTGGGCAGCCTGCTCCAACACTACTGTGAAATGGGTCATCCTGCTCTAACTCTGACACATTTCAGGCATAGAAACAGAAGCCCACACTGGCCTATGGGGTGTGTCTGAGCTCATACTGGGATATGTGGTTCCATAAATGCCAACCCTGGGCACTGACCCAGTTACTCAGTGATTTGAGGATGTCACCTGATCAGTATTTCCTAGACAGCCACTCCTCTGCCCCATGGGACCCCCACACTGACTCTAGTCCTTCTGGCTGGACCCCAAAAGGCAGATCCAGAGATAGAGCCAGAGCAGCATCAGATCAGTGTGCATGCTGCAGATGGAAATGTCAGGCAGTCTGTCTCCTACACTGCTGGCCCAGGGTTCAGAGGAGCATCCATTTTGCAATACGTTCCTCACGTGAGGTGATCGGAGCTGTATGCAGGGCTGGTGACCTTGATGACTGTAGGCTCAGAGAAGCTGTGTTGAGGATGACAGGCCTCTGGGGCGGGACCAGGACTGATTTGTTCAACTGTCAGCACTTGCTAGCTTTTAATGCCGATGTATGTGTGGTCACAGACAGTGGGAATTGCAAGGCTGGGGCTTTTGACATTGGCCATATGACACCAGCCATGTAATACTGGCCACATGACACTGGCCACATGACACTGGCCACATGTGAGGGTTAGAGTTAGGTGGGGAATGCTTTGACTTCAGCAGGATAGGAAAACTTAGAATTTGGGTGAAGAGATCTTGGATCAGGCCTCCATGGGAGAGATGTACTGCAGGGGTGTCTGCCCACAAAGTCAGCTGACCCTCAGAGCCTTGCTCCAAAGTAAGGCAATGCCACTGTCCTTTGAGCTACAAGACTTAAGCAGCATCCTCCAGAGATGCATCCTGGGAGCCATATAGGGTCTGTCCCCAGCTCTGAGACCTCTGCAACCTTACACTTCCTGGGAGGGGGGTTGTCGCCCTGAGGTGATTTTTCCAACTGTATTTGCAGTATCAGAGACACTGGCCATCAACTGTATGTGGCTCTGGGAAGGAAGGCAGAAGTTTGGGTCCCAGCAACAGTTTCTAGCATGACAACAAATGTGTATTCCCTCTTGCTGGGCTTCAGTTTCTGAATCTATAAAGTGGGCCTCCAGTTACTATCATCTGCTCCTTGAACCCCTGGATGAAGGTTGGTATGTGGGACCTACTTGGTTCTTCCTAGTGTGCCTGTCCAGAGGGTCATGCAGGCTGTGGGTGAATCTGGGACCTCACACTGCATTCTAGCAGTTGGGAAACCAGACCAAGGGCCCAGGAAAACCTGTTACAGCTCAGTGAAGAATCAATGAAGCAGCCAGGAAGGTCAGAGGCAAAGCCAGACCTGCTGTGTGAAGGGACAGCTGTCATTCCACAGCTCTCCTGGATTCCAGCGTGCGTGTGCCTCACTAAGGGACAGAGTTGATGCTTTGTCAGGACTGTTTGTCAGAGCCTCGTTCGTTCTCAGCGGATGCCTAGGAAAGAACCTGCATTAAAATTCCTGTCACAGCCGTAGAAAGGTGGATGGGTGCTATGCTCGCCTCCCAGAGCCCGGAGCTCAAAGGAGGAGGCAAGTTTGCATTCAGTTCTTTGTTCATTCATTCATTCATTCATTCATTCATTCATTAGTTCATTTATTCATTGGTTCATTCACTCATTAATTCATTTGTTAATCCATTAATTAGTTCATTCATTCATTCATTCATTCATTCATCCATTCATTAGTCCATCCATTCATTCATTAGTTCATTTATTATTTGTTCATTGATTGATTCATTCATTAGTTTCTTTGTTCATTCATTTGTTGCTTGCTTCCTTCCTTCTTTTATTTTTCATTCCCCTCCCTTCACTTCATTTCTGTGTAGATCGAATAAACCATATGTCTATCGCACCTTCCTCTCATTGCTGTGGCTTTCCCTGGGTGCTTATGGGCATCCTGGCCTACGTTTCTGCCCCCTGGAAATGAGAGTGGTAAGTGTTCAGGCCAGATCAGAGTGAACCCCTTGTTTTTAGACAGACAGTGTCAGCATTAGGGGACTAATCCTACTCTTCAGGGCAAGGTCCGGGCTCAGGTCCCAGGCAGTGTGTGAGGGACCCGGGCCTTGTGGAGAGCTGGCTCTAATTCTTCCCTCCCATTGCCTTCTTCTGCACCTCTGACTCCAGGACCCTTGTGGTCTGGACTGGAAACCCCACCCTGGGCAACTGTCCCTGAGCTATGGTTGCCATAGGGACCCAGAGGCAGTGTCTCCTGTTGCTCTTGGTTTCACTCAGAAAGGGGCATCTTCTCTGGGGGTCCCCCAGCAAGCACTATGAGTACCCCCAAAGACAAGACCCCCTTTAGCTCAGCCCTGGGCGAATGTCTTTTTCTTGGCCACAGCTTCTCTGCCACATGATGGGCTGTCAAATGGCCACCCACAGCCTTCGAGACTACATAACTGCTTCCGTAGCTAAAACTAACGTCACTCTAACACATGGGCCCCTCTGGGGGAGTCTTGACTGCATATTTGGCACCAAACGGTGCTCACCCCCAAACCTTGCTTCACAAACCCCATCCATTCCAAAGAGCCCTGGGTCCTAAGGGTACATTCAGCCCACACAGAGCCTCCAGAGTCTCTCCTTAACCTACTGGAACAGGTCCCAGGCAGACTCCTCAGTTGTCTCCTTTGGGGTTCATCTCGGTTGACAAACTACCTCCATTTCCTCTACCCCAAATATATCTCTGCAGTCTAGAAACCTCGACAGGCAGGGTCATGTCTCCTTTGCTGGGGTTCAGATATCACTGACATCTGGGTGGGAGACTAGAGGTAATGTGGCCACATTGAGGGGTCTGTCATACTAGGGGCAAAGACTGGTGGGACAGTTTGTCTGAAGGGCAGATGGTGGTGGCTGGTAGGAAAGGGTAGAGGATTACACGCACCTTAGCACAGAGCAAGGCCCTGGGCTTTGCAGGAGGCTCAGCCTCGCTGGGAGCAAGCCCAGAAAGGCAGGGTTCACAGGCAGGGCGGTCTTGACAACGGTAACCCCAAGGCCAAAGGCAGAGGGAAGAAAAGAACATTCCATGATGTATATTTAGAAGGCTGGGAGACGGGGAAGGAAATCAAGTTAGAGACCGAGAGTTCGCAGCCTGAGCAGGTCTCCAGGCCCCGGGAGAGGTTGTGGAATCCAGATGTGGTTGGGAAGGCAGAGGGGGAGGGGGTGGGGAAGAGGGGGCAGGCCTGTTCACAATTAGCCTTGATTTTGTGTGATGACATTCAAATTGTGGGCAAGCATGAAAGCAGAGTTGTGAGGACGCGGCTGTCCGACGGCCCCGGGACTAATCCAACGTGAAGGGTCCGGGCGCAGGCCTGGCACCACATGGAAGCACTTTGGGAAGGTTTGATGTCCCGCCAGCTGAAGGGGGATCCATGGCCCTGGCTGAGTAGGCCTCCTCTCCATCCTGCCCCCTCAGGACTGGCTGGCTCTGGCAAGAGGGGTTAAACCTCAAACACACCAGACGGTTCTGGGCCTGTGGATGCCCTCACTAGCCCAGCCCTGAAGGCAGCAAGGTGACCATGTGGGGCCCACAGAGCCGGGCCTTGGGCACTGGGCCAGCGGCAGTGGCTGACGTGGTGTGGGATGGTGTCTGTGAGCTATTTTCAATATTTCTAATATTACAAAGATGAGGTAGCCCACATGCTGGGACTTTGGCAGGCAACGGCTTTTGTAACAGGGCCTGTCAGATGGGCCTTGGCTGCAAACTTTGGGATTTGTTTAAAGGAAACTTGGGGGCCAGGAGGTTATTTGGGGGGCAAGGGTCTCCCAGCTCACGGGAAGCCATCTTGCAAAATGAATTCAGAGAGATTTGTCATTCTGTTGTCTCCACAAGGGGTTGACCACAGGACCTGAGGGAAGTTCAGTGGAGGGCCCAGAGCGCAGGCCCACAGGAGTAACCCTGACTACTTCCTCAGCAGTAACTGGAGAGAATCTCCGGTCTTCCACGAGAGAGCACTGGATTCTCCAGTGTGTATTAAATGCCAGGGACAGCAGAGGCCACCACTCTAGCTGCCCCGGAGACCCAAGCCCTTAAGCAGACTGCCATGGCCCATCGGCCTCACTTACACCACTGTTTGTGTCGTCCACAGGAGTCTTGTGCATCGAGACAAGTATGTGTCTGGAGATGAGTGTGGACTGTCTCTTTTCTTCAGCATGGGCCACTCCTTCTGGACATTCTGCCCAGCCATTCACTGGCTATGGATTGACTGCTAGGCCCCTTCCATAGCTCCCAGAGTACATAGAAGGGGAAGGTACTTCACTTAGTTCCGTGATCCTGGAGGTCCTCCAGGGAGACAGGGAGGAAAGGGCTCCACACGGGCTGGGGAGGGCAGGACATAGGACTTGATGGAATTTCAGGATGTAGAGGTTAGAGAACAATGATGTCCACCCCAAGCATGCTGCCTAATGAGGCACAACACGAGTTCACCAATGATCCCTGCCATTTCCCGCTAGAAAGAATTCCAGATCCTGAATGTGAACAGCTAGTCACGTTAGTGTGTGTGTGCATTTGTGTGTATATGTGTGTATATGTATGTGTGTGTGTGTGTGTGGTCTGGCTTGTATAACTGCATGTGCATGTATATAAATGTGTGCATGTGTGAATGTATGTGTTGTGTATCACATGTGAATGTGTGTGGTATACGTGTGTATATTCTGGTACATGTATATGCGTGTGTATGTATGTGTATACATATTTATACATGTGAACATATGTGGTGTGTGTACATCCTACACAAGTATATATGTGTGAATGAGTGTAGTGTGAGTATGTAGTTGTGGTTGTGCATGGCATGTATATACATGTGGATATGTGTGGTATGTGTGTATAGTCCGGCATGTATATGTGCATGTGTGTATGTGCGTATATGTGTATAAATGTGTGTAAGTGTGAATGTGCACAGCATGTATGTATATATATGTGAATGTATGTGTGGTGTGTATACATGTGTATATGTGTATAGTCTGGCATGCACATGTGCACATTTGTGTATACATGTGCATAGGTGTATATGTGTTAGGCACTGGACATGGGGAAACAAAGGGGGAGAAGAGATGACTCACATCCCACCAGAGCTTGGGGCATTGTGCAGGCGGACGTGGGAGTTGGACTGCGCTGCGGATCCCCTGGAACCGCTGGACGGGCATTGGACTGTGAGAAGCTACAGGATCCCACTCGCAGGGGTGAGGAAAAGGCAGTCTGGGGTCCCTGCGGAACTGCTGGAGTCGGGCTCCAACTCTCAGGCACCACAGACCACTGGGTACTGCAGAAGAGCTGGTTCTGGGGTCTCTGGGCCGCATGGAGACCAGGAACAACAGATTCTCGCTCTATCCCAGACACCACTGTATGTCACAGAAGAGCGGAGAATGGGCCCTTGGAGGGATTCTGGCCCAGGAGGCTGAAGGGGAAGGGGAGGGGGAGAGCTCTGGCAGGTTCCCACGGGGGGGGGGGAGAGACCAGCTAGCTCAGGTGGCTAGTTCAGGGGGCTGCTGGGGTTGGCTGGTGGCTGTGGCTGGAGCACAGAGAGGTCTCCCAGCTGGAGGTTAGACACTCAGCTTGTTAGAGGGAAATCTGCTCCATTGCTCCAGCACAGTGGATCCTGATGAGCAGAGACAGTCCATGGTTTAAAAGTGTTTATTATAGAAAGGCGGATAGAGAAGAATAGAGGAGCAGAGGCCGGCCATGGCCATGTGGAGAGAGGGGAGAAGGAAGGGGGAGAGAGGGGTAACAAGGGAGCAAGAGTAAAAGTAAGAGGGTAAGAGAGGCAAGAGAGAGAGAGTGAGGAGGGGCCAAGCAGCCCCTCTTATAGTGGGCTGGGCTACCTTGCTGTTGCCAGGTAACTGTAGGGGTGGAGTCCAGCCAGAATACCAGGAGCTTGGGGCATTGCCCTACATGACTGACGGCCACAGGATTATGGAGTTGAGGGCTCATGGTGTCAGGAGCCTAGTGTTTGGGGGTATAGCTCATGGTTCCGTCCCTTGTAGCATTTTCTAGTGGGTCTCCGGAGTAAGCCTCACTCAACCAGAACACAGACTGCCTTTCACAGTCCAACATATATGTGTATATGTGTACATGCATGTGTATGTACATGTGTATGTGTCTATGTGTGTGTTGTCTAGCATGTGTGTATTTGTGTGTGCGAGTGTGTATATATGTAAACATGTGTGCCATGTTAGAGCTGGAAGCATGAGGTTGAAATAAACTAAGGCTTGCTCTGGATGATGGTGACTGTTGCAACAGTGACTCGAGGTCTGGTTTATTTTACCAGGGGTTACCTGGAGGATGGGATAAACATGGAGAAGAAGGTAAACCTGGCCTTGTTGTGGATGAATGTTAAAGATGTGCTGAAGAGGAGAGAGAAGCCAGAAGGCGTGCACCTGAGGGGGTGATTCTGAGTAGGACGGAGGCTGAGGCAGCTGGCCTGCACCCTGTGTGGTTAGGAGATCCCCCAACACAGCCATCCACACACATCTCCCCTGACTGATTCTGCCTCGTTATCTAAGCATCTTTGGGCAATTCAGCTCCTTCTCACATCCCAGTTCTGGGTAGGCTGTGGACAAACTGCCCATCACCTATGTGGATCTGTGCACACCTCACAGGGTCACACAGTGGCGGAACAGGTAGGTTCCCTCCACGGCCCATGACACTGGACAAAGAGGCTGGCACAGGCCTGGCCAGGAGTCCCCACAGCAATGCCGCTTGAAGCTCTGTTACACTGGGAGTTTGCTGGGTGTGGTGCCCTCCGTAGCTGCCCCATGTGGATGGAGCCTGACTGGAGACTTGGCCAGAGTGCTGGGTTTCTAATGGTAAAGGCAGCATCACTCACTACACCATCCCCTCCGCCATCTCCAAATACTAAACTGCTTCATAAAAAGTTATCTCTTCCCAAGTTACTTACGAAGAGAGGACTCATGAAGCAGGTGTTGGGGTAAATCATCAGAAGACAAGAAACACATGGGAAGCCTGCAGTCTCTGCGGCAATAGCCAGTGCTGCCCAGGGGCTGGCTCATGGTCTGGCTGGCTCTTCCTCATCCCTTTGTTCTGACTCAACATAAATGGACATGGCATACCTTTGTCTCCTCATTGTTTGCTTATCTAGTTTGTGGTTTGTTTAGCCAGTGGCTTTATATGTAGTCCAGTATGGCTTCAAATTCTGCTGTGTGTGTGACTCAGTCTCTAGCCTCAGCCTGGAGGTATGTGTATGTGTGTATAGTCTGGCATGTACATGTGCATGGGTGTATGTGTATGCATGTGTAGAAATGTGTGAGTGTGCATGGCATGTGTGTATAGATGTGAATGTGAGGACCCCAGATTGATTTCCCTGGCCGGTGATTGTGGACACTCAGTTGCTTCTTGCCCGGAGTCATGAACACAGTGATCTGGGTGTCCATACGTATTTCTTGTGTGCGGTGGCCAGCTTCTTCTCTGAGGCATTGTCAGGAGTCATATTGCTGGCAGGTTGGGTGGGGGCAGGTTGGGTGGGGGCATCTCTTTCACTGATACCACATTGCCAACCTGTTTTCCAGGTGGCTGGGATCACCCACACCCTCTGTCTGCTGATCACTGATCTTCAAACTATATTGACTTGATAACATCCCCCACCTGGGCCAACACCTGCTGCCGCCCCCCCCCACCCCCACCCCCGAGATGCAACCACAAAGAAGCAGCCCAAGGTGACCTGCCCACGTACATCGGTGTATGTGGTTCATTTCAAAAGCTGCAATGGCCGAACATTTGTTTAGTGCTCAGAATAGGCTGTGCACCTGGATCCATGTTAGCCCAGTTTGATCTATTAAACTAGGAAGCTAGTACTGTCTTCCACACCTATGATCATTTGGATCTGGAATGGTCCCCAAAGGCCAGTGCATTAAGGGCTTGATCCTCAGGGCAGAGCTATTGGGGAGCCTCTTAGGGGGACTCTCCAGGCAACTGAGGTGTGGGCTGAAGGGACTAGGGCCCCTTGATCACTTTTTCTTCTGTAAGGTAGAAGTCTTGCTTTGCCACACACTCCTACCATGTGTGCTGCCTGGGCCAAAGCCACAAGTCAGTGGGCATAACTTGAAACCTCAAACCTTGATGCCAACCAACCTTTTCTACACAAGCCATTCACCCTGGCATTTGTTATAGTAACAGTGGCTACACACAATCCCTGTTTGCCCAAGCAACTCACCCAAGGCTGTGTGTCTGGGATTTGAACTCTGGTGTTCATCTCCCACCATCCTGGCCCACATTTGTGTCTCCTACAGGGGGTCCTGGAAGCAATGTACAGTATGAAAGCTTAGTTTTTCTGCTTAAGAGGGGTGGATACCAGCCTTCCCTGGGCCCAGGCTAGGAACCTCCTAGGGGCTTGGAGCCACGCCTCGCCCTGGCACGCCCTGGCTCAGGGATAGGCTGAATTCACAGAAGTCTCAGTACTGATGTGCACATTCTGGATGCACCTCACGTTGACTTGAGGCCTTGAGTGAAACCCACCAGGCTGCATGGAACTCACTTTTCTTGGTTGTCCCTGTGTAGAGCCTCGGAGACCCAATGGTACAAATAGACTCCTGAATTTGCTGAGTTCCTGGCTACAGCTCGGCATGAAGGAAAAAAAAAAAAAAAAAAAAAAAAACCTAAAAGACAAACTTCTTGCACCTAGTGGGCTGGCAGGGCCTCTTCTGAACAGCTGCGTGCATCCGGAAGCTGTCTGCCTCACAGGCTCAGGTTTTATCTCCTAACAGGTGGCACTGTTAAGAGGCGGGGCCTAGTTGCATCAAGCCACTGAGGGTAGACTTGCTGGTTAGATCCTCTCCTGGTTCCTGCTGAGCTGTCTGCTTCCTGGTCCATTGTGATGGGAACATCCTGCACTACTCATCAGCGTCCTTGAGTTACCTGTCTTCCTGTCATGATGGATCCAAACTCTCAGGAACTGTGAGCTGAATAGTAACACATCTTCCATGTCTGTTGAGTATTTCAGTTGGTCCGGAGATGTGAAACGGACCCTCCTGCGATGTTTCAAGCTCCATGCTGTGCTTAGAGCAGACCCACACAGTGTGTCTTCACCCTGAGGCTCTGTTTCCTTACTTCGTTTTCAGCAGAAGATTTGGCATTTCCTCCTAGCCGGTGGGTGCTCTCTTGGCCCTGAGATCTTGTCCTCACTGGGAGTAGGGATTGGTAACTGCCATCCATCCCATTTACGCTACCTAGGAGGGACTATCGGCGTGTCCATTTTATGGATAAGGGAGCTGGCATTTGGAGGGACACAGTTCCTGGCAGGAAGCTCATGGTGAGGCAAGGATACAAAGCCATATCAGTGGCTTCAAAATGAAGCACCTTGCCCCCACTTCTCAGACCTATGGGCCTGAGATGCAGACAAGGGAAGGTGCAGAAAGGAACCACACGACAACCCTCTTGGGACACAGGTCTGTCTAATAATGTGTCTACCAGGCCTCTTGACTGCTTGACCCCTGCTGAGCCTTGAATGTGGCTCAGATTTTCAACAGGCTCTGCAGAGAGAACAAAGTGTCTTTGAGCAAAACATTTTGTTTCTCCTGTCTGCCCCCTTCCCAGCATCCCTCCTTCCTAATTCATGGCCTTTTTCCAGCATTCCAGTTTTTTCTCCCTCTGCAGTATCCTCCTCTCTAGAATCTATGTCCCGGTATATACCTGTATATGCTTGTATATGCCCAGGAAGTGGCACTCTTTGTAGGTGTGACCTTGTTGGAGTGGGTGCGGCCTTGTTGGAGGAGGTGTGTCACTGTGGGCTTTAAAACCCTCATCCTAGCTGCCTGGAAGTCAGTCTTTCACTAGCTGCCTTCTGATGAAGATGTAGAACTCTCAGCTCCTCCTGCACCATGCCTGCCTGGATGCTGCCATGCTTCCACCTTGATGATAATGGACTGAACCTCTGAACCTGTAAGCCAGTCCCAATTAAATGTTGTCCTTTATAAGACCTTGGTCATGGTGTCTGCTCCCAGCAGTAAAACCCTAACTAAGACACCCCTCTTTCTCCCTAATGCCTCCTCTTTAGCTTCCCTCCTTCCTGGTGACTCTTCCCACCCCCTTGCTCCAGGGGAAGACCTGGACTAATTTCCCTTGCTTTGGCAGTGCCTCTGTGTCCTCAGGAGCCCGTGTGTGAGAGGTGGGACCTGCAGAATCTCTGGGGTAGAGGACTCCCAACTCCACCTTCAAGATGTTCTGAACAGCTTACCTGAGATAGTCGACCCACAAGGCAGTGGAGTGAGAACCTTGCTCCAGACCCCTATTGGTCAATGAGGTGTTGGCCAGAGCTATCTCTCCTTGGGCCTCAGTTTCCCTAACTTTAACCTTTCCTGGTGCTAGTGTGCAAAGCAGAGATGGACCAGAAATCCACAGGCTTGATCCCGGAGTGGCTCTCTCTGGCTGCTCTGCGTGGTTCCCTGGCCCCTCAGGAGTTGTCAGCCTGGCTTCATCTCCCCTTCGTGACAGACCTGGCTGACTGTGTTAGGATCAGAGCCTGCTCCACCTGCTCCACTGCTCTCCGCCCCAGCCTCCTGTAGCTTTGTGTCATAGCTGGGAGCTGATGTCAGGGTGCAGTGTGGACAGAGAAGGACTGTACCCTCATTGAGGCTTGGCCTCAGGCAGGACAGGAGCATCCTGCCAGCACCCTATCCCCACACAGGTGTCCAGGCCCTGTTTTCTCTTCCTTCTGACTTCCAGAGTCCAGACGATGTTTTCTAAGCACAGCCCTGGGAGTTCACCCTTGCTTCAACCAACAAGAGCCCTATGTGACTGGTTCTGTGATTGTTCCCATTTCATAGATGAGAAAAGTGAGGCCGAGCGGCAAAGCAAATCATGATTCCCAGGACCATGGACTATGCCTCCTTTATCTGCTCTGTGCTCTGCCCTGAGACTGTGCTGGGCAGAGGCAGCTGAGTCTCTAAAGCTCTGAGTGAGTTTCTGGGGTAGCCAGAATGGCTGAGACTGAGCCCCAGGTAGGGAGACCTTACATGTTCACTGCCTTCCTCTGCTTTGCCGTGGAGCCTGGTGACTCTCTGCTGTTTGCAACTGTGATACAAATGAATCGTGTCAGAGCCAATAAAGTACACAGAGAGGCGGGCTGGATCGGCTGTGGGCCAGAAACTTGGGTCTGGGATTCTTATTCTGCCCCCAAATCTCTTCCTTTGACCTTTGGCAAATCCAGTTTCCATCTGGGCCTCAGTTTCCCCATCTATAGAATGAAAATACTGATATAGAGGCATTTAAGTCTCTTCCCGTCCTGACAGCTTGGGTAACTTTAAGCCATCATGAGAAGTCCACTGATTCCAGTCCTCCCCAGGTGTTTAGTGTCCCTTTATGAAGCTGGGGGTGGGGTGGGGCATGTGGACAGTGAGGAGTGTCCGTGGTCCCTGGAGCCTGTCTTCAGGCCTCTGATCAGGGTGAACATGTTTGTAACACACATTCCATAGCTCCAATCCTGATCTCCAGCTGAGTCCAGGCCCACATGCTAGCTCAGCAGTTCTCAAGCTGTGGGGTCATGACCCCTTTGGGGGTCCAATGACCCTTTCACAGGAGTCACATATTAGATATTTACATGACAATCCGTAACAGTAGCAGAATTAAGGTTATGAAGTAGCGATGAACTAATTTTATGGTTGGGGTTGCCACTGCATGAAGAACTGTATTAAGGTGGCACAGCGTTGGGAAGCGTGAGAACCACTGACTTAGCTCCTCCTGTCCAAGTCAGGTGTGGGGTACACGATGGGGGCCACTCTAGCTGGTCAAGAAAACTTAGGCCCGGGACGCTGGCCTCTGAGCTCTGTCTTAGAATTCTTCCTGTTACTATAAGAGAACACCTGAGACGGGTGACTGTACAATGAAAAAGATGTTGGTTTAGCTCTAAGTTCTGAGGAGTCTAAGCATGGCAGGGGCGAGTGCTAATCTGTGGTGATGGCCGCACTTGCTTTCAGGCCACAGGAATGGAGAGCAGGGAGAGGTCAGACACCCTCATAATGGTCCCCACTCATCATCAGCTATTAATCCATGCAAGAGGGCAGGGCTCTAGGACCAAGCCCTGCCTCTTAAAGGAGCCACCACCTTTAGCTGCTCTGAGGACCAAGGTTCACACCTAGGCCATATCTAAGCCATAGCTACCACTTGGCCAGCAGGCTCTGGTGTCTGTCCCCATTCCTCTGTGGTTCACTGTGTGACCCAAGACTGCTTTTCTGTGAAGACACCCTTTATTGTGCCTGCTAGACAAGGGGCCATAGTCATTCTTGAGGTTAGAAACAGTGTCGCACAGTTTCTGAGAGGCTCTGCTCTACGGTCTTGGCTTTTGGGAAAGTCCAGAGTCCAGGTCCCACTTGGACTTGCCACAGGGTGGTGGTTAACTGGGGAGGACTGCCACAGGGTGGTGGGGAGGACCGCCTTTGAAGTACAATACATTGTGTAGCTTTTTCCCTAACATAATAAGCACAGAACTTCATCAGTGTGACATCATGCTGGGAGTCCCACGTGCGGTGGCTCCAATTGGGATCATCACCTCTCTCCACAGCACAGTCTCTGGCTGCTCTAAAAGGTTTGAGTTTAGGGCATTAGTCTTGCTACATAGCCCAGGCTGACTTAGAACTCAGAATTCCTCTGCCTCAGCCTCCCAAGAGCTGGAACAGTACATGTGTGCCAACTGCCCAGCCAGTCCCCAAACACTTTTATTATTCTGAAAATAAAATCCTGCTCTTAGCTATTGTGCCTCATTCTGTCCTCCCTAGCCCCAGCCACCTCCAACCTCTGCTTCTGTCTCTCTGTGACTGTGTTTCTTTCTCACTATCTCTGTCTCACTGTCATATCTCTGTCTCCCTGCCTCACTGTCATCTCTATGTCTCTCTGTCTGTCTTACTGCCTCTGTGCCTCTCTGTCTTATTCTCTCTGTCTCTCTGTGTCTCTTTTTCTCTGTCTCTCTGTCTCACTGTCATATCTCTGTCTCCCTGTCTCACTGTCTCCATGTCTCTCTGTCTGTCTCTGTGTCTTTTTGTCTCACTGTCATCTCTGTGTCTCTCTGCCTGTCTCTCTGTGTCTATGTCTCTTTTTCTTACTGTCTCTCTGTCATATCTCTGTCTTCCTGTCTCTGTTTCTCTGTCTCCATGTCTCTCTGTCTGTCTCTGTGTCTCTCTGTCTCACTGTCTCTGTGTCTCTCTATCTGTCTCTCTGTTTCTTTGTCTCACTGTCTCTCTATCTCTGTGTCTCACTGGCATATCTTTCTCTGTCTCACTGTCTCTGTCTCTCTGTCTCTCTGTCTCACTGTCTCTGTCTCTCTGTCTCTGTGTCTCTCTGTCTTATTTTCTCTGTATTTCTCTTTTTCTATTTCTGTCTTCTTGTTTCACCATCTCTCTTCATCTTTGTATTTGTCTACTCTGAATATTTCATATATTGGAATCAATTACCATCATGTCTTTATTTATTATTTTTTAAAGACAGGGTCACCTGTAGCCCAGACTAACCTCAAACATACAGCAGAGGCTGGTCTTGAGCTTTTGGTCCTCCAAGACAGTAGGTGTGTGTTACCATTTTTTATTGAGCATCATGTTTTCAAGATTGGTCTTATTTTTGTATAAATTGTTTCTTCTCTTTTAATGACTGAATAGTACTCCTTTGTGTGGACATACTACATTCCTTTTGTTTACTCAGCAGTCAATGTGCAATATTCATATTGTTAGAAAGGCTCAAATGACAAAGAGGGTTTCAATCAAAAACAAAGGTTCCCCTCTAAAGTGGAAACTTCTACTTCCTTTGGAGACTCAGTTAGGTTATAATGATGTTTTGCTGGCATTACTCATTATTCTTTTGACAGGCAAAAGAATATTTTGCTAAAGAAGACACATGAAAGGAAATTTTGCTGAAGCAGACACAGGTGAAAGGATGTATTGCTATAGCAGACACGTGAAAAGATGCATGATGTTTAGAAAAAATATAAATATGACCTCACAGATGGTGGGAGTTCGAGCACTGGCTTGCTCTGCCCCGCATCAGTATCCTTCGCTGACAACATGCATCTATCGGTTCGCCTTGCGTGAAGGCACTCATGCATTGGTTCGCCTTGCGTAGCGTTGCTGAGCTCTGCTTGTGGTGATTTCATAGATGGAAACCCACCAGAGAACTTCTCACGAGGTTCCCGCAGCTGATTGGTGAGCCTCATGGTGTCTTCCGGATTGAACCACCTTTGCTGATTCCTGTGTGGTATCTGCAGGTGGACTGGACTGCAGCTACTGGTTCATGTGTGGTGTTTGCGAGTGGACCAGACTGAGAACAATAAAGATTGAAATCACCCCAAAGAACAATTTCCAAACCGATCCACTTCCCCCATATCCTAATAACCTTTCTTTCCCACTACCTCTGCTGGGTGGTGGGCTGGAGGGGAGGTTAAACACTTAGTGACAGACTACTGTGGTACCTGGATCAAATCGTGACATTAACAGTCCTCCAGACGTCTTGCCTGCAATTGGATTTTTCCCCTTTCTGAGAAGTGACCAGAGAGGCAGGAGTGTATCTATGATGGCTGGAGACTATCCGCATGTGAAGTTTTACTTGGGGCTCCTCACCACACTGTGGTCATCTTTCCAGCTACCTGTTTGGTGGTGGCTGGGGGATCTGGAACGACACATCTCAGAAAGCATTTGTAAAGTCTCTTGGGAGATTCTTCTTGCTCTCTCCCTTCTCCATGGAGCTGCAAACAGTGCCAGTTGGTGGGGTGCGGGGTGGTTTATGCATCCCTAGCTCCCATTGCTCTGTTCTTCCTTGACCCTGAGGGCTGCCACTCCTTGGCCCCTTGGCTTTTAAAAATAATCCTCTCTTCTTTTGTCAGTGGGTCTGTTCCCTTCTCAGAACTTGCTGAGATGCTTGCAGACATGGTGGGGCGTGCTGGGGCGGGGTCTTGTGGGCCAGGGAGCTGGGCCAGGGCAGGCCACATTCTTCAGAGGTTAGGTTTCTACATTGATCAGCTTCCCTGTCTCTCTGCCTAAAGAAAACAAGCCCAAATCCAGAGCAGGTGGCCTGCTGGTCCTCTCACCCGAGGACACATGTCCTTGGGAAGGCAGATGTAGGCAAAGGGCTGTAGAGTCACTTATGTGACCCCTGTGATGGCCCCAGACTGTCCACTGACTAGTGATAGGACATGGCTGGCTTCAGGGATGTGGAGCTCTGTAGATGCCCAGAGCCTATGTCCTACAGACCTCAAGACTGCTGTGTTGCAGGCTGACTACACCCATTTTCTCCTCTGTCTGGCAGGGTCTTGACGGGCCTGCCCATGGCTCATAGCTATGAGTATATCTTTTGGGGTCTGTCTCATTCTTTCTTGGGAACTCGGTTTTTCCAGTCGCAGGACAGCATGATGGCCACAACGTGGACTGACTGGGGTCATCCTGCCAGCACACCCTGGGTTTCTCTTCTCAGCACCTCAAAAACCCATCCCACATCTCAGGGTAGTGGCTCATGCTTGTAGCGGGGCCCTGGCCAGCAGTGGAAGCCCTGGCAACTTGGAGGCATAATTCCTGGATCTGTTTTCACTGGCGGTTCTCAACCTTCCTAATGCTGGGACCCCCCCTCCTGCCACCAATATAGTTCTACATGTTGCAGTGACCACCAACCATAAAATCATTTTCCTTGCTACTTCATAACTGTAATTTTGCTGCTGCTATGAACTTTATAATATCAACATCTGACATGGTCTTAGGTGATCCCAGGAGAGGATTGTTGGACCCCCAGAGGGGTTGTGACCCACAAGTTCTTGTCTAGACCTTCAGAATCAGGACTGTAAAGTAGGCCAATGTTTACTCCCTCCCCCAGGATTCCAAGGCTCAGAGGTATTGATAAAGGTAGGCCCTGATCCCAGGGATCCCAAGAGGCAAGAGCTGAGGGGTCAGGTCTTCATGGTTCCTTTGCCACCGATACCTGGCTTGAACACCCAAATAAGTTACTATCCTATGCTTGGCCTCAGTTCTGGTGTCTGTAAAATGAGCAAGATAGATCTTTGAGCCATTCTACTGTGTATGAGGAAGTCCTAGGGCAGTTCCCCACTCAAGCAGGGACCAGGGAGTCCTCACCATCCCCTCAGTCCCTGCTGCAGACTGTAGAAGCTCCTCTGGGCCCTGACAATGGGTCATGGTTGATTTTTTGGTGACTGGTGGAGACAGTGCTGGGATTTTCAGGCCTCTTTGTCTCTTCCTTAGGCTTATTGTCCAACCGCTCATACCACTGGTTTCTTTATCTGTGAAGTGGACAGAGTGGGGGTCCTGTTTCAGAGTGATCAGTGGAATAACTCAGGGCAAAGAATAACTGGAGGCTCGGCTGAGGCAATAAGACATCCTGTGATCTCAACTGCCTTCTTTCCCAAGGCAGGAGTCAAAGAGCAGGAGACCCCTGTCCTCAAAGGACACCATCAGAGGGGGATGCTGAGGCTCCAGTGGGGCTGACAGGGCTGTCTGAGCTGTGTCCCCACCCCAGGCTCTTCTGAGGCACTCTGCTGCCCAGAGGGTACCAGGTAGCTACCATTTGACCGATGAGGAGGGTCCAGGCTACATGTCTGACCCCACTTAGATTTCCCTGTCAGACCTGCTGGGCCCCATCTCTAAAAATGCCCAGTGTGCCCATCAGAATGGGGTGCAGGGAGAGCTCAGATGTCCCCTGTGTGTATTTTATGAGCTCCTCTGTGCCCAGGTATGCTCCAGGCTCTGTGGACAGCAGCTGTGGAGCCAGGGAAGGGCAGCCCCTGCAGGTGGCCTCGTGGGGTGGGCAGCAGGCCTCCCACAGTGGTGAATCCACAAGCCACTGGAGCAGATGGAAACCCAGCATAGAAGGACATCCAGAGACTTGAAGGCCTGGGGGGTGGGCAGGAGATGGAGTGGGAAGGGGGAGGGTCTTCCTTTTCCCCAGGTGTTTTGAGTTCAGGGCTGGCTGGGCTCAGTGCTGGCTGTTTGCTTTGGAGGGGGGGCCTCTGGTTAACTCCTTCTTGCCTGGCTTGAAGGCTGGTAGGAGAGAGAGAGAGAGAGAGACAGAGACAGAGACAGAGACAGATAGAGAGACAGAGAGACAGACAGAGACAGAGACAGAAAGATAGACAGAGACAGAGAGAGAGACAGACAGAGACAAAGAGACAGAGAGAGAGAGAGACAGACACAGAGACAGAGAGAGACAGAGAGTGAAAGAGAGAGAGACAGAGAGAGATAGAGAGACAGACAGAGATAGAGAGACAGAGAGAGACACAGAGAGAGACAGAGACAGAGAGACAGAGAGAGACAGGGAGAGAGACAGACAGAGAGACAGAGAGTGATAGAGAGAGACAGAGAGAGACAGGGAGAGAGACAGACAGAGAGACAGAGAGTGATAGAGAGAGACAGAGAGAGACAGGGAGAGAGACAGAGAGAGACAGAGAGAGAGAGAAAGAGAAAGAAAGAGAGAGGGGAGCAGGCAGCTGGAGCTGAGCACAGTGGCTAGCCTGGGGAGGCTACCTACCAGATATTGTAGTGATGGACTGGAGTGGCCTCACCTTCTGCCAAGCTGGCAGTTCACACTGGTGTTCAAACCTGTTTGCATAAGCCTCAACCACCATGCCCCAACTCACACTGGCACAATGCTCAGACAATCTACAGGATGCCCATCTCGCAGGGTAGGCAACTGAGGCTCAGAGAGGGCACAGCTCCTCTGTGATCACAGGATGGGCGGCAAAGCTGGAAATCAAATCCATCATCTGGCTCTGGATCCATGCTTCTGCTGGGGGAGGGGGCTGGTTTCACCTACCTCCACCCCCTTCTCCAGCCTGGAGCAGACCCAAGTCTCATCCTCCTCTTGAGGACCAGCTACCACCACCTCCTTTGTGACCCTTGGCCAATGCTCACCCTGTGAGAGGTGATTGAACAAAAATAATATAAAAGTATAGTGTGGAAGGAGACCCCTCACACATGGACCCCAGGGAGAAGACGACACTGGAGTCATACCAGATGCCCTGGGGTCCCTTTAAGCCCCTAGTTAAAGTATTAGGAAACTAGAGAAGCTGACCAGAAGAGGGAGTGCTCACCCGTGCTCACCGGTGCCCATCAGTACTCACCAGTGCCTACCACTCACCCTGACAAACCCATTTCACAGATTCTTAGGGAGGCAGCAGAGGTAGTGCCATTTGGCCAGGCTCAGGTGGCACCCTGCAACAATGCCACCACCCTGGGTCCTTCCTGGCATCATCAGGTTTCTGTACAACTGGACACAGAGCTCGTGTGGACCCACGGTTTGCAGGCAGATGGAACATAGGGAAGGGTGACCCCCAGCTCCTTCTATTCTCTGTGGTAAAATTGTTCCCACCTGGGCCTTGTTCCTGGTGGAGCAGATGTCTGTGGGTGAGGCAGAGGGATAGACGTGACTGAAGCAGGAATGAACCTTTGCTCATTCATTTGACAAAAACAGAAGCCCAGCTGTGTGCTGGAGAAGAAAGCACACAAGTCACCAGGCCCATGGGGACACCGCCATGCGTCCTGACGGCCTTATTCCCCTCAGGCTCCTGGCCACTGTGTGAGTCTGGACATGTTGCTCTCCACCTTCGGGTCTTTGTCTCTGACTCTAGAACAGAAAGATGGAATCTCAGAGATCCTTTCAGCTCTGTAGGTGTTTGGATATTGCCTCTCCCATAGGTCTAAGGAGGTCAGGCCCATCACTGCATGGCTGCAATCTGGGTGCCCATTGCTGTCTCAGCACCACCACCCCCTCTCTCTCCCTCGGCTTCTGTGGTACCCATGCTGTCAAAAGCAGCTTATGGTTTATTTCGGTGCATGCTCCATCGCTGGGACCTGAAAGCAGCAGGAACCTGAAGCAGCTGGTCAATGTGGCACTCCGCAGTCAGGAAGAAGAGAGAAGAAGGCTGAAGCCCCAGCTCACTTCTCCTTTCCATTCAATCCAGGCCTGACCCAGGGAATAGCACCCTCCACAGTGGGCCTGGGACTTCCACCTGGGTTAATGTAACTAAGAGAATCCCTCAGGGCAGGCCAGAGGCTTGTCTCCAGGGTGAGTCTAGATCTCATCAGGTTGACAGTTGAGGTTGGATGTCATGGTGGCCTAGGACAGGGTGATGGTTGGGAGGGAGAGAGGTCAAGGGGCAAAAGGAGACCTAGAGGGCAGAGACATCACAGCCATAAGAAAGCCATGTAATAAACATCCCCCAGACAGTCGGTATATATGCTGGTCACAGAGAGTCATACGGTCAGGCCACGTGGAAGGACACTGTGAGGTGACACGTCCAAGATCACGGGCCCCTCTTGCCCTGTGCTCTGAGGGGAGAGTGAGGGAGAGGCTAACATGTCCACACACATTTTGGTGGCCTGCTGCCCCCTCTTCTCATGGAGACTGTCTCTGCTCCTGGAGTTCCATGTTGATCTCTCTCCTCTGGCCATGCCAATCCCTGCTCAGCCTGGCGTGTCACTTTCATAGCACACAGGAAAAGCGTCAGGTGGAGGAACCTGTCCAAAGTCACACAGCTAATCCAGGAAGGCTGAAACTTGATCTGTGATTGGCCATCCTGCACCTGAGTGTTGCTCATTTCCTCCCTGAAATCATCCTGTGTGGCTGTTTTAGGTGATTCTGAAGGTGCCTGGAGAAGGTCACCTGAGACTGATCTCTGAGTCTCCTCCCCCTCTCTGCTCTCATAGACTGGCCAGGTGGAGATGTCCTGCCTCCAACGTGTGTTGATAATAAGGAGTAATATCTGGAAGAAACCGGTTCTCTGCTGGCATGGGGCATGGGCTTTTCCTGGCCCTCACTTACGCTAGGTGGTTGGGGGCAGGAAGCCTGGCCTTTTAGACTGGGCATTTCCCGTCTGTAAGATGAGAATCCTCTTTCCCTGGAAGCCCACGGTTCAAGGCTGCTTAGGCCAAGGGTGTCAGGTGACACACTTTCTACTCGAGGTAAGCTTGTCCTCCTTGGGCTATGAGCTGCTGCTCATCAAGAAGCAGGCCCTTTGCCCTTTGCCCTTTGGCATTAGGGGTCACTTAAATGCTTCTCCTCCCCCGGACCCCAATGCTGAACCCTCCAGAATATCTGACTTACTTTGCCGTTGGAGGGGATAGAACGCAAAGATGGTCTCCCATCTCACAGAGCTTGCATAGCTCTGACTGGGCTATGAAGCTCACCTGCTAACACAATTCAGTACCCACGGGTTCAGTGGAGTCAAGTGGGGCTGCTATGCCCAGCCCAGCCATCTCAATACTAAGGGGCATCTCTCCCACAGGCATGATTGATCCTTCTGGACCTTTCCCATGCTCACACACATGCCCGCATGGTTAGGCTTCTTCCAGGGCCACACGGGCTCACAGGGTCTCAGCCTCCATTCCCTCCCCGATTTCCACGTCTCCTTGTAGCCCAGCAGCAGGTGACTTCCTCAGAAAAGGACAAGAATTTCCTTAGAGCCACCATCTTTCTTCCCATGCGCTATCCGGCACTGTGCTGGCAGGGATCCTCCATATGACGGGGAGTGACACTGGAGTGAGCAAACCCATACCCAACTTGGCTGGGATAAGTTAAATATTTCCTCAGGATGCCCTGGGTCTCCCAGATGCGGTTGTTAGCGTGGCTTACCCTCCCTCTTCCAAGCTAAGGGCTTGTGGCTGTCAGATGAAGTGTCAGAGAGGTAGAGAGTTCATGGTGTGTATTTTTCTGGCCTGACCTATAGACCTAGCTCACTCCACCCACAGGGTTCCACAGGATTGGATCGGGGCTGCTGCAGCCAGCATCCTGGACATGATTCTTATAGTGTGTCTGACTTTCCCTGTTTTTGGACAAGTGTGTGTGTGTGTGTGTGTGTGTGTGTGTGTGTGTGTGTGTACTCATGCAGTCCATGTCCCTGCACCCTGTTCCCAGTGGGGCACCATGGTCCACAGGCAGATGGGCTTTCTAGACCACGCCCAGTGATCGAGACCCATGTGGAGCCTCAGCCGGTTTGAGAGAACTCATTGTTCTGACCCCTGCTAAAGACAGGCCTGGTGGTTGAGCTGTTTGCTGTGTCATTTGGTGGGCACAGTACAGGACCTTATTAGAGCCTGCTTCATCATGGGGTTTTTGTTTATAGGGTTGGAATTCTCAGACAACCCCAGCTTCGTCTACTTGCTTGCGAGAGGAAAAAAAAAAAGATGTGAGATGGAGACACACTGGATCAAGATGATGGAACAGGGCTGAGACTCAGGGACGAGGAAGGATGTGGAACATGCATATAAAGAGGATTCTGAGAGCTTCAGAGGTGGAGAGGCTCACAAAGGAGGGAGAGGAAGGAGGAAGGGGGAGGAAGAGAGGAGGAGGGGAGGGGAGGAGGGAGAGGAGCAAGGGAAAAGAAAGGAAGGAGGGAGAGGAAAAGAGGAGGAGGGGAAGGAAGGAGGGAAGAGGGAGGGGAGGAGGAAAAGGAGGAGGGAGAAGGAATAAGAAGAGGGAGAAGAAGAGATGAGGAGGAGAGGGGAGGAGGGAGAGGAGGAGGGAGAGGAAGAGGGAGAAGAAGAGAAGGGAGAAGGAGGGAGAAAAAGAGGAGAAAAAGGAGAAAGGAGACGGGTGAGGAGGGAGAGGAGGAGGGAGGAGGGAAGGAGAGAGGAAGAGCAAGAAGAGAGGATGGAGTGTGGGCACATGTGGCTATCCTTCCAATGCCTGGTGGATCTCTTCAGTTAGAATCAGGTCTGTCCTTCTCTCCTTCAGCGGCTGCAGCCAGGGATGGGCGGACTTGGACCACTCAACTTAGCTCCGTGGCCAGACAGCCTGACTGGTCTGTTTGAAAGGCCTTTCGTGCCTCCTCCCCGTATCTTGGGGCTCTTGGCTCCGAACTTACCCCTTCCAGCCAAGGAAGAGATGAGTGTGGTGTGCGGCCCAGGCTCTGGGCCCCAAGGACAGACGTCAGGAAATAGCTGAGCTGTGATGCGGCTCCCCTCCAATCTCATTTCCATAATGCTGGGGAAGAAAAAAAAAGCTTGGGGCTGCTGAGGGGGGCTGGGGCATGTGGACTTGTTTGTTTTCTCAGGAATCAATCCCAATTCCAAAGATGTTGCTTTTAGGCCCAAAGAGCCCCCCCCACCCCCTTCTTGTGATTATGTGTGCTGCATGTCAACATGGCTGTGGGTGTGCACCTGTGGGGTGTGCACTCAGTAAGTCAATCAACAAACAGAAGCCTGGGTACTCATTCCTCATTCCTGTGGCTCATGTTCCCTTTTGTACTCTCTCAGGAAAGAGGGAGTCAGCCTAGAGGCCTCTCTATCCAGGAAGCCCTCCAGCAAGGACAGTTCGGATACTACTCAGTTCTAGGCAGCCCCAGGCAGACTTGGTCCTTGTGCGGTCCCTTCTCCTTGGTTCACTAGGTCAAGGGGTTAGAACATTCCTATCTGCCCTTGACCAGAGACACTGCCCCCTTTTGGGGCACCCTGGGCTCAGAGTGCCTGTCTAACCTTCTGCCCTGTGTGCCACTGACTTATTTTTAATCTGTGAACATTTTACATGACACTTGCTGGCCCCTTGCGATGCCATCGTATGACTACAAGTACTGGCCAGTGCAGGTCTAATTTTAGAGAGCTGCTGTCCTGGGAACTCCTCCAGGACTCCAGGCTGTTGTCTGTGGTGTTAGGTAAGACAGGCACTCTGGGGAGCACTGCGGTGCTCCTGGGAGGACTCTGTATTTTTGTTTTTTAAAAAAGATTTATTTATTTTATGTGAATACACTGTCACTGTCTTCAAACACACCAGAAGAGGGCATCTGATCCCATTACGGATGGTTGCAAGCCACCACGTGGTTGCTGAGAATTGAACTCAGGACCTCTGGAAGAGCAGTCAGTGCTCTTAACCACTGAGCCATTTCTCCAGCCCCCCCAGGAGGACTCTCACACAACCCGTTCAACATTAATATCTCTAGTGCCTTTCTTTACCTTGACAGGTCTGGTGTGAAGCCAAGCATTTCAGGTCATCGAGTTTACCTGTGGGTCGTGAGCATTGAGTACTGCTGGGCACTGAGGGTACAGTGGTGGTGGGGAAGAGCTACTGCAGTCCGCCCTGCTGAGGACCAGCGCTCCCTTGTGGTGGGGAGGAGCTACTGCAGTCCGCCCTGCTGAGGACCAGCGCTCCCCAGGTGAGCCAGGACAGCCTTGGCTCAGTCTGCCCAGAGCCCTGCTGTGTCCACACAGGAAGCTGCTGAGTCTCTGGGTTCCCTGGCACCTTCTAGGAAAGAAGCTGTGTCTGAAAGAGAGGAAGGCACTTCTCCATGAAGGCAGGACGGGCAGCCACAGCACTTAGCCGCTTTTCCGTGTCACCCTGCTGGTCACATCCCAGCTGTGAGCAACAAACCTTGTCTGAGGGAATCTGCCCTGGGGAATGGGAGGCGGGAAGTATTGGGAACTCTGGCTCTTTTAAAGCCACTGCAGCAAAGCTGAACCCTGGGATGCCTGGGTCTGACTCCCGCCTCCTGCATCCTGTGTCCGACTGTCTAAGGTGATTGTCCTCTTTCACAGCCCATTCCCCTGCCCCCTGCCCCAAGGCTTCCTGCCCAGAAACCCTCATCAAGGGTGGAGAAGAGCAGAGAGGAGCACACGGGACTTACAGGCTGTTAACACTCAAATGCTAGCATAACCAAGAGGTTGGGTGTCACTGGCCACACCGCTGGTCCATGCAGGAGCACCGCCATGGTGGAACACGGGCAGATGAGGACGTAGAAGATGTCAGGGGAAAACCCAGAGCCCAGACTATTCACACAGCTCACTCCAGCCTGCTGTGTTGAGATCTTCCAGGGATCTGTGACTCAGTTTCCCTGAGTATCACTGAAGAGTACAAGGCCTCTTCCCCTCTGGGGCCCATCACATGCCCTGACCCAAGATGAGGTATGGATGAGCAGGAAGGCACATGTGTGGGACTGTGCCATGGCTGGGCAGAGGCTGGGTAAGTGGTGTGGTTTCTACCATGAGGCCAACAAGCGTGGCAGGAGCCGTGTCTCTGAGGGAGTTCCAGAGTTAGTTAAGTGAGGTGGGAAGACCCATTCTGGATGTGGGTGTCAGCATTCCAATAGCAGGAAGGGACCCTGAGCCTCATGGAGAGGAGAAAATGAGCTGAGACCAGCATCCATCTCTCTCTGTTTCCTACCTGTGGATGCAGTGTGGCCTTTGCCTCCTGTTCTTGGGCAGTGGCTTCCCTGACCGACTGTGAGCCAAAGCAGACCTTTTCTTCTCAAGGTTGCATTTGTTGCAGCTATGAGAAAGCCAACAGAGAAATGGCAACAGAGTAACGGTTACCATGACTCAAATACCCAAGAACTCCACCTGAGGGCTGGCGGGAAGAGAGGTTCATCCCAGTTCCCCAGGCTCAGCCCCACATGGTAGAGGGCATGGTGAACACTGCCACTCACACCCTCAGAGGGCAGAGATTGAGAAAGAGGGGAACAGGCATGGAAACAACTTCCAGAGGCCTGCCCACTGTGGTGCGCATCCCTTAGAGGCCCTGCCTCCTGAAGTCTCCACAACTCCAAAAATAGGATTGTCTTCTGGGAACCGGAGAGCCCATGAGGGGCATTTCATATTCAGACCCTGTCCAAGAGGAACAAGCTGCACAGAGGGAGGGAAGAGACAGTCACTGACAGACACTGAGCTGCTGGATCAAGCAGTTGATTCTGTGGGACAGTGAGATTGTGGCAGACTTCTTCAGGCTGATTTGGAAAACATAATCCTTCTGCCTCGGCCTCCCAAGCATTGAGTGACATCCTGGCATGCCCCCCTCACGACTGAGTTCTAGGTTTCTTGGGGGTATGACTTACTGACACTTGGCATTCTTTTTTGTTTGTTGTTTGTTTGTTTTTTTGTTTTGTTTTGTTTTGTTTTGCTTTGTTTTTCAAGACAGCGTTTCTCTGTGTAGCCCTGGCTGTCCTGGAACTCATCCTGTAGACCAGGCTGGCCTCAAACTCAGAAATCCACCTCAAGTGCTGGGATTAAAGGTGTGTGCCACCACTGCCCAGCTGACACTTGGCATTCTTTAGCACAGATCTGTGTTAAGAACATGTCTTGTCCCATCACAAAAGCCACAAGGCCATCCACTCTCCTTGTCCTATCTTTTTCTTCTTGAGTTTTTGATCAAGGCCAGTTTGAACTGAGTTCTTTCTGAGGGGCCTCTTGCATGTCCTATTTCCCCCCAACCCCAGCCATCTCTCCTCACCCTCTCTTCCCCCAACCTAATCTTCCCTCTCTTCCTGGAGAAATCAGCTTAAGGTTTTCATGTGCTTAGGTACCCTGTCACCAATGACCCTTAGTCAGGTATCCATTGCCATCTGGGCCTGGCCATTTCCAATGTGGGACATTGGTCACCATAGCAACAGTGGTGGTTGCTACCAGTAAGGATTCTACCCTTTTAGGCAACCTTCCCACACTTGAGAAGGGGAATGGTTGTTGAGAAGACACACCCAGATCTTTTCCTTTTTAAAGATTTATTTCATGTATATGAGCACACTGTAGCTGTCTTTAGACACACCAGAAGACGGCATCGGATCCCATTACAGATGGTTGTGAGCCACCATGTGGTTGCTGGGAATTGAACTTAGGACCTTTGGAAGAGCAGACACTGCTCTTAACGGCTGAGCCATCTCTCCAGCCCCATACCCAGACCTTAAGATCTGCATCTGATGGAAGGTCAATGCCTTGCATCCACTGTCATGTGGGCAACCAGGGTCCGTTCTTTGTCTGTTTGCTGAACCACTGGTTGTTAAAGGGAAAGGTATCCTTAGGGCTGGGAACCGGAGCCACCATGGTCAGATGTGGCCACCATGGGAGGACAGCTGTGAGGGGAACCTGGATTCTGATCCTGCCCTACTGTGTGTCAGGAGAGTCACTTACTGTGTTACACAGTCCCTACTGTGTGTCGGGACAGTCACTTCCTGAGTAACTTCTCTTACTAGTACTTTCTGTGTGCCTGAATGTGTGGTGGTGCATGTAGGAAGCTCTCACTGCACGTGGGGAAGTTTATGGGTACAGAGTCCTGGCCTGGAGGTGAACTACAGAGCCATAGTGCTCAGGCCTTTGGTTGTGTAATTGGGGAAACCAGGTCACAGAGGCGCACTCTGTCGCTGCAGATTGCTCAGTGACAGCCTTTCCACACTGACCCATGCCCACCTGGTGAATCACAAAGCTCTCTGGTCCCCTCAGACTACATGAGACCCTGCCCAGTCTTTTTCTTCCTCACACCATCCTGCTCCATGACCTGAAGATAGAGAACACCTTTGTACCCCAAGAGGTGCCTTGTCCTTTTCCAGTTTTGGGCAAGGAGGGAAGCATGCAGGCCCAGTCTCTAGCACTCCCACACCCCCATACTCTGAAATGATTGCCTTTTGGTTCCTGAGAAAAACTTGTTCCCTGCCTCCAGGAGCTTCCTGTTTCCGGCTTGGCATCCCTTCCTTCCTGCAGCTCAGAATGAGGCTGAAGAGTAGAGAGGAGGAGACCCTAGTCTGGGAACCTGTTGGGGGTCACAGCACTGACCTGTCTTGAAGCAAGACAATTGCTACCTCAGGTCCTGGAATTCTCCAGCACCTCTGTGTTCCCATAAGGGGGGTGGCCATACCCCAGAGCAGAGATGCCCTGCCAGGACCAACCGGATGCAGCATTCCCTAGGTCCAGGTGCGGTCCCCAGGGGCGGCCTCGTTCTTTGGTGCATTCGACAGAAGGGAGAGAGGCTTAGAAAGATGACACAGCCTGGGAGCATGAGGGTCAGGCATAGTCGCCCTGCCTTCCTGGCCCACCTGCCTCCTTTTTCCAGGCCTCAAAGGATCAGCAGCATATGGTGGAATAAAGTGAACAGCAGTGGGTCCTCAAACGCAGATGCACACTGGGGCACCCCCTCCATGCTCTGGGAGCCCCACTCTCTGCTTGCTGGGCCACCCTCAGCCATGAGCCACCACCCATTTGGTCTGGGATGGGCCAAGAAGTTACAAGAGTTTGTAACAAGTTTCTTAGGAGGGACACCAAGGCTACCGGCCCAAGGCTGCTGAGCCGATGGCTTCAGCAAACATTGCAGGTTTTTTCCAGGCCCCGAAGCTTTCCCTCCTCTCCCTGCCACCCACCAGATCCTTCACCAGTGGCTGTCACTGGGGTGGTGCAAACTCAATGTCCCCAGGCTTCCTGGAAAATCCCCAAAAGAGTTGAATAGAAGGCTCTGAAGCAGAGGCCACTCTTCGTCATCCAAGCTGAGGCCGGGTGGAGGTGACAGGTCCCCTCTAAGTTCCTGTTCCCACTCTCCATCATGCTGGAAGACTTGCAGGATGTCTGCCAGGAAGCTCTGACCCACCCCATCCAGGGCCACCCACCCTGTCCTTGATATAAAGGCAGTTTCAGTCCTCAGGTCAGAAGGGACAGATCGTAAGCCTTTATAATTAAATGTCCCAATGATAGTCAGCCATAGAATTCTGGTGTTTGGGGGCTGTGAGCTGTGGCATGCAGAGAGCCAGGGCTAGCCTGGGAGCACACCCATCCACCCGTACATGGTACAGGTCAGGAGTAGGGCAGGTGGGGTCACCTGGAAACTGTTCCTTAGTCAGGCACCCCGACTCTCTTCTATCCCCCTCCCATTCTTTATGCTCAATTCTTCAGCCAGCTTCGAGATAATTCTGGGTCCAAAACAGAGTTCATCTATGTTTTCCCATCTGGGGTTGACATGCTAGTCCAAGCTGTCTCCTTTTCTCACTCCTACTGTGTTCCCCAGAAGTTTCTGATCTCACTGGTATTTCTCCCCACAGACAGAAGGATAAGCCCAGGCTAGCCCTCTGTTTCTGGGGATATGAGACCCAGAAAAACATAATTAGTCCTGATACAATGCTTCAGCCAAGCTGATCCTGGGCAGAGTGCCCACCCCCTCTTAGACTCCCGTAGGGTAGTAATGGTTCTCACATACACCCAAGTATCAGTTAGGTGCTGTCAGATGACAAGTATGACTTGGTCCTTCTGGAATCTCATTGTTAAACCTTTCTCTACAACCATTATTGCCGAGTGCCCGGCCACATAGGCACCCAGATACATAGGGAGTAACTCTACACTGACTCCCTGTTTCATAGAGTGTTGGTGCACCGGGATTAACAAGCAGGGCTGACCTAGGCAGAGAGAGTGTAGGGACAGACTGCACAGGGCACAGAGGGATACACCTGCAAAGTGGATCTCTTTTGCCGATGGCTTCTACGTGCCGGACCACAGTCCCAGTTCCCGGACTGTTCCTGTATGAGCAGATGAAACAAGGACCCTGACTCAAGCCTTTGAGGATCTCAAGGGGTTGGAGGACCTTTGAAATACTGAGGGAGTTACTGAGTCACATCCATAGGAGGGCCTGTGTCTCAAGACAGCTCCTGGGGAACTCTGATGCCCTCCTGGGCTCCACAAAGCTAATCGGGCCTTTTCTCCACAGACCTTTTCAGAGCCTTTAATATGCTAATGTTCTCTGGGCCTCCCACTAGGGGTTAGGAAAGCCCAGATACCCAGCAGTAGAGACCAAGGGAGTCTTTTATCTGTGACTCTTTTGTGGAACTCTGGCAGAAGGACAGGCTGGCCTGGAGTAGGGTCCCAACCACATCAGGCAGTGTGCTAGCTTCTTGTCAATATTCTCATTTCTAGCTTGTGTTGTAAAAAGAAAGGGTGCGCCTCGGGCCTGTCTACTTCCTCGAGGACCATAACCAACGTTGAGTCTGTCTCTGCTATTCCTTTGCCATGGTCACCACGCCTGCCTCCCTCTTGTTCTACCCTCAGCTGTCTTCCTCCACTTTCCCTCCCCGGCATGGCTCTCAGCTTCTTGCACAAAAGTGGAGGTTGGAGGTGATCTGTGTAGCTGGGCAGTGGGGAATCCCTGGGGTCAGCTGCAGGGATGAGTCCGTGGGCCTGGGGAGGGGAGATGGCTCCGATGACAGCCTCACCCTGGGCAGGACAAAAGAAGAAGAGAGAAGGGAGACACCCCGAGTTTCTATTCAGAAATCTTTGTGCAGAGATGGTGGGGAGTGGGGAGGCTGGCAGTGGGGGGTTCTTCCTGGAGCCCCCACCCCCATCCCCTTAGGTCCTCTCCCTCAGGAACTCGTAGTAAATACTCTCCCTGGGAAATCAAAGCTGGGCTCAGGCGTACAAGCTGCAGGGAGCCTTGGGGCAGTTGAATCAAGACCTGGTCACATTCCAGGCAAAGTGAATCCCCTGGTCTCCACCCAGCGCCAGGCAGGCCTTACTAGCTCTGGAGAGCCCAGACCACCATGATTTTCCTTTGCTGGCTCCCCTCCCTTTCCACAGCCCATCAGCTCTCGAGCTTTGGCAGTCAATGTCCTTTTGCTCACAACCTTCTGGTTGTGGTGAGCACCGTGGATCTGCTTTTACCCAGACTAGCTCCCGCTCGATCTTGAGTGTCCTCTGGGATAGGAGGGTACACTCCCTAGTTCCCCATTAAAGCCTCATCCACCCGGCAACCTTTGCACGGTCCTCTCAGTTGCTTAAGTATTCATGTCCCAGCCCTGGCACCAAGAGCAGGTCAGGGCCGGCTGCACAGGCTCTGTGAATGGCTGCCCTGTCTGGGCCACACTCTGTTCCTCACCTGGGCTGTGCTGTCATGTCCTGTATGAGGCTGAGGTAATGGGGTGCCTGGTAGCAGAATGGAGACCCCATCCAGGCTGGCCCAGTCCAGCTGCAGGCTGAGCCAATTTTTCCAAGGACGGCTGAGGGCCAGTTCTGCCACGTCTGGTCCTGTTGCCAATGCAAACAGGGATACTGGCGGGGGACCCCGATCAGACCACAGTACAGAGGGTCTCTTCACTCTACAGCCCTGGCCTTCCCCTCTCACATCCCGCTCTGGCCTGGGGCCTGTGCTGCCCCAGAAGAGCAACTGAGACTCAGTTGTCACAGATCCCCACAGGATACCTGGGTCCCTTGAGATCAAAGTGGAAAGACTGGGATGTATCTCTGGGATGTCACCCGCCCAGCCTCCTCCCCCAGGTGATGGGAAAGGGAGGGAGAGAGGAGGCGGCTTGCTCAGTGTCCAGGGTGCCCTCTGATTTTGACTTGTGTGTTCAGGTTGGAAGCATGAGTTTGGGACATACAGAAAGATATGAGAGGCCATGAGACTGATAATGCCCTGTTGCTGGGGAAACTGTGGGCAAGAGAACAAGTTGAACTTCCCTGCGGTCTCTGTGGGGCTCAGAGAGCAGCTTGCAAGCCACAAGGGCCCGAGGAGAGGAGAACAGAGAGAGGGTGCTATGCACCGGCCTACAGCTCCTTTCACGTCCTGTTTGCCTGAACAGGTGAGGCTATTTTGGGGTGCTATCTCTTCAGTGTTCAGGTGATCTAACTGCTTGGGTTTTCTTGGGGCTCACCCTCAGACATACTTGAGGATTAGAATCTGGTTAGAGTGTAAGTATCATATCCCTGGTGAAGACCCTGGGACCCTCATGGATGAGCTGCCTGGGCATTTTGGGTTCATAGCTTTCCCACAAGAGGAGCTTTGTGGATGGGATGGTCTGTGTCAGGGAGGATGAGGACATGCTGATGAGCAGTGTGGGCAGTGTGAGCAGTCTGAGTAGTGTGAGCAGTGTGAGTAGTGTGAGCAGCATGGGGAGTGTGAGAAGTGTGGCAGTGTGGGCAGTGTGAGCAGCATGAGGAGTGTGAGCAGTGTGGCAGTGTGGGCAGTGTGAGCAGCATGGGGAGTGTGAGTTGTGTGAACAGTGTGAGCAGCATGGGGAGTATGAGTAGTGTGAGCAGTGTGAGCAGCATGGGGAGTGTGAGCAGTG
>NW_022196905.1:104599385-104599748 GCF_008632895.1 Mastomys coucha
AGCAGCATGGGGAGTATGAGTAGTGTGAGCAGTGTGAGCAGCATGGGGAGTGTGAGCAGTGTGGCAGTATGGGCAGTGTGAGCAGCATGGGAAGTGTGAGTAGTATGAACAGTGTGGGCAGTGTGAACAGCATGGGGAGTATGAGCAGTGTGGCAGTGTGGGCAACGTGAGCAGCATGGGAAGTGTGAGTAGTGTGAGCAGTGTGGGCAGTGTGAGCAGCATGGGCAGTGTGAGCACCATGGGGAGTGTGAGTAATGTGGGCAGTGTGAGCTGTGTGAGTAGTGTGGGCAATGTAAGCAGCATGGGAAGTGTGAGCAGTGTGAGCAGTGTGGGCAGTATGAGCAGCATGGGAAGTGTGAGTAG
>NW_022196905.1:104601546-104601996 GCF_008632895.1 Mastomys coucha
TGAGTAGTGTGAGCAGTGTGAGTAGTGTGAGCAGCATGGGGAGTGTGAGCAGTGTGGCAGTGTGGGCAATGTAAGCAGCATGGGAAGTGTGAGCAGTATGAGCAGTATGGGCAGTGTGAGCAGCATGGGAAGTGTGAGCAGTGTGGGCAGTGTGAGCAGCATGGGAAGTGTGAGCAGTGTGAGCAGTGTGGGCAGTATGAGCAGCATGGGAAGTGTGAGTAGTGTGAGCAGTATGAGCAGCATGGGGAGTGTGAGTAGTGTGAGCAGTGTGAGCAGCATGGGAAGTGTGAGTAGTGTGAGCAGTGTAAGCAGCATGGGGAGTGTGAGCAGTGTGAGCAGTGTGGGCAGTGTGAGCAGTGTGAGCAGTGTGAGGAGTTTGAGTAGTGTGGGGAGTGTGAGCAGTGTGGGGAGTGTGAGCAGCATGAGCAGTGTGGGGAGTGTGAGCAGCAT
>NW_022196905.1:104603000-104618000 GCF_008632895.1 Mastomys coucha
GTGGGGAGTGTGAGCAGCATGAGCAGTGTGGGGAGTGTGAGTAGCATGAGCAGTGTGGGGAGTGTGAGTAGTGTGGGCAGTGTGAGCAGCATGGGCATGTTAGTTCCATGGTGTGAGAAGCAGTGTAGACATAGTTGTCATGAACACCCAGGAAGGCCCTGTGGACAGGGTCACTGAGGCAGTGGGTGTGGAAGGAAGGTGACCTGGTTCACAGAGGTGGGGGTTTCAGTCAGGCTAGCTCCAGGCACCGTGTGCCTATGGTAACATGCAGGGGTGCATGTGACTGGCAGGGTCACCCGTGTCAGGGCCAGAAAGCAAAAAAGAGAGGATGAGATACTGCAGGGAAAAGCCATAGCGGGTCTCTCAGTCAAGCACCGCTCATGACCTACAGACCACTTGTGAGGCCCCGCCTTTAGGGGGTCCTTCCTTCCAGTAACATCATAGGCCAAGCAAGGCCCAAGCTGCCGAACATGCTGACACACTGTTGGGTGTGGGTGTCTCCGTTATTCATCCCTGTGACAAATGCCTGAGCAGAGCAACATAAGGGACAGAGGGGCCATTATGGCTCACAGCATAGGGTATGTGTGCTGTCTGTCATGATGGAAGCCATGACTGTAGGACAGTGGGGCAGCTGGTTACACAGCACACAGTACACACCTCACCCCAATGCACACACTACACACTTTACCCCACGTGAACACACACTACACACCTCACCACACACACACACACTGTACACATCTCACCACCCATGTACATAGTACGCATCTCACCCCACATACACACACTACACACCTCATCCCACATACATACACTATACACACCTCACCACACACACACACACACACACACACTGTACACATCTCACCCCACATGCACACACTACACATCTCACCCCACATGCACACACTACACACCTCACTCCACATGCACACACTACACACCACGCACATACTGCACACGTTACACATTCACTCTTAACACCCCCTCACACTCCATATCATTTACTTCGGAACCTTTACTTCACTCTCCCTACTTTCTCTGAAGGGTAATTATGTCTTTGGAAGGAGTTTTTCCCTTATTCAACCATAGTACCAGCAAGAGAACACTGTGGGCTGCTGGGAGTGGCGCCCCAGCAGGCTGCCCATGCCTGGGCCTGCGATGCCTCCTCCAGGTGAAGCATCCTACACGCCAGCCTCGTGCTGAGGCCTGCAGATTTCTGTTATCTCATGGATATTCTCAAGCTCAGGGAGAATTTGGGACCAGACACAATGGAAGAATCTGAGGCTCAGAGATAGCTAGATGGCTGTCCAAAGTGGCCCAGCCCTGGCTGGGAGGGAAGTCATATCCCCAGCGGGGGTCCTGCTTGCTGCTGACTTACAAATGGTCAGCCAGCCCCCACCTTGTCACTCAGGGCTCCCCGTTCTAACTTCCAACTTCTTCACAAATTCCAGCGACTGCCCACCTCCAGGGCCTTGCCTCTAGCTCCCTGTTCCTTCCAGAAGACCTGGGAATTCTTTTCTGGCCTGCCTGCGGGAGGCCGGCTCCTGCCTTCACTTTGTGGCCAGCCTGCTTTGGAGGCCCCCCACACTCTCCAGCAGCGGCACCCCCCTCCCTCCGGTCCCCAGGTCTCCGACAGGGCTGAGGGAGGCGGAGCCTGTCAATGCATCTTAGAGATTGGAATGTGCCCTCTGACCCCACCAGCTCCTCCCCCGGAGCCGCAAGCAGGCTCCTTTCTCCGCTAGGGCCCTCTGCTTTTGGAAACAAATGCAGCCTCGCTCTGTCTGCGGTTGAAAGGCCTCCGTTTAGGAGCTTCTTGGGTTTTTAAGTCCTGCAGGCCTCTAGTGTTTGAAGGACCCTTCTGTTGTCCGCCGAGGATGGGCTGGAGTTTCGTGCTGGGAGAGGAAGAGGGGCCCGGCCTTGGGGAGGATGGGGCTCCGGCCAGAGACCACCCAGCAGTGTGACACAGGTCTCCGAGGGCTCAGGCAGGGCTGAGCCAAGTCCTGCGGGAGGTTGGGTGGAAGAAGGGAGAACAGGAGAGGAGAGAGGCCTGAGCACGCCCACTTTAACCCTCTCTCCTGAGCAGAGGGATTCCATGACACACACTCCACAGCACAAGGGGTTCTTCAAGCCATCCTCACTTCCTCCATGGAAGCTGGAATGATTGGCACTGGCGCAGGCAACTTGAAAACCCAGGAATGCCGCTTAGTCCAATAAGCAGGAGGGGGCCTGTGTTTGATGTGCTCCATCTACCCCTAGCGCCGACTCTGGGGCAAAGGCCCTTGGGGTTGCTGTAGGAAGAGCATCGGCAGTGGCAGAGGGGCAAACAACACGGCTGAAAGCTTTAGGACCAGGCAGTCTGGTTCCATTTCTATTTCCTATGAAAGACTGCTGTGTGACCTCAGGTTGGCCACGTTCCCTCTCTGAGCTCCAGCTCCCTCTGTAAAGTACACTTAACCCAAACTCCATGTAGACATGGAGGTGGCTGCCCAGTGAATGATACCTGTCATGTGGGGACCCTCAGTGAGCTTTGAGCCACAGAGTCCCTGCAGCAAAGTGGCCTCAGGGCCCCAGAAAATAGAGCTATCCACCTTTGACTCTTGGGGTCACTGCACACAGGACCTTCTGTACAGCCCTGTTTGTCTGGGCAGTGCCTGAGTTGGCCACCCACAACAAGGCTTAAGAAACTATTTATCCCCACTGTGTGGCTGGCAGTCTACATCTGTCATCCTGCATTTGGAAAGCTGAGGTGGGAGGATTCTAAGCCTGGTTACATGGTCAGACCTCACTTAAGGGGCTGGAGTGATGTTTCTGCTGTTGAGAGCACCGGCTGCTGTTATAGAAGACCTGGCCTTGGTTCCCAGCACCCTCCTGGTGGCTTGCAACCATCAGTAATTCCAGTCCCAGGGGATCTGATGCCCTCTTCTGGCCTCCGACGGCACTGCAGGTACATTTTGTGCAATCATGCATGCAGGCAAAACACCCATATATATAAAATAAAAAATAAATCTGAAGAAAAAAAAAAAGTCCCACACCAGCAGCCAATAGCAAACTTCCCTTGCTTCTTTCCCAGCCCTCGACTTCGTCACTGCGGATGAGAAATGTCCCTGTCAAGTCACCCAACCTGCATCCACGGGGCAGAGCAGCCAACAGTCCATATTACAGTCTCTACAGGTTGTTTGTCGTAGGTATTTTTCTATTGTTGTGATACGGCTTTATGACCAAGACCAACTTATAAAAAAAGCATTTAATTTGGGGGCTCACGGTTCCAGACGGTTAAAGGCCATGACCATCATGACAGGAAGCACAATAGCAGGCTGGCAGGCAGGCATGGTGCAGCAGGAGTAGCTGGGAGCTCGTGTCTGATCCAGGAGAAGGTGGAAGAGAGAGCTAACTGGGAATGGCTTGGACTTTGGAGACATCAAAGCTGACCAGCAAGGGCACACCTCCTCCAACAAGGCCACACCTCCTCTAACAAGGCCACACCTCCTCCAACAAGCCACACCTCCTCCAACAAGCCACACCCACTCCAGCAAGGCCACACCTCCTCCAACAAGGCCACACCTCCTCCAACAAGCCACACCCACTCGAGCAAGGCCACACCTCCTCCAACAAGGCCACACCTCCTCCAACAAGCCACACTCACTCCAACAAAGCCATACCTCCTCCGACAAGACCACACCTACTCTAACAAGGCCACACCTCCTCCAACAGGTTTACACCTCCTCCAAAGCCACACCTCCTCCAACAAGGCCACACCTATTGATCCTTTCCAAGGAGGTCCACCATCTGGGGACCAACCATCAAATATGTGAGCCGTTGGGAACCATTTTCATTCTAATCCCTACACACAGTATAAAGTGAAGCCTTTTGGTGTTGATCAGTCTCTGTGACAGACTTATTTGGCTCGCGCTCTCAGACGTTCTGACGCTGCTGGCTGGCTCTGTGTCCTTGGGCCTGTTGGGAGGCTGAATGTCTTGGTGGGGAGCGTGGGAGCAGCACATGTATAGTAGATCAAAAGTACTCATCCCAGGCTGGGGATGTGGCTCATTTGGTAGTGTGCTTGCCAGATACTTGTGAAGCCCCAGGCTTGATCCTCTGCAGGGACCTCTGTGGTGGTGTGTCCCTCCAGTCCTCTCATTCAGGAGCAGAGGCAGGAATATCTGAAGCTCAAGGTCATTCTCAGCTGCATAGTTAGTTATTCAGGCTATCCTGGGCTACATGAGACCTCCTTGTCTTCAAAAAAGGAGAGAAATGCTATGGAGTTATGGGGGAGGAGGAGAGAAGGAAAGAAAGAAAAACAGAAGTCTCTCCCAGTGGGCAGAAAATAGAAGGGCTGGGAGGAGCCAGGAGACACAACTCCTCAGCACCCTCCCCCCATGGCTTCATCCGCCAATCAGAGCTGATGAGGTTGACCTCCTCATTGTTTGTACATATGTCAGTGAGGGGGACACCCAGCCTTCAATACCTGAGTCTGCTTGAGGACACCAGCCACTGCACAGCAAGGCTCGGGCCTCCATCCTGCCCGCGGGCCTATCTGCCTTGGCTCAGCAGTCTGTGCTGCGGCCCCTGAGCCCACGCCCAGCTTCTCTTCTGCTTTCAGGGCTTCCAAAGCAGAGCAGCAAGTCCCTGCTTAGAACTCACAACGCCTGCCCTGCTCACATTGTTTCTGTTCTTTGCCAACACAGCTCCTTCCTGACTGGGGCTTCTGTAGAGCTATTTCCTCTGCTGGATCATTCTGGTTGTTGTCACTGATCTGTCGGAGGCTGCCCTGGCTCCCCCTCTTTCATGGTCTCACTCTCATAGTCCTCTTTTTTCTTTATTGCTCTCGACAAGGGTTTTTATAAACTCCTATGCTACCCTCCTGAGCCCTTTCTAAGATGGACATCTCCGACATAGATTAGCATTCATGACTTGTCCTCAAGTCTAGGTAACGGGCAGTAAAGAGCTCTGACTTCCATGAAGAGGACGGGAAAGCCTGTGCCTCCCGGATCCCTTGGTGAGGGCCAAGTGTCCTTACCCATGTCCAGCAGAGCCAAGTTCTAATTGTGTCCTAGTCTGTTTAGCACAGGGTGGTGCTGGAGCCCAGTGAGGGGGGCTATGCCTGGAGTCCCAGCGCTTGGAAAGTCTGAGGCAAGAGGATGGTGCATTCCAGGCCAACTTGGGCTGTCCAGTGAGAAAAATAAAGATGGGGTGGGGGGTGGGGGGGTTGGTGTTTAGGCGACAGAGATCACTTTCTTATCCTTCTGACCTGCTACAGCCCAGGTGCTTGTGGCTTATGGGGGACACACCCTGTGCCAGGTCATCAGTGCTTGCCCACCTGTACCAGAGAGGGTCGGGGCTCACTCCTGCCTGCACAGCTCCACTGCTGAGTCCCAGCTCGTGTCTGGGTGACACTGTAGCTGTTTGTGCTCACAGGTCCTCCCAGGGCTCCAGCTGCTCCTTGGAAGACAAAGCGTAAGCACAGAGGTGGGTCCCAGGAGGCCAAGGGTCCAGAAGTGGGTTGAGCCGCTCACCTGGCACGTAGCCAGGGCCTTGTCCATACTCACAGAGATCCCTGCTCTCAGGTCTGTTTCCACACTGGGCCAAGTCACCGGCTTCTCTTCAGTGTGGGGACAAGCAAGGGCGCAGGTGGAGAGAGGGCAGGGGGGTGGGTGAGAGCAGAATTTGAATTTAAGCCTGACTATTCAGGCAGCCCAGACTTATCACATGCTGTTTCTGTGTGGTTGCTTCAGGAAGAGCTGGGACTTGATGTTTGCCCTGTAGACTTTGGACTAACATTCTCTGTTGATGTCCATGTTCATGTGCTGTGCTGTGCGTGCATGTGTGCATGTGTGCACATGTGTGTTGTGCATATGCATATGTATGTACGTATGTGTGCACATGTGTGTGCATGTGCGTGTGCATTCATGTGTGTGTACGTATGTGTGCACATGTGCGTGTGTGTGTGTGTGTGTGTGTGTGTGTGTGTGTGTGTCCTCCCGTGGCTATGCTGATCTCCCAGCTGGACAATGCTTATGTTTTCCTTGGTTTTAAAATAAATGAAAACATGTCTGTGGGTCCCAGAGGAGGGATCCTCAGGGGACACCACTGAGGAAGGATTGGTGACAAGGGTGCGGCGGGTGAGGGGTGGGGTGGGGTGGACCTGGGCAGAAACAGAGTGCATCATGGGACGTAGGTGCCAGAACTGAGTAAGGGTGAAGGAGGCCCAGTGGATGGAGCAAGGCCTCTGGAGACCTCTCAGTCTTCAGCAAGACCACCACAGAGCCCCCTCACCAACTTGTGCAACCTGTGCTTCCTTGGGGCAGGAGTACTTACCAATGTCCTGAAGTCAAAGCACCTGAGCGACCGTCACCCCAGGAGACGCAGAGGGACCATCACCCCAGGAGATGCAGAGGTCCAGAAGCCTAGAGACAAGTGTCCTGACAAGAGACAGGCATAGAAACATAGAGAAGGCTGTGTGATGGCTGACAGGAAGGCTAGAGGAGCATATCCATTAGCCACAGAGTGCCCTGGGCCACCAGGAGGGGCAGAGCTTGGCAGGAACCCCATACCAGCTTCCAGAAGACCCACAGCATCATCACCTTGATTGCAGACTTGTGGCCTCAATGGCTATAAGTGAACAGCCTGCAGGCCGTGGTGGCCAGACACTGACATCTCAGCATAGGTGTGGGATCCACCCAGAGAAGGAGAAGCCTGGAGCTTGCTGAGACCCAGGGGATCTAGAGCGGGGTACAGAACCCAGACTCCAGAACCCCTCCCTAGCCCGCATGTGTTTGTCAGCTGTGTTTGGTCTGGTTTCCTCAGTCTTGGCAACTGGACTCTGCCAGCTTTGCTCCTGGATGCTGACTGAGCACCATAGCCAGGCTGGCCATTTGCCTAGGACCTGAAGGGCTGCTGGTCATGTTTTTGTGGGCAGCCCCTCTGTGGTATTCAGAAATCCCACTTCAGAGGCTCAGGATGCTGATGTTAGGTTCAGGTCTCTGCCCGTGATTTTACTTAGGGGTATATGTAGGGAGCTTTCCATGGGGGAGAGCTGGTCAGAAGGCAGAATGAGGGTTAGCTGCCCCATCCCACCTGTGTGGCCATGGACACGGGCCTCAGTTTACTATCTGTAAAATGTGAGTGAGCTGGGGCCATAGGAGGGAAGGAAGGGTAGGGACACGGAGCTGTCTGCAAGGCACCTGGCTTGAGGCCAGCTGTACCTGCAGAATGGTTGTCATCAGCATTCACCACTGTCCCCCACAGAGTGCCACTGCTGCTATAGGCTTGCTTTGTACACCCAGCTGTCACAGCCCTGCTGAATACCCACCCACCTCTTTCTCGTTAGAAATCCTTGGCTCCTGTCAGGATAGAATACTCTGAGACCTCACCCTGATTCTTGGACACCATTGCCGTAACACAGTTGGAGAATATGAGTCTGGGAGGATCTTGCCTGGCTTCACACTTACCCTCAGTCTCTCACCCACTTTATCCCTGGGTCCAAACACCACCGAGTAGCCTACTCGGTGAGTCGGGTCTCACACAACCTGGGACTCAATCTTTTATCTCAGGTAACATTTGGCTCCTGACTCTCCTGGGCCTAATGTCTTAGGTCATTTCTGATTTTGAGAGAAGCCTACAGCAATGGTGGTGACTGGACACCTATCCTTACCTAGAGGAGCCAGGGTACACACAAAAAGGTCTAAAGACCAGTGCCCACCATAAAGGTGAGGCACGCCCTGGCTGGAATGAGGGCCTTCTCCCTAAGGCCTCCTGCCCAGACAACACCAGGGACAGGCTGGGTCAACAGGGCTGCTTCTGACGGCTGCTCAGGGCTGCTGCCTGGAGGACCACCCCAGAGCTTCCTTCCTAGAGAAACAATCGGGCCCAGTGGGGCAGCACAGGGAGGTTCAGGTGATGATGGACAGAGACCCAGGGCCAGCGGTGGCTGCGGTGGGGGACATTTGAGGAATCTGGATTTTATTCCCAAAGCAGTGGGAAGTCGTAGACACTGAGGAATGGCTTCTGCCTTTAAAAATACAGCTCTGACCACCACGCTGGAAACAGACCACAGTGGAGGGCAGAGGGAAGGTGCCAGAATGAGCCAGGACAGGACCTTGACTGTAGTGACAGAAGATGAGAGGAAGCAGCCATCAATAATATAGATTTCAAGAGAAGGAGGGGATACGGGGCTTCCGGGGGTGGAGCTGGAGGTGGTGACCATCTGCAGAAAGGCAGAGTCAAGGTGAACGAGTCTCCTGAAGGGAGCATGACCAGTTGCCAGTCTCTGTGCAGCCTGCTGCGGTTGGAAAGGAAGTGGTCCCCAGAGGCTGCTGTCAGGGAGCCGAATGACTCCAGGAGCTGTGGGGCTGGAGCAGGCTGGGCGGGGCCATGTGGTGCAGGACAGGGTCACGTGGTCCGAGGAAGAGGAGCTTGTCTTTAGAGCTGTTCTTGCCCACCCTTTCTTGTGACCTTCCGTCCCCCTTGTCCCCTGTGAGGTGACCATTCTGTTTCCAGCCCGTAGTGAAGGCCACAGGCATTGAGATCTCTGAAACTGAGCCAGACAAGCTCTTCTCTCGGAGTGGGACTGTCCGATACTTTGCCACAGAAATGGCAGCCTCATAAAGCCATGGGGCCTCAGTCCTAGGTGGAACTCAAGCAACTTCGAGTCAAAGATGTGATCAGGGCCCAGGGATGACAGGGTTACGAGGTAATGATTTCCACATGAGGATCCAGGACCCCTGTCAAACGAGGAGGGATGGAGACCTACCTCATAGGTACTCCTCTGAGAGTGCCGCAAAGAAGTCAGAAATATGGAGGCGAAGATCCAGGGGCATTCCTAATCTGGCAGACACCCAGACAAGAGTGGTCTGAGGGAACTGGGGTTGAGAACACAGGGCCTATAGGACAAGCACAGGGACCCTGGAGAGACACCATGCCTGGTGTGAGGCCTCATGGCCAGCGGAGGAAGCTGGGGAAATGGGGACCAGAGCGCATGCGCATCTGGAATTGAATCGGATCCGTGCCCCTGTGAGCCGCTCCCTGAGTGCGTGGGACCCACAGCTGGATCTAGCCAGTACACATGGCAATGGCATGGGATGTTCCCTTCTTTGGAGAGGTGTCTGTTAATGGCCTTACAGCTGTCAGCAGGATGGCCCTGCTGACACCTGGCAACTCCTCACTCACTCAAATGTCTGGCAGGAAAGTGCCCTGGTAGCACCACGGGGACACCCTGAACACAGGCTCTGACTAAGCTAGGTAGGCCCAGGTTCCTAACAATAGACGCTGTGAGAGCACATGTGTGCTGTTTTACATGACCATTTGTTATATAGCCAGGGTGACTAAGGTAAAGGATATCAAGGTGTATCAAGAATCTAAATGCAAACCAAAAAAATAAAATAAAATTAACTGTTCTAGATGACACTGTAAGGTGTCTTTAGAACCCTAGAGGAAAGACATCTTAATTATAGCTTAAAATCATAGATTCAGGATGAATATGACTGCCTTGAATTTTAAAACTTCTTTCTAACCAAAGTCATCATGAATAATTTTTTAAAAGTGTAGAAAGAGATATGTGTATGATATGTGTGTGTGTATAATGGAAAGTGGCTGGATCCAGCATATGTAAAGAACTCTTGTAAGTCAATAAGAAAAAATGATAATGAACACAGTAGGGCAGCAGGACACTGTTTCAGCCTTGCCTGTAAATAGGAAATGCAAACTGAAATAATGCAAACTAAGTGCCACCCATCCATGTGACAGAAACTGCAAACTTTGGGGCTACCAGCACCGGGGAACCTGTGAGGAAGTAGAGCCCCAGTGATGGCAATGTGTACTGCCCATCTGTGCCCTGACAGCAGAATAGAGGAGTCCCTCTGATCCACAGGGGAGACCTCCCAGGACCTCCAGAGGTCCTAATTGATTGTGTTTGAGAGAATTCAGTGAGCAAGAGCCTGGGTCCCCCAGCCCAGTACACCCAGCCCCACAGTTACCCTCTCGGGGGTGAGTGTCCAATAAGTAGAGTGGTTTACACTATTTCTTGCCTAAAAGACCAACCTCAGATAAGGAAGACATAGAAAAGCCAGCAACCACAAAGCATGATTAATACAGAACATCATGGTGTGTGGCTGTTATCCGAACTCCTATATCCCCTCCATGATCACCATCCTCCCCACTTGGTCCTCCTCCTCCTTCATAGTCATTATCTTCCTCCCATGATCACCATCCTCCCTACTTGGTCATCCTCCTCCTTCATGGTCGTTATCTTCCTCCCATGGTCACCATCCTCCCCACTTGGTCCTCCTCCTCCATGGTCATTATTTTCCTCCCATGATCATCCTCCTCCTCAGCTGGTCAACCTCCTCCTCTCCACACAATCACCACTCTTCCCCCCTATCATTGTCTCTGAAATAATCAGCATCCTCCCACCCATGGTGAGCACCCCCCCATGATCACCATCCTCCCCAAATTGTCATCACCATCATCCTCTGTCCTCCAAGCTGGAGGACCGATTTCCGCTCCAGAACTCTTGGAGATCCCCTTTTTGTTTGGTGTTAGCCAGCCTCAGCACGCTTCAGTCTGGGCTGGACTTTCCTCTTCCCTTCATAGGGCGCCTCCATCCCCACTGTTGCCCATGCTAGAGTTTCTCCCTGCTTCTTAAGTACCAGCCTTACTACCCTATGCTCAGAGCCACATGCTGTGGGTGGTTCGCATTGCAGATTGAGACCTAGAATGTTTCCAGGGCTGCAGAACAGTCTTGGGTGTTGCAGGTCTGTGCTTTCAGTATTTCATCGTGGTTTTTAAAAAGTATGGTCTGGTGGGGGTGCAGGGGCGTAGTGGTAGAGGGACAGCCGGTGCTTTGGCAAACATGAGAAGAGCTAGGAGGACAGAGGCCCAAGAGGGGAAGAGGCCTGGGAGGACTTGCTCACTCTAGCAGTGGAGATGCTCTGCAGAGGGGATATGAGGGTGAAGGAGACAGGGCAGGAAGGAGATGGGGTCCTGAGGCCACTGCAGAGGCTCCTGCCCCTCCCCCCGCAGCCCCAGCGGTGGAGATGAATACCTCCTGCTCGGCTTGTCATGGAGGTTTGAAAAACATATTAATCACTTTAACAAATATTAGCTCAGAGCAGCAATAAACAGTCCAAGAACGCCCTCTCTGTGGCTGCGTTACAATGAAAAATATGCTAATAGGGATGCCTAATTGATTGTGTTTGAGAGACTTCAGTGAGCCAGGGCCTGGGTCTTCCCAGTCCAGGACACCCAGCCCCACAGTTACCCCCTCTCGGGGGATGAGTGTCCAATAAGCAAAGTGGTCGTCCCTGTGGGTGTCCCAGGGACCTGACACACCAGTCACAGCTCTGTGGGTCTCCTGTCACCTGGCAAGCCAGCTTCAAGCTCAGGGAGGTAGCCCTCCTTCACAGAAGGGGAACCTGAGGTTTCGAGGAGTGAAGGATGGCTCAGGGTGTGTGGGTGGTCAAGCAGGGACCAGACAGACTTAGATCCAGGACCTGTGTGTGTGTGTGTGTGCGTGTGTGTTCACTATCTTGAAATCAGAAGAGCCTGCCACAGAAGGCTCTGGAAGCATTTGTTCACTGTGTTATTAATCTGTGGCTGCTCATTGTACGGGGCTAGGGAAGGGGAACTGAAGAGCTCTGGGAGTTTCTTGTGGACTGCCATGCAGGTCTCTCCCGGCTTGTCTCTTTTCATACCTCCCACCCAACAGTGTGACCTCCACGGACTGCTGGTTGCTGGGGGTGGGGGTGCAGCAGGAGGGGCTGAGCTTCTGACCCTGCCCCCACCTTTAGCCCCCAGGGCAGCATGTGTGAAGAAGCATACTGTCTTTCTTCCCTTCCTCCACCCTCTGCCTGACCTAAGATCCAGCAATTGTGTCCAAACTCCACCTCTCACCACTCTAAGCCCTCTGTCAATCCTGGAGGCATATGGCTGGGACCCTCTCTTGAGCTCCTGGGTCCCTGCTTCCCTATGGGACACAATGCAGCCCAGCTGAAACTTTCTCTAGCGTCAGGCAGCACACACTTGGGTCTTCTGGGCCCTTCCCATGAAAAGGGCAGGTTTGGAGCAAGGATATTGTTTGTGCATACCCCTGCTCCCTTGTAAAGAATTCTGATTTTTAAACAATTAAGAAACACTTGGAATCTTAGGAGACATCTGTGAGCTAGGTCCAGGCTACACGCTTGGGGACCCTATGTTCTCTGGGTCCAGGCTACACGATGATCGCTTGGGGACCCTGTGTTCTCTGGGTCCAGGCTACACGATGATCGCTTGGGGACCCTGCGTTCTCTGGGTCCAGGCTACACGATGATCGCTTGGGGACCCTGTGTTCTCTGGGTCCAGGCTACACGATGATCGCTTGGGGACCCTGTGTTCTCTGGGTCCAGGCTACACGATGATCACTTGGGGACCCTATGTTCTCTGGGTCCAGGCTACAGGATGATCGCTTGGGGACCCTGTGTTCTCCCGCCTTCTGCGTCTATTGCAAATTCATAAAGATGCTCTGTTTTTACAGTTTCCTTTGGCAGATTTGTGGTCAAGGCAGAGAGCAGAGGTTGGAAACACTGAGCCAAAAGGCCACAGAGGATCCAGCAAGAGCAGGAAGCAGTTCCAAGCCTCAGGCCAGGAGATGGACTGTCTCCTGCTGGTCCCGGCTGCTGGATGCCAGGTGTGGTGAGCTGGTCTCGGGATGGGTGTACCTCTTTTGTGTGCTTGCTTTTTGCTCTATTTGATTTGGTCTCCTTGTACAGTACAGGCCAGTCTGGAACTTGTGACCCCTTGCCTTAGTTTCCCAAGTGCTAAATGGCAGGCGTGTATTGTCGCACGTGGCTAAAAGGTACAGGTGTATAAACCATAGTGTGTTTATGCCTGGCTTGCGGGTGGATGTATATATGATGTGTCTATGCTTGCCAAACAGATGTGTGTGTGTGTGTGTGTGTGTGTGTATAGGAGGTGTGTGTGCCTGGCTAATAGGTGCCTGTGCATAATATATGTAAATGCCAGCCAACAGGTGCATGCATATACGACATGTATCATATATCATGTACTTGTGCCCGATAAGGCTGTGTGGTGTGTACACCTGGCTGATAGGTACATGTATATCACATATGATGTGCATATGTCAGGCCAACAAGTGCATCTATAATTTATGGTGTGTATATGTTCTTTGGGGATTTATTTTAGGTGTGTGTGTTTCACCTGCATGTATTTCTGTGTACCATGTGGATGCAGTTCCTGTGGAGGCCAGGAGGGGGCGTCATACCCCCTGGGACCAGAGTTACAGATGATTTGAGTCACCACCAGGTGGGTGCCAGGAATGGAACGTGAGACCTCTGGAAGAGCAGCTATTGTTAACTGCTGAGCCGTTCATTTAGCCCTGAATACATTTAATATTCTGCATAAGCTGCACATTTCACTCGTGAAGGAAGGAAGGAATGAGCTATTCCATGTTGGTGACAACTTGGGGACATGTGTGCCTTTTTTCAGACACACAGAAAACCAGGGTTGCAGCTCCTATGTACCATGGATAGGAATGCAAACGGAGGGGCTGGAGAGATGGCTCAGTGGTTAAGAGCACTGAGCTTGCCCCTTGTCCCTGAGATCAGAGTACACGTGAGGATTATCATCAAAATCTGGGTGGTGGGTGCTCAGTTGCAGTCTCTCTATCGGGAGTCTACAGCAGGAGGATTGCTGAAAGTTGAAATCCGGTTTGAGCTACATAGTGAGTTTTGGGCCAGCCATGCTATAGTGTGAAATCTCATGAAGGGAGCAGGCTGTGGAGGTAGCTCAGTGGGTCAAGTACTTGCCATGTGAGCGTGAGGGCCTGGGTTCAAATCCCTTGCATCCACATAAGAAGCTTTCAGTGCATACCTGTATACCTTGGGCTGAGGCAGCAGACACAGGTAGCTCCCCAGGGCTCATTGGCCATCCAGATGTCCTAGTTAGGCTTTGATTACTGTCATGAAACACCATGAACAAAAGTAACTTGGAAAGGAAGGGATTTATTTCATCTTATAACTCTTGGGTCACCTGCATTGCTGGGGGAAGCCAGGGCGGGAACTCAAAGAGGGCAGGAACCAGGAGGCAGGAGCTGATGCAGAGGCCATGGATGGGTGCTGCTCACTGGTTTGCTCCCCATGGCTTGCTCAGCTTACTTGTTCATACAACTCAGGGCCACCTGTGGGGTAACACTGATCACAGTGGGTGGGGCCCTCCTGGGGCCTTCTTACACCAACCATCAATCAAGAACATGTCCTGCAGACTTGCCTACTGGCCAATCCTATGAAGGTATTTTCTCAATTGAGCTTCCCTCTTCCCAAATAAGTCTAGCTGTGACAGGTTGACTAAAGCCAACCAACCTGGAGGCCAGGCTAGCCACATTAGTGAGCTCCAGGCTCTGTAAGAGAGCTCGTCTCAAAAAAGTGATGTCAAGACTGATGGGGGGGGGCACCGAATGTGGACCTCCGTACACATACATGCGTGTACATGCGCTCGTGAACACACACACACACACACACACACACACACACACACACACACACGTATGAAGAACTTTCTGAAAGGACACATAGACAGCATTGATTGACTGTGAAGTAAGACTGGGACCCTTGGGGGGCTTCATTTTTCTTCAGCTCTTTCTTGGTGAGCTTGTAATCAAGGGTGAAACACCTGCCCATATGCTCAAAATCTGGCAAGCTTTTGGTGTTTCCTGCCTCTCCTTGAAGCCTTGGATTTAAGTTGTACCCAAGATCATAGCTTCTCTCCGACCTCAGTGCCTTGTGCTGGTAGAGGCCCACGGCAAGGCTGGTGGCCATACCAAACATCGTGGGGGTGACAAAGTCCTCCCCAGGTATAGCCCATCAAAGCTTCCTAGCTTATGGATCACCTGTCGGGGACAAAAGTCCCAGAGAAGAGATTTCCAGGCATCTTTTGGGACTTGGTCCACTTGGGTGGACACTCTGTCTTAAAGCCTCAGTTTTTTCACTTGGCAGAGGGATAGCTGCGGTA
>NW_022196905.1:104620500-104625500 GCF_008632895.1 Mastomys coucha
AGCTTACAGCCTACATACTACAGCCTACATACTACAACCTACTTACTACAGTCCACATACTACAGCCTACATACTACAGCCTACAGACTACAGACTACAGCCTACAGACTATAGCCTACAGACTATAGCCTACAGTCTACAGCCTACAAACTACATACTACAGCCTACATTCTACAGCCTACATACCATAGCCTAAATACTACAGCCTATATCCTATAGCCTACATACTACAGCCTACAGCCTATAGCCTACATACTACAGCCTACATAGTACAGCTTACATACTACAGCCCACATACTACAGCCTACATTCTACAGCCTACATACTACAGCCCACATACTACGGCCCACATACTACAGCCTACAGACTACAAACTTCATACTCCAGCCCTCATACTACAGCCTACAGACTACAACCTTCATACTATAGCCTACATACTACAGCCTACATTCTACAGCATACATACTACAGCCTGCATACTAAAGCCTACAGCCTACATATTACAGCCTACAGCCTACATACTACAGCTCTGCAGTCATGAAGCCATTTTATTAGACACTTCCAGGCTCAGAGGTAAGTGACCTCCTGGACTCCGGTGATCCAATGTAGACATGAGGGGACATTCCCAGGGTGTCATCAGCCCTGGCTAATTGATTTCAGCTTCTCGTCACAGCTGCAGGGTAATTATGAAGGAAGGCCTGTGTAATTACCAAAGCCAAGGATTTCATTATTAAAAACTCTCATGTTTTTTATTAACCCATTGTGTGAATTTGGATTCTGTCCTTTGGTAATAAATGTGTGCGAAGCTGTCAGCAGAGCCATGCTGAATGTAGGGGCAGCTTCCGGGGCAGGGACAATAAACTAGTAAGGTTATGAAGGATGCTGTGCTCAGTTAGCACTCACCACTGTCCTGGACCAGTCAGTACCCAACATGTGCTCAGTTAGCACTCATCACTGTCCTGGACCAGTCAGTACCCAACATGTGCTCAGTTAGCATTCATCACTGTCCTGGACCAGTCAGTACCCAACATTCACTGTCCCAGGCCCAAGCAATGAGTGCTACCTGTGGACCAGGAAGGTCTTTATCTTGGCATTCACTACCCCTCAACTTACCATCCATTACCCTACTACCTGTTATACACACCCTCCACCCACCTATCCATCTACCCACCCGCCACCCACCCACCCATCCATCCATCCACCCACCCACCCATCCATCCATCCATCCATCCATCCACCCACCACCCACCCATCCATCTATCCATCCATCCTCCCATCTACCCATCTATTCATCCTCTTGTTCATCCACCTACCCACCCACTCACCCACCCATCCATCCATGAACCCTTCCACCCATTCATCCACCCATCTGCTCATCAATCTCTTCGTGCATTCATTGGTCATCCTCTCGGACTATCTACCCACACTACCTGCCCTATCTCACACTTGTCCATTTGTCTCCTTACATTCCTTTATCTAGCATTTCCTCCGCTCCAAGCACTCTGCCAGAGAGCAGACCCTTAGTGTGGGGGAAGTCATGTGTTTGTGGGTCAGCTCTGAACATGAGAAGAGGGAGTTGGCCCTGGGGCCACGTGTGGAAGCACACAGGAGAAGTGCCCTGATGTGGGTGGCCCTATGGTGAAGGGCTGATGAGGGTAGTCCTCACTGGACAGGGTCGTTGGGCCTTTCTTAAAGGACAGCATCTGGGTGGGGCAGAGAGAAGAGCAGCAGGTGGGAGCGGAGGTCTGAAGCTTGTCTGGGTGGCGATAGGGGCGTGAGACGTGGCCAGGAATGACAGCAGGGGACAGACATATGGACTTGTTCACTTTTTGGATTGTTGTTTATAAGGATAAAGCTCAGCCAAAAGTGAGATGGCCAGGCTAGCATGTCTACTGGACAGCTGAAGCCAGACCTTGGAGACTTGACTCCTGGGACAGACGTGGCAGGGTGCACCTGTGAGCAGCCTGCATGCCAGGAGCAAAATGGAGACAGCATGACCTGCACCTGAGAACTCCGCTGGGCAGGCTGGATGAGTGAGCAGGGTTCCTAGTCTGCCATGTGATAGACATCAGAGAGCCAGAGATCAGTCATTTGATAGCTTGCTGAGCAGCAATACACACCCAGTCCCCTGGCCATAAACAGCCAGGTTTGTATGCTGAGGGCAAGGCAGGAGCTGAAGCTCCTGAGGTTGGCAGCAGTCGTATCGTATCAGTGAAAGTCTCCATGGCCAGGCCAGCAGGGTTAGGTTTACCTCCACCTCCTTCCCTTCTGGGGCTGTGGACGGAACCCAGGCCTCTCCCATGCTACGTGCCATCCATGGATGTTGATTGGGATCCCTGGCTCCCGTAGGAGTTCAGGCAGAAGTGACATGATTAGACCACAGGTTAAGGGAGCTGATGTGTCGGGGTGGGATGGAAGGGGACAACCTGAGGCTAGGCCTGTTGAGGAAGCAACTGTGGGCATCTAGAGCAGAGGCTCCTTGCTGCATGACCCTGAGCCTTGGACATGGGTCCTCATACTTACCACTATGTGAGACCCCGAGAAGGTAACGGGAGTGGCACAGGGACAGAACGGCAATCCTCCGCACCATCGTCGGGGCGTGACGGTGACCTCTGACCTCCGAGAACTCGGTTTCCTTCCTCACCAGCTTGATGTGCTGGCCAGCATTCCTGCAGAATTCTGATGCAGAGAGAGCAGCTGGGGCCTCTTGTTTGGAAACAGGCATTCCAAGACTCACACAGCATCCAGCCCAGCCACGGCCTCTTTGACAGGTTGACAGAGGGAAGTCCAGCAAAGGGAACGGCATGTGCGTGGCTGGCGGGGAGTTGAGAGCCAAAAATTCCGACAGCCCTAACACCCAGCAGCTGTGACCACCTCCCTTCTCCCAGGCCCTGCCCTAGACATCCTCTATTCCAGTATTGGGCAAGGGGTCCAACTGCACCCAAATGCGTCCTTCTCTGGGCCAGAGACCTGCATTCACTTCCCAAGGACTCACAACTCAGCCCAAGAGGCGCAAAGCTGGCGCTGGATGCAGACCTGAAGTCCACCTGTCGAATCAGGATCAGAAGATGCCTCCTGAAGCAATTTGGGGAGAACGGGCTACATAAACCAGGATTTCCCGGTTAGCTCTTAAAGTTTTGCACAGCATATTTTATGTGTGTTTATATTTAAAAAAAAAAAAAATCCCAGCCCTAAATTGATTGAAAAAATGTGTTGTTCTGGAAGGACCAAGCTGCCTCTCTAGCATGCTGTGCTCTGAGAGACTTGGACGGCAGAGATGTCACATAAATAGTGGTGCTATGTTGCCATGGTGACTGAAATTTGAAAAGCAGACAGCCTTTAGGGGGTGCCTTTCCTGGTCACTGGGGGGAGTTTTCCGTGGAAGTGAGGTTCTTCCTGTGCCTGGTACCACAAGATGGAACTTGGTGGGTGTGAGGGTCAGGTTCTGCCCTCTCCCAGAGTTAGGATTCAGCGTATGGTAATGAGGTTGTGTCCCATGACCCAGATGTACCAGCTGGCCCTCTCTGGGCTTCAGTTTCTCTGCATGGAGAGTGATTGCCCGAGAATGGTAATTGCAGATCTACAGCTGTTCTGGGAACTTGATCCTCACAGCACCTCTTGGAGGCAGATGTGCACATCTGCACAGTGAGATGGGGAAACTGAGGCCCAGGGTGCCACAGAGGATGGATGACCATAGAGAGCCTCAGAAAACTACCTTTCCTGCAGTTTTTTTTTTTTTCAGAGGTAAACGCGGCTGCCCCAGCACTCAGCAGTCTGCGCTGCGGCCTTTGAAATACTGACTTGTCAGAGAAAGAAGCTGTGTGGGATCCCACGGAGGATGGAGGGGGATGGTGTCTGGGTTGGGGGACCTTGGCAGGGGGAGACAAGGCTCAGAAGGGGAAGCTTCCAGCAGTGGTCAGAGGAGAAGGAGGCAGGTGTACATGCTGAGTTCAAAGATGTCTCTCACAGTCGGTTTATGCGTTCCCTGTTTATCTATCTACCTGTTCATCTGTCTGTCTGTCTATCATCTATCATTTATCACCTATTAATCCATCAACTATCTGTCTATTTACCTAACTATCTGCCTTAGGTAGGGTTTTACTGCTGGGAACAGACACCATGACCAAAGCAACTCTTATAAGGATGACATTTAATTGGGGCTGGCTTACAGGTTCAGAGGTTCAGTCCATTATCATCAAGACAGGAACATGGCAGCATCCAGGCAGGCATGGTGCAGGAGGAGCTGAGAGTTCTACATCTTCACCTGAAGGCTGCTAGGAGAAGACTGACTTCCAGGCAGCTAGGAGGAGGGTCTTAAAGCCCACACCCACAGTGACACACCTACTCCAAGAGGGCCACACCTCCTCCAACAGGGCCTCACCTTCTAAATAGTGCCACTCCCTGGGCAGAGTACATACAAACCATCACATTATCTATAATATATTTAATATTTATCTATGATCTATTTAACATCTAACATTTATCATCTGTCTATCATCTATCTATTATCTATCTATTATTTATCTGTCAATCATCTATCATCATTTTTCTGACATCTCCTTCTTTACATTCACCCTGCTATTGAAAAAACAACAAAACTTTCTTGTTTTATATCTTTGTGCTTCTTCTTTCTCTCTTCTCTCCCTCCCTCCCTTTCTCCTTCCCTCCTTCTTTCTTTCCCTCTTGCCCATGTCTGTTAGAAAAGTTCTCTAAGCAGCATGAGTGACCTTGACACAAAGGACTGTCACGTGGGCGGAAGGGTCAGAGCACAGAGTGTTACCTCCCTGCCTGTCCAAGGCCAGAACCATGCCCCTGATCGGAAGTGGAGACCTGTGGGGATGCCTGTGACCCAGTCTGCAAGGATGCTCCTGGCCCGAGGAGACAGCCTGAGGCCGTGACTCGACTAGTTGCTCCTGAGGCTAGCAATCTCCCTGGCTAGCAGAGACCAGTGTCCCTTCTCCACAGACCTGACATTCCTGTAGAGCAAGGTGCTACAGCTG
>NW_022196905.1:104626719-104627773 GCF_008632895.1 Mastomys coucha
CTCTGTAGCAGCCTCTGAAGCTCCTCTTCCTCATTGCGATCCCATCCTCTACCTTTCTTCATGGCTCCCACTCTACTTCTGTCTTGTGCCTGGTGCGGCTGTCTCAACCTCGCCAACCAGAAGAAACAACAAGGGCTTGCTGGAAGTTGTGGCACATGAGATAAAACTGGGCAGCTAAGAAAGAGTGAGTCAGGGACTGGAGAGATGGCTCAGTGGTTAAGAGCACTGATTGCTCTTCCAAAGGTCCTGAGTTCAATTCCCAGCAACCATATGGTGGCTCACAATCATCTGTAATGAGATCTGACTCCCTCTTCTGGAGTGTCTGAAGACAGCTACAGTGTACGTACATACATAATTAAATAAATCTGAAAAAAAGAAAGAAAGAAAGAAAGAAAGAAAGAAAGAAAGAAAGAAAGAAAGGAAGGAAGAAAGAAAGACTGAGTCAGCAGCCGCAATCTCCCCCCCCCCCCCCCCCCCCCCCCCCCCCGCACTTCCCTTGTTCCTCCTGCTTGGTTCCCATCCTGCAGAGGCAGAGGGTATTTGAAGGAGGTCATGTGTGCTATTGATTGCCATAGGAAGAGGGTGACTGCCTGGCTTCGGTCTTGGGACAGACCTCCCTCTGTAGATGGAACACTTATGCCTGTTCATACTGCAACCTGTTGGTTTCTGCTCACAGGTCTGATGGGCCGGCCCCGGAGTGCCCATCAGAAGCTGCCAGGAATGGACTGTACTGCTTCCCTTCCCATCCTGACCCCTGCTGGGGTCTTGTCTCAAGTTCCTCCTTAATGAGGTTTGTGAGTCTGAAATCTAAGACAGCTCTGCCAAAGAGACCCCCAGGCTGCTCTCAGCAGAAACGCTGCAGGGGGTGGGCAGGCTCACACATTCACACCTCAGTGTGAACCGGCTGGAGAGGCTGTGAAAGTGCTAAATGCTAAAGCCTAATAGCCAGGTGAGATCTCTCCATAGCTGCCACCCTCCCCTCCCGCTGGCCCTGCTGGGCTGGAAGGCAGAGGGGATGGGGCAGCCCTTCTTTCTCTCCTGTGTTTGCCTCCCC
>NW_022196905.1:104627783-104639879 GCF_008632895.1 Mastomys coucha
CTTTGTGCAGTTGGCAAGGAGCTGCCAAGTCCTTGCTTTGGGGAATTGCAAATGGGGCTTTTATTGTGTCTGCACTCAGCCTACTGCTCAGCAAATGTGTCCATGAACACATGGACAGATGGATGGATGGATGGATGGATGGATGGATGGACAGAGAAACGGAAACTGGACATCTAGATTGGCAGATGTGTGTACATATGTATAACTGGATGGACAGATGGACAGTTATGTGGGTAGATAGGTACTGACAAAGATATGTGGACAGATAAGTGAACAGGAGGGCAAGTGGCCGAGTGACATATGCACTCATAGACAAATAGATGCAGGATGGATGGTTGGATGCATGGAAGGACAGATTGAGGATAGATGGATAGACAGCAGATGGGCGGATACATAGGTAGACAGACGATGGACAGACAGATGTGTGATGTCCTACTTTGTTTTTTGTTGCTGAGATAAACATCATGACTATGATCATGTAAGGAGAGGAAGAGCTTGTTTGGATGACACACACCAACCATGGCCAGTGATGAAGGAAGTCGAGGGAGGAACCTGGAGGCAAAGATTGAAGCAGAGGGCACCGTGTGTGTGTGCGCGTGCATGTGCGTGTGCTTGTGTGTACATGTGCACATGTGCATGTGTGTGCGAGCACGCGTGTGTACAGAGGGCATGATATGTGCATGCGCACGTGCATGTGTGCGTGTATTTGTGCATGTGTGTGCATGTATGTGTGTGTGTGTGTGTGTGTGTGCTGGCTGCTTACTGACTCTCCTCATGGCTTGTTTCATCTGCTTTCTTTTGTTGTTGTTGTTGTTGTTTTTTGTTTTGTTTTGTTTTTTGTTTTTTTGAGACAGGGCTTCTCTGTATAGCCCTGGCTGTCCTGGAACTCGCTCTGTAGACCAGGCTGGCCTCGAACTCAGAAATCCGCCTGCCTCTGCCTCCCAAGTGCTGGGATTAAAGGCGTGCGCCACCACTGCCCAGCTTCATCTGCTTTCTTATACAACCCAGAAACACTAGCCCAGGGGTGGCACTGCCCACCATGGACTGGCTTCTCCCACATTGATCATCACTAAGGACAATGTCCCACAAGCTTGCCTATAGCTCAGCCTTATGGCGGCATTTTCTCAGTTGAGGTTTCCTCTTCCCTAGCTTGTGTTAAGATGACCAAAAAGATGAGCACCTGGAGAACTGCCTGGATGGAGAGACAGACAGATAAATGAAAAGACAGATGGATGGAGGAAGGAAGGGATACGTAGCTGGCTGTGTAGGCTGGTAGGTAGATGGAAGATGGATGGACAGAAAGACAGATGGTAGGTGAACCGACAGATGGATGGCCGGGTGCACAACACCCAACAGTTATCTATGTGAACCATTACTATGGGCCCCTTGGTTCAGTTTGTGACATCCTTGGGCTGACATTGGCCATCTGAGACCCTAGGCCTCGCTTCTGGGTATGACACCCACTTTCTGAGCAGCCTCCAATTTCCAGCCTCTGCAGAATACTGTTCTCTCTCACAGGCTCAGAGTCCCCAACTTTGTCCCAGGTAGAGGGAGACTCTGACATCTCAGTTGGGTCCTGGAGCTTCAGGCGCATGGAGCAGGACAGGAACTGGTAGACATTTGGCAGTGTGCTCGCCTCCTCCGTCAGTGTGCTCGCCTCCTCTGTCAGTGTGCTCACCTCCTCTGTCAGTGTGCTCGCCTCCTCTGTCAGTGTTCTCACCTCCCCTGTCAGTGTGCTCACCTCCTCTGTCAGTGTGCTCACCTCCTCTGTCAGTGTGCTCACCTCCTCTGTCAGTGTGCTCGCCTGCTCGCCTCCTCTGTCAGCGTGCTCACCTCCTCTGTCAGCGTGCTCGCCTCCTCCGTCAGCGTGCTCGCCTCCTCCGTCAGCGTGCTCGCCTCCTCCGTCAGTGTGCTCGCCTCCTCCTTCAGTGTGCTCGCCTCCTCCTTCAGTGTGCTCGCCTCCTCCGTCAGTGTGCTCGCCTCCTCCGTCAGTGTGCTCGCCTCCTCCGTCAGCGTTCTCACCTCCTCTGTCAGCGTGCTCACCTCTTCTGTCAGTGTGCTCACCTCCTCTGTCAGTGTGCTCGCCTGCTTGCCTCCTCTGTCAGCGTGCTCACCTCCTCTGTCAGCGTGCTCACCTCCTCCGTCAGCGTGCTCGCCTCCTCCGTCAGCGTGCTCGCCTCCTCCGTCAGTGTGCTCACCTCCTCCGTCAGTGTGCTCGCCTCCTCCGTCAGCGTGCTCGCCTCCTCCGTCAGCGTTCTCACCTCCTCTGTCAGCGTGCTCACCTCTTCTGTCAGTGTGCTCACCTCCTCTGTCAGTGTGCTCGCCTGCTCGCCTCCTCTGTCAGCGTGCTCACCTCCTCTGTCAGCGTGCTCGCCTCCTCCGTCAGCGTGCTCGCCTCCTCCGTCAGCGTGCTCGCCTCCTCCGTCAGTGTGCTCGCCTCCTCCGTCAGTGTGCTCGCCTCCTCCCTCAGTGTGCTCGCCTCCTCCGTCAGTGTGCTCGCCTCCTCCGTCAGTGTGCTCGCCTCCTCTGTCAGTGTGCTCGCCTCCTCCGTCAGTGTTCTCTCCTCCTCCGTCAGTGTGCTCGCCTCCTCTGTCAGTGTGCTCGCCTCCTCTGTCAGTGTGCTCGCCTCCTCTGTCAGTGTGCTCACCTCCTCTGTCAGTGTCCTCGCCTCTTCTGTCAGTGTGCTCACCTCCTCTGTCAGTGTGTTCACATGTCTATTTACCTTTTCATTTACTCCTCATCTACCATTGGCCTTCTGCTCTCCAGCTAATCATCCATCCATCATCCTCACAAAGCTTATCTACCCTCCCATTCTTCCTCTCACCCAGCCAGCTACCCACATACCAGTAATCTACCCATCTATCCATTCTTCTTCCCACCCACCCTCCCACTCATCCATCCGTCCATCCAACACTTCCAGTCGTCCATGACACCCAGACCTGTTGTGCTTCCTGGATTCCTGGGTTGCTGGCCCATGTAGGACACTAATTGTTTGAGTGTCATGTAAGTATATGTCCTACTTTTCTATTTCTGCAACAAAACACTAAGCCTACTATAAAAGGAAGTCTTTAATTTAGGGCTCACAGTTACCAAGAGTTAGCGTCCATGACCATCATGGTGGGAAACATGGCAACGTGTAGGCATGGCACTGGAGCAGTAGCTGAAAGCTACTGATTCACATGCATGATATGAAGAGAGCTAACTGGGCTTGGTTTGGGCTTTTGAACTTTCGCCTCCCTTGACACACCTCCTCCATCGAGGCCATACCTCCTAAACCTTCCCCAAGAGTTCTAGCAGCTGAGGATGCACTATCTAAATATATGCGTTTATGGGGGCCATTCTTCTTCAACCACCATGGTAGAGGTGACCAGAACAGCATGAGGTAAGACAGGGCAGTGAGAGAGGACAGGTGAGTCTGTGCTGCCAGTAAGGATTACAGGGGGGTTTGAAGTCAGGATTAAAGGGGGTTTTAAACCCAGCCCCAAACCATTAAGCTTGGTGATTTTTGGAAGCCACTCCCTGGGAGCTCAGAGTCCTTACCTGCAAAGGACTGAGAAATAAAACTGTATTGCATCTTGGTATGAGTTTCCTGTGTCTGCCATCATAAGTGACACATTGTTTTGGCTTCAAACAATACATAGGGCCTGGAGAAATGGTTCAGCAGTTAAGAGCACTAACTGCTCTTCCAGAGGTCCTGAGTTCAAATCCCAGCAACCACATGATGGCTCACAACCATCTGTAATGGGATCCGATGTTGCCTTCTGGTGTGTCTGAAGACAGCGACAGTGCAGTCACATACATAAAAACAAAACAAAAGAAAACACAAAACAAGATTGGAAGAAAGCATAATACATGTATTTTCTTAAGGTTCTAGGAGTCTGGAGACTGACATGAATCTTATAGGCCAAATGCAGACACTGTTAGCAGAGCCGTTCTCTGGGCTGTGCTCTACTACTGTAATGAAATACTTACAACCATGAGCTTCTTTAATAATAATAAGAATAATAGTAATAATAATAATAGTAATAGTTTATTTTCCTCAAAGCTTTAGAGATGGGAAGTCCAAACCACACAGAATGAGCTCTGCCTGACTGATAAAAGCTCCACAGCAGATAGCATTGTGATAGAACACCATAAAAGGGAGAGATCACACAGGGAGATGGGAAATTAGAGCAGTTGAGGATGGCCAGACTTTTTCTTTTATAGCAACCTTTCTGTGAGGACAAGTCTGGGTACCAGAAGAACCACATCAATTACTTTTGCTGGATAGGCTGTTGGCCTATAAGGCAAATGTCTGTATAAATGTTTTCAACAGTGGGCTCTGGCTCTCAGAACAAGGGTGGCAGCTACATGGAAAAGGCACCTCTGCTGTCTGTACTCACTGCAGACATTACTAATGAATTACAGAATTAGTCCTCCGAGGTAGACATTACTAATGGATTACAGATTTAGTTCTCTGAGCTAGGCATGGCCTTGAAACAGGCAGGCAACTATAGTTTACTGTGCAAAGCAGGGTACTTTGAGAATGGAAAGGGACTTGACTGAGACACATTAACAGGCAAAAGCTGTGCTGGTACCAAGATCAAGGTATCTTGGTATCCTACGTCAGGATGTATTCAACCTCATGTTACTGGCAGCCAGTTCTAATAGAAAGCCAAACTCAGCACATGGGAGCCTATTATTTAGTTCTCTAGGCACCCATGGCTGTAAGAAAATGGGATGCTATGTCCTCTAAGGATGTTGATTCAGGCACCTGTGCTCTGTCCTCTCTAGGGTGAGTCTGCCACATACTCCAGTTACCTCCAAGGAGTCTCCATGGCAGTGGAAGGTGTTCTCACTTCCTATAGGATGCCCTTAGAAGGTATGTGGGGGTCCATCTTAGACCCCTGTCTTCAGAAGCCACAGAAAGGGTGGTAAATGGGTCTTTGCCATGGGGTTGACTGAGAGTTTGGGGAAAGTGGGCTATGGAAGGATGACGTCCATCCTCGGCTCAAGGTCGAATGTGAGTGTTTCTGGATGGGGTTGTGAGGCATGACGTTTCTGGTTGTCTGAGAGTCCCTGGGCATGCACTGGGGTGCTGGGCAGGGGGGCAGGCATGTGTTCTTTTGTTTGAAAATGATCTTGGCCGACAGGCCCACCTCCTTGACTCACAGATGTGTATCAAGACACAGAGACATTATCTTCCCCTGATCCCTGGGCGAGTCGCAACAGAAGCAGCCAGAAAACCAATGAAACCAAGACCATGATGAGGATGATGGGACTTCTCCTATCAAGTAGGTGGTGATAGACCCTTTGGTGTATCAAAGGGAGAAGGGCTGCTCTTAGCATGAAGAAATTAAAACATTTATCTAGCTCCCATTGTATGTACAGATGGGTCTCAAGATAATGACAAGAAGTCTTCTTACAGTTTTCAAATTCAGTGAGAGAGGGAATGTGGCCACCTCACACATGGGCAACAAACTCATAGGTCCCTGGAGGTCAAAAGTTAGAGGTCACTGGAGGTCAGTAAGGTAAGGCTGTGTGCTTGTGGCCTGGCTCTGTCTGGGGACTCCTGCATCTTCTCTCTCTAGCACTCTCCCTAAAGCTACAGTTGGTAAAATGTGTCCTTGAGGTTGTATGTGGTATGGTGGTGGTTGTGGTGGTGGTGGTGGTGTGTGTGTGTGGTCAGTGGCCAATGGTAGGGACCAGTGAGTGTGTTGGTCGGAGGGCGTGAACGCAATGCCCTCCATTTCCTCAGCCTTGATTGTGTGCTCATGGGGACTGTTGATGCAATGCTCACTGTCAGCTTAGATACCCAGAGGTTGGGGTGGGGGGAAACTGAGTCTTCCGGGAGGGGTAGCCATGCAGCAAGGCAGAGGCCAAACCAGCATGAGGACCCACCTCGCATGTCTGTTATTCATTTACATCAATCTTAGGAGAGCCCCTGCCCCCTGACCAAACAGGAAGAGCCCTCACCACCCCTTGCTCCACCGTGGTGTGTAGGTGGAAGGACAGTGAGGGCCTCAGTAAACCGCACAGTCAGTGCCCTTCATGGCAGTAATAACTGTGTAGGCCTGGAGGAGGGATGGTGCCTCCTTCCCTGCAGCGCACAGCCCTCTCTGATATGACACAGCAATGGTGGTAGGTGATGGTGGTCATTTGGTTCCTCTGCCAAATCTGAGGGGACCCCATGAGACTCTGCCCCAATATTTCTTCCATCTATCACTGAGAAAGCCAAGTGGATGTTAACTGGGGCTAGCATTCCCAGAGATGGAAAACTATTCATCAGAGTGGAACCCGGCACCAGAATAACAATGGAGTCAAAACCCCAACCACGAGAGATGTCACGGGCAACTCACCTATGGCCCTAATACTGACAGTCACCACTAGTGAGCATCAGGAACTCAGTCAACAACCTCTGTGACCCCCGTGCAGCTCCCATTTTAAAGATGGGCAAGTCAAGGCTTGGATGTAAGACTGTAAAAGGGGGCTAGAGAAGACTTGGTGGTTAGGAGTTCAGAGCACTTGCTTCTCTCCCAGAAGACCTGAGTCTGTCTCTTAGCACCCATGTCAAGAGGTTCTGTAACTCCGGCTCCTCTTCTGGCTTCCACATACATCTACACACATGTGGTTTGTGCCCCCCCCCCACACACACTCACATACACACAAAATTAAAAAAAAAAAATTACAACTGTAAGAGATGGGGCTGGATTTGAACCTGGGCTCCTGAGCTCTACCAAGGTGTTTCTGTTTTCCACTCCGCCTCGTCTCTGGTATTCGCTTGAGCCTTGAGAACTTTGCTTCAACCTTAAACTCTGCTAAGCATGGGGCTGGCAAGACATGTACTGGGGCGTGCCCACGGGCAGAATCTGGTCAACAGCAGCCAACAGTTGTGGCTGTCCCTGAACGCACTCTATGACACGCGCTAGCAGCATGGTGGGAATCCATACTCGGCATCTTGTTGGCCTCACTACCACCGTCAGGCTGAAGACAACAGAAGAGAGAGGCTCATGCCCAGCAAGCTGGTGTTCTCTCCCTTGCTCCCCAGGAACCTCCCATGTGAGGGCAGTGCCAGCCTACCCCCCACTGTGGCCCATGAACAGCTCTGAAGTCTATGGCACTGTGGCCTTGGACATCCAAGACCCTCTTAGGTGACCCAGCAGGGACCCAAGGCAGTGGGTTCAGTCTGAGGTTTGATGTAAGATGTGGTAAACTTCTGGGTGCATTTATCTGTTGGGGTCACTCTGGGGCTGGTTTTCCTCAGCTGAGAAGGAGGTTCCAGTTGGTGGCTATGTGACCAGGAAAGGCTGCTCACCCTCTCTGGGCCTCCATTTCTTTTTCTATAAGGAGAGTCAGACCTCTGGACCAGCTCCTGCTGTTTGCTTAGCCCTGACAAGCTGAGATCCCAGCTTGGGGAATCCTCCCTGTCCAGGAAGTCACTCCTAATCCTTGTGCGGATTTCCTAGAGAGACTTCAGTTCCTTAAGAGCTGAATCATTAGAGGCTCACAATCATTAGAGGCTTATCCAGAGACTTGGGCATTGTATTTTAATACACTTGTGAACTTGAACAGTGACCTTGGCCTCCCCAGGACTCAGTTTTCCCTGCAGAGAGGTAGATGGAGTGCAGTTTCTGAGCTACCTTTCCTCTGGTAAGCATCTACCATGAACTCCCCACCTGTGACGTCTATCCAGGACCAGATGCTGCTGCACCTTACCCATCCATCAGCCTGACTAGAGGTGACTCAGAAACAAAGCCCTGGGGCCTCCATTCCCACATTCCCCAAAGACAGTTACTACATTGTAGCTATTTTATCAAACTGATGGCCAAGCAGTAAACAATGGTATCACCCTGTGAACAGTGGCTGCTGTGCCCAGCACAACCACGGCTTAGGTGTTTTTTGAGGAGCAACTGTTTGGGTGTCATGAGACAAGCCACCCAGACATCAGGGGCTCTGTGGGCAGAATGGTCACCATGAGTGCTGGGGAGATCAGACTCCAGGAGGGACCCATGCTCAGAGCCCATAGTGGGAGCTGCAGATTTTGGGCTCAGATGACTCTGCGTGGATGTTCTTTACGAAGGTGCAAGCACTGTATGTGGATAGAGTGGCTTTCAGAACTGTTAGGAGGTGGGTGTGCTGGGAATGGGGGGAGGGAACCCAGGCCCGGAGCATTGAGATTCCGGTCCCGCCCAGGGCTTCTGGGCTGCAGCTCACTGTGCGATCTGTTCCAGCGTTTGACTTTCAACCATGACAAAACTGTGGGCAAATTAATTGTTCTCCAGGATATTAGGCATCAGAGTCCATTAATCCTCTCTGAGCCAGACGCTGGCTGAATACTAATCGCAGGGTTCCCGGCTTCCGTGGGCATCTTCCTGTCACTAGGCCTGCAGACCCTGGTGTTCCCAGACTCCCCCTTCGTGTGGGTGCCTGGGGCCTTTCCCCTTCCCCACCACCTGCTGCCTTCACTTCTCTCTCAAGCCAAGGACAGAACGGGGACAGGTGGACCCAGCTTGAGCCCTCTCCCACCCCCACCTGGGCGTCTTTTCCCGGAAAGCGGTGGGACCCTGAGCAAGATTGTTTTATGCAAATTCCAATATCTGTATGCAGGCAGAGCCTCGAGGATGAACGGAGAAATAATTACCAAATTATGCATGTTGCGTTGCCGTTCCTGAATCCGGAGCCCTTGAAGGAAAAAGGAAAAAAAAAAAAAAAAAAAAAAAAAACAACAAACTGGGGTGGGGTGTGTGTTGGAAACAGAAGGAAGCCTGGGGCCCAGGTCACCCCCAGAAGCACTGCTGAGCTAGTGGAGCAGTACTGCTGTGTGGGGTGTCCTGCATAAGTCACTCCCATCTCTTCTCCTCTTCCCTACCCCCCCTCCTCCCCTCCCTTCCATTTCTGCTTTTTTGAGACAGCGTCTTTCTTGTTAAGTGTGCCAAGCTGGCCTTGAACTTGCAACTCTCCTCCCCAGTGGTCGGATTACAGGTGTACATCCCTATGTCTAGCCACTTTCCTCTTGTAGCCTCTGTTTCCCCACCTCCACAGGTAAGGCTGTCTCCCACATGGGCAGATCACCTTGGCCAGACAGGACTTAGGGAGATAGGTGGATGTGGAGCCTTGCTCTTTGCTAAGAACAGGTGGAAGCTTCTTAGAGGACAAGGAGATCTGAAGGCGGAGACAGAGGGAGAGGTGACAGGCATGGTCCTCAGCCTCACTGTGTCCCTTGTTTAGGTCCACCTGTCAGTCAAGCTGGAAGTAGTACAGGAGAATGCTCCTCCCCAGGGAAGCAGGATTTCAAAGGCCCGACTCCCTGGCAGGTGAGTACCTCAGGTGATCCCCAGTCTCCACTGAGCATCTGCCAGGCACGCTCTCCACCCTTGTCAGCTGGACTCTCTGTGCAATGCCCACGGCTCCCTACTCAGAAGTCCCCAAAGGTGGCTTTCCGTGAGTTTGAAGTTCCGGAGGACCCTCAGTGGGTACTGGGTCTCACCTCCCCAAGTCAGGGGGATTAGCAGAAGCTGTCCTCGAGACCCAGGTCCTCAGATACTGTTTCCAAACAGAGGAATATGTACAGTGGGAGGGAAGTGTGGCTCTCATTGCCACTGGCGGGAAATTAAATAATGTTCATTTCTGCTGCTGTGAGCCGGAACAAGGCTGGCCATGGGGCGGGCGGGAGGTGGCTTGGATTGGCAGCTTGTGGCAAGGCCCTAAATCAAAGGAGCCGATGAAATGTCTAATGGCAGAAGTGCGGCTGGCACTGGTGTAGAAATGAAGTTCCCCCTCTTGAAAGGCAGTGTACTCCAGCCTCACCGCCAAGAACATTAAGCTCCTAGGAGCGGTGGCTGTGGCCAGGCTGGACACAGGCCAGGAGCCAGCTGGGCCCAGGAGACTCATGGCCTTCTCCAGCTGCAGCCCGGCTGCTCTCGTGGTTTGAGCCCAAGGGCAACCCCTGCTCTGACTCTGGCGGGTTTGTGTTGGAGAATGCAAAGGACTATCCATTCGTTGGCAGGCTTACAACCCTCATTTGCCCAGGTGGGCTAACAAGACTCAGAGAAATTGCCAGCATCACCCAAGCTCACACAGCAGGTGCCTGGGGGCAGCTGGTGCACAGGTGGTTTGTATCAGCTTGGATACAAGACCCCATGGCTGTAAAGAAAAAGCCTGTCACCTCAGAAGGCTTGAGCCTCTTCCCCTCCTTCCCTCCCTCCCTCCCTCCTCCCCTCCTTCCCTCTCTCCCTTCTTTCTTCCCTTCCTTCCCTGCTTTCCTGACTCCTTCTGTCTATCAAAACTTTCATCCATCTACCCGTCCACGTTTCCAACTGCCCACACATTCATCCTTCTATCCATCTATTCATCCATTCACAAACACACACACACACACACATATATACATATACACATACACACAGATGCACACACAAACACATGCACACACACAAATTCATCCATCCATCCACCCATCTACCTTTCCATCCATCCATCCATCCATCCATCCATCCATCCATCCATCCACCCACCCACTCATCCATCCATCCATCCAACCAACCAACCAACCAACCAACCAACTAACCATACATACATACATACATACATACATACATACATACATACATCCTTTTTTGTCCATTCACCTACCTACTAATTCACCAATTCTCTGCTGTGCCCTGGCATACAGTTACTGTTCTGTAATACTGAATTCTCCATGATTAGACACATCTCTGTCCTTCTGGGTACTGTATATGCTGGGAAAGGGTTGGTCCAGCGGCTTTGTGAAACTACGGTTTGGAACGACTTGTGAAATAGTGAATGGATCTTCACAGAAGTAACTGGGTCCATTAAAGAGAGAGAGAGGCAAGGCTCTACAAATGAAACTCTTGCCACAGCTTTAGGGGGACCTTCCTTCAGAGGTAAGGAGTTGCCTCCACCTCAGCAGAGAGGCATGTCTTTGGGCAGGAGAGATGCTTGTTGAGTTGGGGTTTGGCAGTAGATGTCTCAGCATCCATCACTGAGGATTGGGCTCGGGGCAGGTTGCCATGCTAGGAAAGGACATGATAGTGGTGAGACCCAGGGTCCTTACCACAGTGCTGCAACACTGGGTAACTTTGGGCCACCTGGGCCAACAGTCCAGGTGGCCCAAAGGGTGGAGCCAGGAGGGACCCGAGCTTTACCATCTGCAGCCAGACTCACTCACAGGACTCATTGGGGTGGAGTAGGAGCTGATCCAGTTGTGAGAACCCGCTGCCTCCTCCATCTTGGCAGCTCAGTAGGTTTCTCCAGAGTTCCAGAAGGGAGGCTGGTGTCTGGTGAAAGTGGGGGGCTGGACCCAGGCTTCCAAACTACCTTGGGAGGAGCTGGGCCTCAGAGGTAGAAAGAGGCTAAAGATGTTGCCCTGGGCTGCCCATGAAGAAGGAACAGACAGAGGGAGGAGGCAGGTGTCTGGCCTCCTCCATCCTTCAGTGCATCCATCTGTCCCTCAGTCCAACATCAGTGTCTCCTCCCTGGCTTTTGCTTCCTGTCTGTTGTCCACTCCACAAGGACTGCCCCCTTTTGTGTAAACCCCAAAGCCCCTTCGTGATTTTCATATCTTTTTTTTTTCTTTTTCTTCTAGAATTTAAAATCTTTTGAAATGAAAATTGGTGCCCAAGGTTGGAGGCGCTTACCTCCAGCTCATGCGGAAACCATTATGATTTGTGGTCCGAAGTTCACACACATTGACATACTGGACTCCATTCCTTTACCTAGGCCCGGGAGCCCAGGAAAACTGCATCCAGCTGCCAGTTGTAGCTGTGACTGCATAGCGGGAACAATTGCAACCAGGTTGCAGGAGGAGCAGATCCTGGCCCTGGCAGCTCACACTGGCCTCCTCCCTACTGGCCTACAAGCAGTCTTGCCTGGGGCCGTGCACTGGGAAGCCAGTGTTGAGGAAATGAGGAGAAGAGATCTCACCAGAGAAGTAAGGATGCTAGTGAGAGAGAAAGGGGGGAAGAGAGGAAGGGAAAGCAGGAGGAAGTGGAAGAAAAGATAGACAAAGAGAGGGAAAGAAGACAGAGAGGTAGCCGGGCAGTGGTGGCACACGCCTTTAATCCCAGCACTTGGGAGGCAGAGGCAGGTGGATTTCTG
>NW_022196905.1:104639990-104662503 GCF_008632895.1 Mastomys coucha
AAAAAGAAGAAGACAGAGAGGTGGTAAGGGGAGAGAGAGCCTGAAACAGAACAAGGGTTTATCAGGGAAGGGAAAAGACAAATGAAAAGATTTGAGATTCCTTTCCAGAGTCTCTGCTGAAATCTTAGTGTAGATCCTGTTGGGACCCTGGGCAGGCTTCAACTCTTCCTAGGCCTCATTTATCCTTCACCACCACCACCTCTCCCAGGCCTCTCTGGTAAAGGCTGGAGGTCAGGATAACTGGATAGAAGTGCACATACCACTTTGGCCTGGATGAGAATCTTTCTGGGCTGTGGGAAGATTTCTCCATTAGAAGCTAAGCTTCTGCTTCCACAGCAGTCATTCCAAGGCAAACGGAACTGTAAGTCACCCACCCACCTCAGACTCCTCCCCGCTTGGTTCTCCCTGTTGTTCTAGAGCCCTTGACTCAGAGACTCAATTCCATGGCCTTCTGCAGCCTGCACAAGCCTGCAAACATATTCCCTGGGCTCAGGCAAGAGTGGCCAGACCTTTTGGACCTCAGGGTTTGGCCTAAGAATATCCTAGGACACACTCAGATGGTGGCGAGTGGGAGGAGAACACACTATCTCAGTATCTTTTCTTTGCCCGGAAAGCAGGCGTCACTGGGTCACAGGTCACCATAAGGATCAGGGTCTGAGAGGACTGCCTATGAGGTCATCTTTGTCCCTATCTGCTGCCACCTCTTGCCGGGCCCTGCCGGTGGCTCTCCTGTGCTGGCTGCACACAGAAAAGCAGGGCTTGTCCTTGTCACCAGTACCCACATGCAGCAGGTGTCAGAACGGGGATGTCTACCCTGCTCCAAAGTCTGCTGTTCATTCGTTGCCGTTTGACCTGAGAAAGCCCCAAGCTTCTGGATATGCTGCCCCCCCCCCCCAGCTCCCCTTCCCGCTCTTGCACACTCCCTTCAGCTCGTGGAAAGAACGAGTTGGAGTGACACGGTGCACAGTGGTGTTAGCAGGATGCCTTCATCCTGCAACGACCCCCCACAGAGCCACCCAACCCCCGTCCCCCCCTCCCCCGCCCCGGGCCACGGCGCAGTCCCTCCGGAGGGTCCTGTCTAAGGTGGGAACAGCAGGAAGGTCTGCCTCCCGCTCCCTCCCGTTTCCTTCACCGCTCCTTTTGTTCTATATTTAATTTTTTTGTTTTAAATCCAGTTGAAGAGCGCCGGGTGAATCACCGACGGTTATTGATTTATTATTTATGGCGACTCACACGCCGCTTTAATCATGCTCGCTGTCCTTTTCCTAGTCAACTCCGCTGAAGGACAACTCAAGGAAACCGCCTGGGCGCTGCAGATGGGCCGCATGCATGTTTATTGTACGCTCACTACCTGTTGGAAGACAGGGAGTCTCTGAGTTTGGGTAGGAGGCGGCTCTTATGTCCCTGGGATTGGAGTTTGTTCCTTGAGGATAGGAACGAGCTGGCGTGGTGCCGGCCCCACCCCTAAACAGCTCGGATGCCTGTTTTCTGCTTTCTCCGACTTCTTCCCTTCCCTTTCCTACTGAGATGATGGTTTGGTTTGAAGAGTGTCTATGTCTCTCCAGACCACCCAAACTGTCAAAGCCATTTGCTTAAGAAATCAAACAGATTAGAAGGATGGTCAGTGCTAGCCCACAGCATTAATGGAGGGCTGGCTGGTCCCGTAGGCAAGCCAAGCCATCTCCCTCATGGGAGCACTGCACTAGTCCTGGGTTCTGTGGCCAGACCCAGGGAGTTGGTGAAGCTCAACAGGAGACAGGTCTAACTGTTAGACAGCTGCTGAGGGCCGCTGTGTTTCTGTTCTGCCTCTTCCTCCAGGGAACCATGAGGACACCAGGGTTCATGCTGCCTGGATCCCATGGCTGACTAAATGGTCTCCTGGTCTGGGAATGCCCACCATGTTTATAGTCCCACCCCGTCACATGCTTCCCCAGGCAGCTACTGTCACAGCGGGCACGAGGCTGGCCCTTGAGGCAGAGGATGTTTCTGGAAGGTGAATCTGAAGGTTTGCATGTGCACACACGTGTGACTGTCGTCACATCAGGGTTAGGTGTGAGCACAAACGAGTGAGCTCTGCCTGCGGCCCAGGCATGTGTACACATGTGTCAGTGTTTGTGCTTGTCAGAGAGGTGAGGAGGACATTGCCTTTCTAGCCACCATTTCTTACTGCACCATCTCATGATATCACAAGCCTCAGGCAAGTTGGGTGCTTTCTTTAGAACTTGGTTCCTCCGTACGACGTGGGTTGAGTTGGGAAAAGCCAGTAGATGGCAGATGCCCATCAAGCTGGAGTCCAGGTCCTGATTACCACACGGGACCTGACAGGCCCTAGGTAGCATGGAGTGCAAGCCTGTACACTATCTGAATAAAAGTGCTCTCAAGCCTCACCTGACTCCGGGGGCCTCTGAGGGGTCACCCTACAGACCTTTGTATTCCCCTTCCCTTTATCTCTGGTTACCCAAAGGGTCATAGAGCAATGGGGTTGTGGCTACCCAGAGCCTCTAAGCTCTGCTGTCCCAGAGTCTGGAGTAGGTGAACAGATGGGCAAAGCTGTCAGGAGCATGGGGCCTGGGGCTTTGGTTCCACCCTTGGGGTGATGGTGAGAGATGCATGGGTTGGGGTGTTCCTGTGGCTGATGTCCTACGTCTGTCTCCTGTCTCTCTCTATTCCATCCCTCCCACAGACAGGCATGGAGGACGACACTGTATCCTGCTCTGGACTCAGTGTTCAGGGACATAGATGCTTAACATCAGTCCTCCGGGGAGCCGAGACTGCAGTTTGATGATGGTGAAGTGAGTGATTGCTGGTGTTCACAGGGGCTGGGAGAGAGTGCACACTCAGCACAAAGTCCACCCCTGGAGGCCAGAAGGACAGGGGACTGAACCTGGCTGGGAGAGGTGGGGGGACAGTATTCTAGGCAGCCCCTGACAGGAGGGCTGGTGGCATGCTCGGGAAGGGAAAATGCTTGTGGTTAGAACACAGGGATGAATAGGAGAGGAGTCAGACAGCTAGGACAGCATTGTTTCCCCAGATCCAGGCAAACTTGGGGTGGTTGTCAGCATGCTAGAGATGGCTCTGGCGGTGTGACTCATTGTGCCCCTTGGATGCTACACAGCAGGTGCGTGGCAGGCCCCTGCAGGCCGAATCTTCAAGAGGCAGGGGTGTAAGGGCTCAGGATGGCAGTGTAATGTCCCCTTCCCCGCACCATTCTGCTAACAGGTACAGGGATCTCGGGACCTCTTCTGGCAGCTGGGTTGACCTTGCAATTTGCTTCTGCCCGTAAAGGCCAACAAAGGTAAAGAGACAAGCGGAAATAGTGTCTTGTATCTCAAGTCGTAGGTGCTGGTCACAGTAGCTCCTGCAGCACACAGTGCACATACTCAGGAACCCTGAGCCACCATGAGGGAAGGTGCTGCTTGCCAGTCCTTTGCTACTGTAGCTAATACTCATACAATCAACTTACAAAGAAGAAAGGTCCAGGTTGGTTCATAACATCACAGGTTTTAGTCCCTGATACTCTGCTGCTCTGGGGCCTGTGCTGTGGCAGAACAACTGGCTCATGATGACAGTCACGACTTGAATCTGAATTGACTCCCTTGGATTCGGGCTATGGACACTTAGTCTCAAGTACGTGGTGCTATTTGAAAGTCTGTGCAACTCTAGCTCATGGGGTGTAGTGGCGGAAACAAGCCACCAGGGGGCAGGATTCAAAGGCAATGCCCAACGTAGGTTACTGCCTTACTGGTTCCTGGTCCACTGAACTGTGAATGGCCTCTGCCATGTAGCTCTGAACTGTGCTGCTCTCTCTGGAAGCCTGAGTAGAAATAAATTTTACTCCTTTCAGTTTCCTCTGTCAGTCACCAGGTCATAAGGCAGGAACTAAGACAGAACATTGCTACCAGAGACAAAGTCACCACGACTGATCCCAATCATGTAGATATGGCGGTGGGAGGAATGGCTGAGGAAACCTCACAATGCTGTAAGCAGAGATTAATGGGCTGCCCCAGCAGGACTGTGGAAGGTTAGCCTGAGAGACATGTGGACAATAAGCACTATGCTTAGGAGCTCTCAGAGTGAGAAAACAGGACTCCAGTGGGAGCCAGACTAGAGGCCATCCATCCTACACATTGGCAAATGATTTGTCTATCTATGTTTGCCTGTTTCCTGAAAATTTGAGTATGGGGCTAGACAGGGTGTGATCTTAGCACTTGGGGGGGGGCGGTGTTGGGTGGATCTTTGTAAGTTCAAGGCTAGGCTGGTCTACTTAGGGAATTCCAAGCCAGCTAGGACTATCTAGAGAGACCCCATTAATTTAGTGGAGGAAGTTGTGGCACAGTTGTTGTTGGCTGCTTTTAGCCAGGTTTACAGTGAACACTGGGATTCAAAATCAGAGCAGAAAGTTACAAAGCATGTTTGGTTTGGCCTGAGAGGAAGCAGGGATGAAATAACAGACTGGGATGGGGACTATTACAGAAGATCCAATCTGCACTGTTGACAGTAGCAAACTTGCCTTGGGAGTGCTTTAAGAAGTTAACAGGACCATGCCTATTGTAGGTCAGGAAAGAAAACTGCAAATTTGCCGGGCGGTGGTGGTGTACGCCTTTAATCCCAGCAGAGGCAGAGGCAGATGGATTTCTGAGTTCGAGGCCAGCCTGGTCTACAGAGTGAGTTCCAGGACAGCCAGAGCTATACAGAGAAACCCTGTCTCAAAAAACAAAACAAAACAGAACCAAAAAAAAAGAAAACTTGCAAATTCACCTCAAGTATTTTCCACCAAGACTTTTTTTCTAAGAGCCTCTAGGGTATCTTGCTAGAGAATGGGTGTCTGTTGGGTGGTTTTAGCTGCTCAGGCACTTGGAGGGGCCTGGCTGCCTCAGCTCACGGTGGGTTTCAGCTTTGTACGTGCAGCTGTGATGGTTTGTCTATGCTTGGCCCACGGAGTGGCATGATTAGAAGGTGTGGCCCTGTTAGAGTGGGCGTGGCCCTGTTGGAGGAAGTGTGTCACTGTGGGTGTGGGCTTTAAGACTCTCATCCTAGCTGCCTGGAAGTCAGTCTTCTCCTAGCAGCCTTCAGATGAAGATGTAGAACCCTCAGCTCCTCCTGCACCATGCCTGTCTGGACGCTGCCATGCTCCCGCCTTGATGATAATGGACTGAACCTCTGAACCTGTAAGCCAGCCCCAGTTAAATGTTGTCCTTGTAAGAGTTGCCTTGGTCATGGTGCCCCTTCATAGCAGTAAAACCCTAAGACAGCAGCAATAGCCTTATAGCCATACGGAGAGGAAAGCAGGCCTCCTGGACTCAGGGAGTTAGTAATGGTGTGAAGCAGCCCTACAGGCAGTCTGTCTCAAGTCCCAGCAGAAATCTAAAGCTAGGAGAGTGCCAAACCCTTTGTCTCACACTTGCTCCTGCGCACAATCCTGTGATAAAAGTTACCTCATAACTAGGCACAATAAGAGAGCAAATAACTATTGATAAAACAGAACAAGTAATAGACAGTAATAAAAGCTACTTACAGGGTTAGGGAGATAAAATCCCAGCAGTCAAGAGCACTGGCTGCTGTTCCAGAGATTCCATTACCAGCACCCACATGGTTACTCCATGTGCCTTTAAGAGCATTTCCAGAGGTTCTGATCCCCTTTGCTGGGCTCGGTGGGTACGGTATACACATGATGCACAGGCATATGCTCAGGCACACACCCATACACAGAAAAGTAAAGAAAATTAAAAAAGAAAAATGATTTAAAATGTGTGAATTATTTACTTCTAGAATTTTTCCTTACATTTAGACAGTAGTTAACTGAGTATAGCAGATACTGAGTGTCGTAGTCAGAGTTTATATTCATGCATAAACATGACCAAGAAGCAAGTTGGGGAGGAAAGGGTTTATTCAGCTTACACTTCCACATGGCTGTTCATCACCAAAGGAAGTCGGGACAGGAACTCACACAGGGCAGGAACCTGGAGGCAGGAGCTGATGCAGAGTCCGTGGAGGGTGCTGCTTACTGGCTTGCTCAGCCTGCTTTCTTAAAGAACCCAGGACCACCACCAGCCCAAGGATGGCACCACCCACAATGGGCCCTCCAACCCTTGACCAGGGAAGTGCTGCTCACTGGATTGCTCTGCATGGTTTGCTCAACCTGCTTTCTTATACAATCCAGGACCACCTGCCCAGAGTTGTCAATGCTCACACTGAATTGGATCTTCCCACATCAATCACCACACAAGGCTTGCCTACTGGCCAATCTGGCTGTGATAATTTATCAATTGTGATTCTCTTCACAGGTTATGTCTCGGTTTGTGTCAAGTTGACAGAGGCCAGCCAGCCTAGCATGTAAACGTGGAAGAGGGGAGCCAACTCAATAAGTTGCCCTCTGAACCCTACATGTAAGCCCAGAACATATTCATACCACACACAATGATAACAATAATAGCAGTAATAATAATGAATAAAATGAAACCAACATGTGTTCTGTATTGTATAAAGTTGGATGTGGGCAGTGGGTGTGGTCAGTTACCTCAGGTGAGGGTGTTGGGGAAGGACATGAGCCCACGGTTGGCAAGAAGTTAAGAACAAGAAGAGAAGAGGCCTCGGAGACCTACAGGTCCCACGACACTCTCTTCTTCACTCCACAAGGATAGAGCACCAAGTTTTTTCCTGTTCTGAACCTTCATTAAATCACTGCTCCTCTGGGAAAAGAGGTAGCAAAATTCTCCTGTGTTTGTTAGGACTGGATCCCTTCATGTTGGCCGGTGTGGTCTTCCAGGACATGTGGAACTCCTCACAGTAACAGATGACCCTCGGGTGACCCCTGCTGAAGGGAGAGAAGTGTCCACTTGTGCCTCAGTAGTCTGCTTTTGTCTTCTAGGTCTAATTGGGTCTGTGACTTCTGTCTTAATCTCTGTCCCCAAGAAGGTGGGAAAACTGATGAATAACCACCTATCCATCAGCTCCCACACCAAGTGAGGGGGGAGTGGGAAGGATCTGTGCCAGAGGGAACTGTATGCAGTTGGGAAAGAGGCCTGAGGCCAGTGAAGACCCCCCCACACACAATGTTCGATCCTTAGGCAGCTGTTGATGTCTTCCTGCAGCCTGCTGGAGCTGAGGCTCTGCCCTTGCCCTTCAGTCCGTCTTCCTGGCTCTCAGGGACTCATCCAGGATGAGGTGCTCCCCATCTTTCCACAGTCCTCCCACTCCCTGGCTTTCCATTCCCACCTAGGTGTTTGCTGCCATCCGCCTTGGTCTGGCGTCAGACCCTGGCTCAGGTCTGCCACCACAGACAGGGCAGTGGTGCAGCTGTGCAGTAAGTCCTTCTTTCTCTGCTGTTAGTATTGCAGGCTGGATAAATTGTGAGCAGAAGTGTCTCTGGCTGGAGGCTCTGGAGGCTGAGGAGTACAAGGGCAGAGTCCGTTGTGCAAGGGGCTCAGCTGCCACAGCTAGACAGAAAGACAGCTGGACGGACGCCAGGAAGCCACTCCTCTTCGAACAGCTTGATTTGTTCATGAGGATGGAAAGCCTCACTGAGAGACTTCCTCTTAATATCACCTTCATGACTTCCTGAGTTATGTGAAGTCCCCAGTGTCTGGGAGACCCACCCCCCAGTGCTGGATAGACTTGATCTACCCGGCAGAATCCATGCATGACTTCTAGAACTCACAGTCTGGCTTGCAAGCAGGATTCTCTGGTCTATTAAAGGTGGAACACTAAGCAAAATGTCCCTCCTATCTGTTACTCCCACATTGGCATAACAGTAGGCCTCTTCCCTGGACAGGGCTGAGCAGCGGACTGCTCTAGAGTACAAGGGATGTTAGCTGTAGGGGAGGTCTGTGGTCTGTGGAGGGATGTCTGCTGACTGTGGGGGTATGTCCTCTGGCTGTGGGGGGAGGTCAGGAAACTGTGGGGGTTCTGTAAGCTTGGAATTCTGCAGGGTATGGGGGGTGCTGCAGACTGTGGGGGTGCCTATGGGCTGAGGGACCATTTTCAACACAACACAAGCCTGAACCAGGCGGGCCATGGTGCTCTCCAGGGTGTGGAAGCAAGGTGTTGAATGCAGTGATTGCAGACAGCTGATCAATTAGCCGCAAGTCAATCCTGATTGTCAATCTGCATATTCAACCAGGAACATTAATTATGCACATTTATGCATCCTGCAGTTTTAACCCTAGACCTGCCAGAGAGGCTGGAGTGTGGGGCTGCACACTACAGCAGCCAATGGGCATTGTGTTTGGTGGAATACCACCTTCCATTAGTCAGTGAGCCGGTTCAGAGCTGTATTTCTGATTTAAGGTGGCGATCAGACATCAATTATCTAACCTGAGGCATGCCTTGTTACGACGTGGTTAAAAAGTAGCATTGTGTTTGGTGGCTACATTGTATCTTCAGCCGCTCCCAAGGATGCTCTTCAGCCATGTCCTGCCCACCCTAGCAGCCATTTTCTTTCTGTGTTCCCTGGCGTTAGACCTCTATGGGTTTCCTGTGCTAGACTCCACTTTCCACCCACGTCCTCAAGTGTTTTCCTTGTGCTGTGCCTCAGGAGCATCCCAAATCCTTAAGATCTGAGGGCACAAAGCGATCAATTAACATATTTGGTGGGAGTGAAGTGTCATGGGAGCAGTGGTACCTGGGAGCTGTGATTACACCTTGCATTTTGCAGAAGAGCAAATAAAAACCCAGAGAGAGCAATGAACTTATACTAGCCTACCCAGCAAGCCAGGGAGGACTGAAAACCAGGGCAGATTTTAAAGTCAAAGTGTCATCTACACTACTCGGTACAGAACCTGGCACAGAAGTGGAACTTGCAGAGTGCACAGGCACAATCAAATACTGAAGGCACCAACAAACCCTGAAGAAAAACAAACCATTTTACTTGGGTGTGGGGCAGCTGTCCTTAAATTGTGTTTGACCTCAAAATCTGCTTGTGACTATCGCATCTAAGATGTACTATATACTCATTAGGGCTTTTGATGAAGCTACTCACAGACCCACACTGGAAGTGACAAAAATTGTGTTAACCTAAAGTGGATAATGAAAGTCCAGTGTGTTCACATGATGGAAAATCTAAAGCAGTGAAAATGTTAGCCCCATAGGACCTGTGTTCTGTTCCCAGCACACACGCAAGAGCAGGTCATGGTGACAATGTGCCTGCTATTGCAGCATTGGGTAGGAAGGGGCAAGGTATCCTTCGGTTTGCTGGACAGACATCTTGATCTAATTCCTGACTCCGGGTTCACTGAGAGAACTCGTAGGGGAATGATTGAGGCACCCAAAGTCCATCTCCAATAGCACCCACGTGCACACAAATGTCAAAAGGCCAGATGGCAATGATGACCCGGGCCAGCGTGACATTGCTGTTCCAGTTACATAAAACTCAACCCTGCTCTTTTAGGTCGTGGAATGCCACAGGTATGTCACAGGAGAACCACAAACCTATTTGGTTGTTAATCATTAGGTCGCGAGCAATTGTGGGGCTCTGTCCTTGCTGTACTTGCTGCATAGACATACACTGCAATTTGCATTTTCAGTCAAAGGCACAGCAGGGGTACAGCAGGGTACCCCTGTTTGATACCACCACGAGGATGAGAAAGATGATAACCGAGTGAATAACCTGAACAGTACATCCCAGGGCACAGCAGCAGTGCAACAGACCCAAGGCATAGCAACAATGGCTCCCTGGACATAGCAGCCTTACAGCCCAAGGCATGGCAACAGTACAGCAACCCAGGGCACTGCAACATTGTAGCCCAGGGCACTGCAACATTGTAGCCCAGGGCACTGCAACAGTGTAGCATCCTAGAGCACAGCAGCATTGCAGCCCAGGGCACTGCAACAGTGCAACATCCCAGGACACAGCAGCATTGCAGCCCAGGGCCTAGCAAGAGTGCAGCCCAGGGCCTAGCCACACTTTGGCCGAGGGTCTCCCTTGCTGCAGCTGAGCAGGAGCCAGTTACCTTGCACAAGCAGGCAAGAACAATAAGTTATATTTGAAGGGAAGCTCTACACACAAGCTAGATTGTGACATTAGTGTGTGATATAAATTCTTGCTACTCCAGAGGCTGAGGCAGGAGGATTGCTTAATCCCCAGAGTTTAAGACTGTTCTGGATAATACAGAAAGACCTTGTCTCTGAAAAACCAGCAGTATTTTAGACACAATTGTGTGTAGTCCATAAGGCTTTGTAAGAGTGAGAATGAACTCACTGTGTTTGCTTACATGTTTGTTTGCTGTGTGTCCCAGGTTGGCCTTTAACTCACCACTGCCCATAGATCTCTAGTGCTGGGGTTGTGAGTGTGAGCCACCATGTTTGGCTTTGTACTTTTGAATTGTTGTAGAGTGTACCAGAACTTATTCAGAATTTCTTATGGAAGCTTTGGTCTTGTCACCCGCAGAAGTCATGGTTGCATCATGAGAGCCACTCTGTCACAGTTGCTCAACAAGCTTCCTTATGATGTGGCTCCCCTGTCCCCTGTCAGTTCAGGCCTGTACAGTACAGCTGAGGGAGAAAGAGGCTGCTACTGGCTCTGTCTCAGAGAATGAGCAACTGAGTGGTAGCAAGCTGAAGGTAGGAAGAGAGATGTCACGAGGCTTAGCGGGTGGCCATACTACCCTGCATTCCCTCAGCGCAAGGACTTCTGGCTCTGTAGCAGTCAATCCGGGACCTTTTGACCTGTGCTGTTCAGAGCAGTGGGCCAGCTGGGACTCATGGGGCCAGTGGAGGAGGCTGGCCAGAGCTGGAGAACCCCAGAAAGGCAGCCAGCACCATTCAGGGATGGAGTACCAAGAGATGGTAAAGAGCCCTGGGAGCTACCTGGCCCTATGACCCACTTCTGGGGTTATTCCATGTAAGGCAAGCCTAGTGGCAGTGACCCCATGGTGAGCAGGACCCTAGATCTCCAGGCTCCAGCCCTCTGGCCTCTCCTCATGTTTTCTGTCTGGCCAGGCATGGCTGGCCGAGCTGGGGAACACAGGCCCCTTCAGAAGCACCTCCCACCCCCAGTCTGGGGACCAGCAGAGCCCTGACAGGCTCTGGAGGGAAGCGGGTCCCAGGCCCAGCTGTGTAAATGTTTTCGGTTTTCCTGCTGAGCCTCAGGCTTGAGTCGGTGCCAAGACAAGCCTGGCCACAGTTTTCTTTGGCAAGGCTGAGGCTTGGGAATGTCGGGGAACTTTCCAAGAGGGATGGTGTGTCTCAGGCCCTGGGGTGTCTGGGTGTACTGTGCCATCCCGGAGTGTTGTATCTTTGTTAGATTCCTGAGCCAAGGCTGCCTGGTGGGTGGGGGCTCTCTCCTAGTGACCCCTTCCTCCAAGGGACAGTAGGGGGTGGCTGGAGGCTCCAGGCAGTTCCTTCAGTTGCCATGGTGTGGTGGTGGTGGTTATCAGAGTCCAGAAGATGATGGGCTTGTAGGAGAGTTGTGGACTCTCACTGGTCCTACTCTGGGAGACACACCCATCTAACCATGATGGGGTTCTTCCTTTGGCTTGGGTCCTTTTGGCTAGCTGGGACGTCAGAGCTTTCTGGCGGGATCCCACAGGAGGAAAAGTCTGGAGGGAGGGCTCAAATGACAATGGCTACTTCCAGGGTTGGAGCTGCCTAGGAATGAGGCAGCATGGAAGGGTGGGGTCTGTAACAGGCATGGAGATGGAGTTTGAGCTGGTTCAGCAGGGCAAAGTGTCTTGGTTCTAGTTGACATTGGCTCTCAGTAGGCATGATTCTGGTGTGGGTGTATGTGCATGCATGCATTCATGTGTGTGCATTCATGTGTGTGTGCATGCATGCATACATGTGTGTGTGTGTGTGTGTGTGTGTGTGTGTGTATTTTCAATACTAGGGGTAATTCGAGGGCCTCCTCCAGGCGAGCACTCTTACCATGGAGCTATACCCTAGCTTTCCTTTTTTTTTTTAAAGATTTATTTATTTATTTTATGTGCATGAGTGCACTGTAGCTGTACAGATGGTCGTGAGCCATCATGTGGCTGCGGGAATTGAACTCAGGACAGTCCTGCTTATTCCAGCCCCACTCGCTCCAGTGTAACACACTGTAGCTGTCTTCAGACGCACCAGAAGAAGGGCATTAGATCTCACTACGGGTGGTTGTGAGCCACCATGTGGTTGCTGGGATCCGAACTCAGGACCTTTGGAAGAGCAGTCAGTGCTCTTACCCACTGAGCCATCACACCAGCCCCTAGCTTTCCTTTTCACCTTTTGGAGACAGGGTCTCACTAAGTTGTCTTGGTCAGCAGGGGTCAGAGTGTTCCTCATCTGGCTTTGCCCCAGCTCTGGTCGAAGTCAAGGGCCTTGGCATGGGGTGGTTGTCTCATTTATTCATTGTTTATCTGTTCACCTGCTCACTGTTCACCATGCTTTGCTTCAGTTCTACCCGGTGCTGGGTACCCTGCCATATACTCTGCTGGGTTTAATGAGGCTGCAGACAGGGCGTGGCTAAGCTGCTATTAGTTTCCATTCCTGACATCCATTCCCTATAGCTCCCTGAGTCACACATGACCAAGACTGGGCTGGGACTATAAAAGAGAATCTAAGGAGCCTGTCTTTGGGGTGGAGCCTAGGCTCATGGGCCTCAGTGACTGGTTTCCTACATGACCGCAGGACTGACAATTCTGAGGTAACCTGTGTCATGGATTACATTGTGACTGGCATAATAGTCTCTGTTTTTGAAGTTACCAGGCTGGTGGAAGGTGGCATTCATGTAGTACTGGGACATGGGGTCAGAGTGAGCGTGGTGCCCCCTGGGTGGTCCCCAGCAATGTGACACAACCCGTAGCCTCTGCGTGGGAATCAGAACGTGGCCGTCAAAGCACAGAGCTAGGACAGAAGGTGTTGATTGAGGCAGGGAGGCATACGAGCACCGGGTTCTCAAAGGGTGTCTCTGGTCTCTTCCCTTGGTGACAATTCTTACTGCAGGGAGCCCATGGCAGGTGTGGGTGACATCCATCCCTGCGCATACAGCTCCACAATATGAAGCCTTTGCAGAGCTCTGCCTTCATAACCGGCACAAGCCACGCCACTCTTCCATCACACAAAAGGAGAAACTGAGGTTCAGCGCAGATGAGGTCACGTGACTGATGAGCATAGCAGGCCAGGCTGAGTCTTGTCTGAACAGCTTCAGGGTGCATGCACATGCACCCCTATCGTAGGAAAGTAATAGAGCTGGCCGGGCCTGCCCATACGTCTCCAGCTATGACGGAAACTAGGGTTCTCTGTCCTTCGATCCTTACCCTTGAAGGCTATAGACCAGTACTCCAGAACACTGTCCCAACGATGTGTCCCCCCCCCGCCCCGCCCCACTCCAAGCTCACCTTACCTCCTCTCAGGGTCACAGAAGTCTGATGAGATGGGTGTCCTCCAGGACAGTCCTGTGGCCTTGGCCAGCCGGCAGTGTGGGCACCACCTGGGGGCCTCTAAGGAGCCTGGCAGGGATGGGAGAGAAGGTTCTTCCCAGCATAATGAAGCGGGAGGAGACTGATAGAAATGCTAATTTCATTACCCATGTGCATAATTACAGTCTCCAAGTTGGCAGCTTGCTAGGCACTGACAGGAGGCAAGGGGAAATTTACCTAACTTTTGAGAGATATGTGTGGTGTGATTAATTCACTCCAGGCCACAGCACAAGACGCCCAGAGCCCCTACCTTTTCCGGAAGATGTGGCCTCCCTGTCCACCACAGTCAGGTCGGACAAGCTGGAGAGTTGCCGGGGTGACAGGATCTCATGAGGTGTAAGAAGGAAGTGTGGGCAACCTGGTGGTGGGAAGCCAGCCTGGAGGGCTGCCTGAGAGAGGCAGCATGCTGGTCTGGAGGGACAGTGGGACAGTTGGTTGAGGGGATGGATGGAGAAGGCTGAGAAGGGGTTGGGGTGCCTGTTCAGGTCCATGGGATAATGGGAAGTGAGGTATGCTCAGTGGGCTGGATGCTGCTGCCTCTGCCCAGACCACACCACTGAGGGCTGGAAAGGGAGGGTTTCTGAGCCCCATTTGGTGCCTGACCCAGGCTGGATACCCAGCAGGAGAAGCTGGGGAAGCTGGGGAGCCAAGCAAAGACTCCTCCCCCTAAGATGGGGGGCATTTGGAATGCAAACCTCTGAGCAGGCAGGAGGGGCCCCCAGGGGCCCTGCATTAACAAAGCAGCTCTGGCCTCCCCCACCACATGGGGGGGATTTTTGCAGAGGGGTCTTCAGCAATGAGGGGGTGGCTGGAAGTTCTTAATGAGGCTGCTGGTGGCCACCCCTCCCCCTACAGCAAGACACCAGCTGCACAAACAGATCTGGAGGGGGAAACCAGGGGGATGCTGTATGGAAGGAGGGCAGCTGCTGGGTGTGTGTGCACTGTCGTGTATGTGGGTGTGGGGGTTATGTGGGGGGCATGTGTATGCATATGTGTGTACAAGTGTGTTGTGTGCATGTATGTACATGCATGTGTGTGTACATGCATATGTGTGTGCATGTATGTGTGTGGGCAAGTGTATGCATATGTATGTGTGTGGGTGTGTGTGGGGGTGTGCATGTGGGGGGCTTGTGGAAGGAATGTGTATGCATGTGTGTGTGCATGTGTATGCATGCATAGGTGTGTGTACATAGAATATGAGTTTATATGAGTATGTGGGCATATTTGTCTGTGTAGTGTGTGTGTGTATGTTTATATGGTGTGCGTGTATGCCCATTCATACCTGGAAACATGGATGTGAGAGCATGCCTAAAGAGACAAACCAGCTGGTACTAGTTGACATGTGTGCTGCCAGGAGCCACAGCCAGGCCAGAAGAGGTTCCTGGATGCTTTGGGGGTGCACAGGCCTCTGGGGTTCTTTAAGACCCTGTGAGGGGTCTGTGAAATGGATGCTCCCTTTAGCAAAGTCACACATCTGTGTGGGGGGCACAGAGAATGAGGATGATTCTAGAAGGGATCCTTGCAAACGTGTAACTGACAGAATTGGGGTCTTCCTGACTTTGGAGAAAGAAATCAGGGACGCCATGTTTTAGGGAGTGGGCCAGGTAAAAAGTGGGAGAGAGCTTTAAAGCAGCCTGCCACGTGTGGCTTGAGAGACTGAGGTAGGAGGATTGCAGATGGACGCCAGAGCACATTCATACCTCAGCATAGTGGAATACACTCCACCCTTCAACCCTGCCTTCATTTCCCTGTTGTGTACAATGGACAAGATGACTCGGTGGTAGCCTCACTCGGTAGGTCCTGTATGGCGCTGACCTGCTGCAGTTTGGGGCAGATAAATCTGATACCATGGGAATGTCATGTTACTAGGGAAGCCAGGAGGCTTTTCTGGAAACACAGCTCTGTTGGGGATCTTGGCTCTATATCTCTGACTATCAGACTCCTCATCTGTACTGTGTGAGGGAGGAATATATCTTAGTATCTGGCCCACAAGAAGCCTGGACCCCTCACGCATGTGCTCTGTGGATACCTGAGGTTCATGTACCCTCTGGGACGTCATTCAATAGGAATCACCAAATGGCTTTTGAAAACCAGTCAAGTCATGTCCATTCTTGCAGTCTTCTTGACTCCTGGCATCAAGGAGCCACCATGGATCTATAGGAAACGTTTGCTGAACAACCCTGTTACAGTCCATATATGGGTGTGCATGTGCCTGTGCCCATAAGTGTCTGCAGGCTGATATGCATATGAGGGAACACAGGTGTATGCACAGGTCTACACATGGACCCTGAAGTATGGTAGGGCCAGGTCACTGTGTGTGCAGCCAACGGACCTGAGCTCCCACATAGGACCACCACACACTATATAACTCCACATGAGGGAAAGTGAAGGGCTTCTTACTCAGGTGTGAGTTTGTGGTTGTCACCCTGAGGGTTAGAAAATGTGCAGGGCTGGGTGCTGGGGACATACAGATCCGAGGTGGACCTTCAACTCTCTCCCAGTTCTTTCTGTGACCTGGGCCTATGGCTTTCCCTCCCAGAGCCTCTGTTTTCTCTCTGTGAAGCCTGTGATGTTGCATCTCTCCTGTGTAGATTTGGGTGGGGCGAGATGTCAAAAGTAACAGGTGCAGAATACTGTGCCCAATGCCTGGCATGGTGAACATGTTCAATTCACAGATGTATAAAAGCCCCGTGTACCAATGGGCTTTGAGTTTGGAGCACACCAGGCTAGGGGCTGACTATTTGAGTCTGCCCTATGCATGTGTTTATTTGTCTACTCATCTACGTATCTACCTACCCACCATTCATTCATCCATCCATCCATCCATCCACCCACCCATCCATCCATCCATTCACCCATCCATCCATCCACCCATCCATCCACCCACCCACCTACCCACCCATCCACCCACTCATCCACCCATCCATCCATCCACCCACCCACCCATCCATCCATCCACCCATCCATCCATCCATCCATCCATCCATCCATCCATCCATCCATCCATCCACCCACCCATCCATCCATCTGTCTACCCATCTATTCATCTACCCACCAACCCATCCATCCCTCTATGTATCTATCCATCCATCCACCTACCCAACTGTCCATCTCTTCAACAATTTTTTTTTTCTGTTTTCTTTTGAGACAGGGTTTCTCTGGGTAGCCCTTGCTGTCCTGGAACTTGGTCTGTACTAAGGTGGTCTCATTCTCAGATCCTACTACCTCTGCCTCCAAAGTGCTGGGATTAAAGGTGTGCACCATCACTGCCTGGCTTTGAGAAATGTTAATTGAGAAAATGTGTACACCTGATGGTACAGCTAAAGTAGCCAGTAATGAAGAAATCCTGACTCCATACCCCCCAGGCTCTGATACTCTAGAGGAAGAGACACTGAATCCTTAAGATTTGTAGTTTTCCAAAGGGCCAAGAGTTCCTAAGTGTGATGAGACCAGAGAGGAGGTCTCCTGAGGAACTGACATGTGACTTGGACTGAGAAGGACAGATTGAAGAGGAGGGAAAGCATATTTCCCTGGGGCTGCATGTGCAAAGGGTCTGTGGCAGGCAGAAACCCGATGGTCACACATTCCTGCTGTCTGGGAGGGCAGAGTAGAGCCAGGGGCCTGCCAGGTTTTAGTTCCACGGCCGCAGGAGAATCTTGACCTTTACTCTAACATTCCAGAAGCCATGGAAAGATAGAACATGAATTTTTTGAAAGTTCATTTTGTAGCCCTAAGCCTGATACAGGCAGTGTCAGCCTCCGGATCAGGGACAGGCACACATCTGACCCTGACCAACCTGTCCTGGGGCCCCAGGACACTGTCTGCACTGAGAAGGCTCTGACAGCCTAAACCCTCCAGAGGCAGGAACCCAGAACCCCTCACCCCAGCCAGTGGGTTCATTTACATGATCCTAGCTTAATTCTTCCAGGGTATGTAAATGTATGCAAACCAGCATCCAGGAGAGGCAAAAATAGCAGGACGCATTAGCATGCCTCGCAGGAACATTGTTTTATGCAAATGGTTGCTGGGCGTACTGAGTGGGCGGAAAGGGGCATCTTCTCATCTTCAAGAGGGCCAGCTTCCTGACCTGCCCTGGACCCTGGCCAGCTCTGCCAGCAGGGAGGGGAGGCCGCAGGTATGGGGACAGACAGGATGGGAGGACCTTGGAGGGCTGCTGTCCTGGAGTCTCGTGTGGTCTCTAGGGCGGTGGGACCTCAGTCTGCTGCTCTCCTAGTCTTTGGCTCCACCCTGGGACCCTCTACCCTCTCTGATCTGGCTAGTCCTCGTCACAATCCTCCCTCTGATTGTTTTCCTGTGCTGGCTTCTCTGAGATCAGATACAGACCTCCAACCCCGGCAACCTGCATGGTATATCCTGGGCACTGGCTCTGCTTTTCCAGGCCTCACCTTTGTCCTTCTCACTCCTCCTGCCTCCGTGGCCCCCCAAGTCCCACGCCAGTGTCTGTCTGGCTCTGGCGTTCCCTGTCACTTCTCAGCTGTCTCCCTGTGTCTGTTTCTTTCTCTGCCTCTGTCTCTCTCCTTGTCTTGCTTTGTCTCTGGCTGTTCTTGTCTCGTGCTCTTCCCGTCTGCTTTTTCTCTTCTCTCCTTATCTATTTCTGTCTCTCTGTCTGTGTGTCTCTCTGTCTGTCTGTATCTGTCTGCAGGACTCTCTTCCCTAGACTTTTCATCTCCTTTTCTGTGCCCGTCTCTTCTCTTTCTATATCCACCCCCCATCTCAGGAGACCCCTCCCTCAACCCCTTCTCAGGAGACGCTGAGGAATTGTCCCCCAGGAGTACTCCTTCTTGTTCATGGTATCACCAGGAGCTGTATGGCTATTTGGGGGGAGACATAGGATCTCCTACAACTCACATTCTGGTGGCACCCAGACCCTGGCTGCCATCCATGGACATCAGGAGGGCTGGGAGCCTGAGAACCCCTTTGAAGCCAGGGCCCTTGCTGGCTGGGGCTTGCCTGGGCTGGATGAAAGCCAGGAACATGTCTTGGTAGTGACCAAGACTGGGTGATAGCCACTAAGTAAGGGCTGCCTCTTTGCCTCAGTTTCCTTTGCTGGGATGTGGTCCTACTGTGGTCCAAGTCAGGGCTTGCTGTGACTCAGCAACATTGTTCTCAAGTGTATATTAACCATCTTGCCTTGATTTCTACTTGTGCCTATTGGCCTCAGTCAACCATCTTGCCTTGATTTCCACCTGTACCCATTAGTCTCAGCTTCCCCAACTGGAGACCAGTTCTGCCACTGGGTCATAGAGTGGTTCCATAAACTGTCTTTTTCCTTCCTTCTCTGACTCTGCTGGTGGGTGCTCGGCATCGCGGTTCCTCAGTTTCCTCTTCTGTGGTACAGATGACACAAATTCCCTCTGAGACCTCCTGGCCAAACTGGACTGAATGGGGGTCCTATAGGTGACAGATGGTCAGTGTCGGCCCCACAGTGCCACCAAGTGGCCATGCAGGTCACCATGGGGCAGCCTTGGGTCTGGAGTTGAGGGCAGCTAGGTTTCTGACCTGGGCTAGGCTCTCCTGGAGCCCTCAGGCCCATTATGAAAATTATATGAAGGCCACTGGAGGAGGATCCATCCAGGGGTCCCTCAACCTGCAGAGGCAAGTCCAGACACCGGGTACTAGACCTACTTTACAAATGCTGGGTGACATCAGGATGGTATACTCCCCTCTCTGAGCCCTGCTTTCCTCATCACACCAGACTGCTGTGGGGGATCCCTGAAGCGGGAAATGGCTGATCCAGGGCTGCCTCCCCTTGACAGATCACCGTTTTCATCAACACCCACTGTATAGTATCCAATACATGGCAAACAATGACAACTGTAGTAACAGCTTGTCCATAAAGGCTTAGCTCACAGTGTCAGGAGGAGGGACTACACAGAGAAAGCCCAGCAGAGACTGGAAAGAGGAAGATGAGGAGGGAGCCTGCAAATTAGGGATGATGGCCCAAGGGGGCAGAGTTTACTCAGACGTCCAAGGTAACAGACTAGCTGGCAGAGAGTAAAAGCCTTGTGCAAAGATCCTGAGGTAGGCCACGGCCCACGGAAAGTCTGGGAGAAAACCAATGGTCATCTTCAGTTCTGCAGCCCTCTCTAACATCAGACCGTGTTTCTCTCATGGGTGTTAGGCCTCTGAGAAGATCATCAGGAAGGTTTAAAGCAAAACAAAAGCCGTTTCCTGGGCTGCCTCCAGGACCGTCAGGTACTTAGAGACAGCTAGCTCAGTCTTTATTTCAAGGGCCAAACTTGGGTGTCCTTCACACTCCACCCTAGGGTGCAGCTACCTGGGAGCTCCTGAGATCCACCACAGTAAGCCCTTCAAAGTGACCCCACTGGGACCCTTCTTCTGGCCCCTGCAAGTCTAGTCCACTTCTAGGCACAGCCTCAGATTGGATTGGTTATGTCTGTGCCCTTGTGAGAGCACACCAATGGATTGGTCATGTCTAGCCTGGAAACAGCCAGAGGCTCTGAGAACCCACTGTACTAAATCTGCAGCTACCTGAATGGCTTCATTTCTCCCCTTTCAGACCCTTTTCCAAACGCAGCTACATGTAGGCTAAGCCCATAAGAGATGGAGTCCTTGCCTTGGAGGAAGAGGGAGCCTGTGAGAACCTCCCAGAGCCCCGGCGGCAGAAGGCTGCCTATAGATGGCTCCGGTCTTAGCAGCTTCAGATCACAAATGAGTTCTAAACATTCAGGCTGGTTTCTAGTGAGGGCTTCTTAGGGCATTCATTTTGCTTTTGACCGTGTGGTTTCCTTGTTTCTGTGGGATCCGGGGAGAAGGCTCCAAGATCGGAGGTGGGCAGAAAGCTTCCGGAAGCTTGTTTGCCTACATGTCTGTTAGTGGGTGCAACGAGGGCTATTGAGGGTTACATTAACATGTATATGGCTTTCCCTGTGGTCTGGCCTTCCTCATGATATGGTAGTGAGACCCTAAGGTTCCTGTCCTGGGCAGCGTGACCTCACTGTAGACAGTACTGCAACCTCGTCCAGGACTTTCTTTCATTCACTGAGTTCAAAGGTTTCAGGAGGAGGGGGATTGATGTCTGGAAGCATCTGCGAAGGTCAGTAAGGACATTTATGGGCAATGCATTCTACTGTGCAGACAGAAATAGTTGAAGAGACAGCCTCTGCCTGGGTCCTCTCAGTGGCCACACACATTAGCTTTGTTCACTCCAACACCCATGTCCATCAAGGAATCACTGCATCCCCCGATCCCTGGTCCCATCCACCTGCATCCACTCCCCCCCACCCCCCGTCCATGTTTTTCATATGCACAGATGCACATAAGCATGACATCATATGTCTGGTCTCTTTAGCATGTCTTCTTCCCAGGGTTTACTCACATTGTAGCGTGGGTAAATGTCTTATTCATTTTCATGCTGAGTAATATTCTCATTACGGACACAGCACAGTGTATTTATTTATTCGCTTGGTGATGAACACATGGTTGATTTCCACTTTTTACTGTGAGCATTGTGAACGGGATGGTTTTCTAAATTTTACTTATTTCATATTAATTACTTATTTTCTGTATTTGAGTGTTTTGTTCACATGGATTATGTACTGCGTGTATCCCTGGTGGGCCTGGAGTTCAGAATAGGGTGTCAAATATCCTGCAATTAGAATTATGGATGGTTATGGGTCAGCATGTAGTGCTGGGAAGACAACCTGGGCCCTCTGGAAGAACAACTGCTCTTAATTGCTGAGCCATCTCTCCAGCCACAAGAAAGGTTTTGTTTTGTTTTATTTTTTCGAGACAGGGTTTCTCTGTATAGCCCTGGCTGTCCTGGAACTCACTCTGTAGACCAGGCTAGCCTCAAACTCAGAAATCTGCCTGCCTCTGCCTCCCAAGTGCTAGGATTAAAGGTGTGCGCCACCACTGCCTGGCTTTATTATTGTTGTTGTTCTTGTTATTATTATTATTATTATTATTATTATTATTATTATTCTATACACATATCAGGAATTGCTGGACCATAGAAATCCTGTGTTTAGTTTGTGAACAATTTTCAGAGCCTCACTGTTGAACAGAACCTAACGATGCATTTAAGGACATCACATTGGTGTTTTGAAAAGTTCTATATGGCTCTTGCCCTGATCATTTATATCTGAGCATAGACATTCATGGCCTAAAATCATATACTCCCTGATCCAAATAGAAATGTTGAAGATGAACAGGGAGAGGTCAGTGCCATAGTGGTCAGGTCTGTGAAACTAAGAACTATCTACCTATCCATCCATCCATCCATCCATCCATCCATCCATCCATCCATCCATGTGCCCATCCATCCATGTGCCCATCCATCCATCCATCCATCTGTTCACCCATCCATCTCTCTCTCAGTAGATCCATTCATTCATCCATCCATTCACCCATCTGTTCATCCATCCACCTACCATCCATTATCCATTCAGTCATCCATCCCTTTTTCTCTCTATTTATACACTCATCCACCCATCCATCTTTTAATCCATCCATCCACACATCTTCCCATCCACTTATTTACCCACCATCCATCTATATATCCATTCATTCCTCCATCTATTCATTCAATTATCCATTAATATACCTATTCATTCATATACAAATCCATCAATCCATTCACACATCTATCCACCCACAATTTCATCTATATCCATCATCCATCCATCCATCTACCTGTCCATCCATCCACCCAACTATATATCTACCATCTACCTATCCCCCTGTCCATCTATCCATCCATCCATCCATCTGTCCATCTATCACTCCATCCAACCACCCGCTTAACTCTCCACCCACCACCATCTTTCGAAGCAGTCATCTTTTGCTAATGCACTGTTAGAACATCTCTAATCATACCTTGCATGTCTCTGTGTTGTGAACTGGGAGTCACTTGATGACACAGCGACCATGCCCCCAGTCTGGGGTTGGAGACAAAGACACAGAGAAGTCAGAAGGAATGTGTTGTCCATTCTCCAGAAGGTGTTTTAAGATGTTGAAGACCCAAGCTGGGCAGTGGTGGCATATGTCTTTAATCCCAGGCAGATTTCCGAGTTCGAAGTCAGCCTGGTTTACAGAGTGAGTTCCAGGACAGCCAGTGCTATACAGAGAAATCCTGTCTCACA
>NW_022196905.1:104662547-104692920 GCF_008632895.1 Mastomys coucha
AAAAAAAAAAAAGAAAGAAAGAAAGAAAGAAAGAAAGAAAGAAAGAAAGAAAGAAAGAAAGAAAGATGTCGGAGACCCACTGAGGAAGAAGTTGCCTGGAGGGCTTGGCAGGGTCTGGCAGATGAGCACATTTGAGCTGAATATTCAAGGATGATTTGGAGTTCTCCCTACAACATGAACAGGAAAGTCCTGAACTCAGAAACAGCAAGGATCAAGTTGGGGAATCTGTCAGCAACAGAGGCACTCAGCCTGTGCTCACCCTTCCCAGGATGTCTGGTCCCAGGCAGGGACTGGGTATCTTCCTCCAAATGAGTCGGTCCTGAGAGTTCTTGGCTCTCCTGTCTGACCAGCCTACTTTACCCTGCTGCTTAGCCTCATTTGACAGTCCACTGTACCCGGAGTCGGAAGATGTAATGGTAGCTGGCGACAGAGGGCTACTGGCACTGTGGCCTCCACTGGGCTCAGTCAGAGGAGACTTCAATGCTCAGAGCAAGTGTAGGCCTGCCTAGTGAGTCCACTGATCACTGAGACAAAAATCTTGGCCTAAGCAACATGGGGAAGGAAGGGGGCTCCTTCTGATCCAGTCCATGGAATAGACCATTGTGTAAGGCTGGGAAGTCCTGGTCCTTTTGACCCAGTCCGTGGAAGAATTCATTATGGCTGGGAAGCCCAGGGGCCAGGAGTCCAAGGCAGCTGGTCACCTCATCTCTCAGTCAGAAAGCAGAGGTGAGATGTGGGGAAGAGAGAGAGAGATAGAGAACCAAATGCTCTCTCTGGGACTATTATTCAGTCTGGAACCCCAGCTCGTGGGATATGGTAAGGTGTGTCTTCCCACCCTGATTAATTCATTCTGGAAATCCCATCACAGGCATGTCCAGTGGTTTATCTCCCAGATGATTCTAGATTCTGTCAAGTTGATATTAAATATTAATAATCACAATGTGTAAGCATGCACATGTGCACGTGTGTTTATATATGTGCACGTGTGTTCATACATGTGCACACATGTGTGTTGTGCAAGAATGTATATATATATGTGTGTGTGTATATATGCATGCATGTAGCCACATATAGGTATCTATATGTGTATGCGTGTATGCACATATATAGTTTTGCATATGAATATGTGGACATGTATACCTGCAGACATGTACATATGCACCTGCAGACATGTACATGTGTATCCATGTGTATGTCTTTTGCAGTACTGGGAATGGAAGCTGGCTATCATATCTGCTGAGCTGTAACCTATTTCTGCAACTAGATTGGAGGTTCCCATCTTTGATTTTCTCCACACCGCATAGTGGGGCCCTAGAAAACCCCAAACCTTCACTTTTCTATGTGAATCCTGACAGATGGTTTCATTCTGCTCAGAGTGCGAATGACTTCCATTCATCTCATCTCTGTGGTGCCTTGGATATATGAGACCCTAGAACTTGGCGCTACGTCTGTTTGAGGTGACCCTTATACCCCAATTCTCCTTGCCTGACTCCACTTCCATTCTTCACCCTAACCCCACTGAACAAATGAGGGCAGATTTATTCAACTGCTGTCTTTTGACCTATAACACAAGGACCAGGGAGATGCAGACCCCAGCTTATGGACTTTGGGTTAGAAAGGGTCAGAACGCAGAACAAGGGAAGTAAGCGGGTCCTGGAGCCATGGTCCCTTGCTGAATCTGATTATGTATTCACTTAGCAAACACAGTGTGTACTGAGATACTACTATGAAATTGCCCCAGAGTTTGGTACAGAGGATTCAGAGGGGACCGAGGTGAGCCAAAGCTCACACCCTTCTTGAAGGAAATTGAATATCCAGGTCCACAAACTACTATCACAGGGAGATGAATTGGGTGGGAAAATCCAGTATGTCTAGGCAGGGGAGGCATGAGAAAGGAGTCAGACAGTTTGCCCCTGGTGAGATGGACATTTTGCCAAGGTGTGCAGGGAACAGAATGGCAAGTAGAGGGAACAGCATGTGCAGAGGCCCAGCACTGAGGTCGAGCTTCTGGGGATGTGGAACTGGAGATCAAAGATGGAGAACAGCCTTCATTGGGAACATCTTCCTACAGCTTCCATCGCCTCCCGCTCAGGCCAGTGGTTCATTAACGACACATCTTCTCTGGTATCCAAGAGCCTGGAAACCTGTCGGCTCCTTCTTATAATTCTCCCTCATTTTAACGATCTGCGTTTCAAAATTATGTCCCCACATCTCAAGGCCTCTGGATACCAGGTATATTTCTCCAAATCTCAATAAATAAATACAGTAAATCCACACGCTTCCGGGATTTTTATGGGCCAGTCTGCCAGGGAAATGGGCTGATTGCCTCGGAGGGCTGGGATGACGGAGCTGGCAAGGTAATTAGTGGCTGAGTTATGGGGCCACTTGAAGTCTAATTATCGGGAGATCGGAGGCACCCGCCTCATTTGGGGCCAGATTTACATGATGCTGGGCTGGCTCCTAGGGCAGGCATCTCCCTAGGGACACAGCCAAGAGGCGACTAGCGGGTCCCATAAGGAGGGACTTGGAAGCCCCATATGGATACTTGTCAGCCCAGCCTGGCTTCCCCAAAGCCATCCCATGTCTGCTTCACCTGCAAGGAACCTGGTGAACCCTGTTCCTCACCTCCCAGTGATCTGCAGAGTGTGCACTGGCTGTAAGGCAAATTACAGACTGGGGGCTGCTTGCAGCCCAGTGGCCTGGCTTGGAAAGCAAGTTCACTGTGGAGTGTGCCCAGCCTTCCTTCTGGACCACAGGAACTATCGTGGGCCCTGTACTGTGACAGAGCATTCATTGTCTCTGCATCTCAAACCCAGGAGATGGTCGGAATTCCATGTTTTAGGCCTGAATCCTCCCCAGAACATGTCTCTGTCACCTTTTCCCCATCGTAAAGGTAAAATGTCTACGTTGGCCTGCAGAACTGAGATGTCTGCTTATGTGTCTTTTCATTCATTAATTCCTCCATTCATTAATTCCTCCATTCATTCATCATTCACTTGGGTGAAGGAAGGGGCCACCTGCCATGCATGATGACTGGACTCAAAGGCTCAATAGAGGAAAGGCTCTTTTTAAATCAAGTATTTGGGACTGGCGAGATGGCTCATGGGTAATGGTTTTTGCTACCAAGTCTGATGATCTGAGTTTGATCCCTGGGTCGCACGTAGTGGAAGGAGAAAACTGAGTCTTCCAAGTTGTCTTCTGAACCCCACAGGTATGCTACAGTGTGTGTGTGTGTGTGTGTGTGTGTGTGTGTATGTGGTGTGTGTATGTGTATGTGTGTATGTGGTATTTGTATGTGTATGTGGGTGTATGTGGTGTATGTATGTGTATGTGGGTGTATGTGGTGTGTGTGGTATGGTGTGTGTAGGTGTGTGTAGGTATGTGCATGTGTGTGTGTCATGCATGGGTGGTATGTGTTTATGTGTGTATGTGTATGTGTGTGTGTATGTGGTGTGTGTGTGTATGTGGTGTGTGTAGGTGTGTATGTGCATTTGTGTGTTGTACACAAACAGCAAATAAACAAATGTGACAAAAACAGTTTACAATTTTAAACTGTGAGCTTGAATAACAGGTGGTGCCTGGTTTGCCCCTCACGAGCGCTGCAGTGAGCTATCTCCATGCATGATGCCTTCCTCTGCTCCGTGCTCACACCCGCAGCTGAGCAAGTGCGGAGGTATCTGGTCACTCAGGGACACAGCCAGACTAGGATCTCCAGTGCACCCATGTTCAGACCATCAACATCCCAGTCAGGTCACTGGCTCTGTGACAGTCCCCTTCTAGGTCTCTCTCCACCCCACTTCTGCTCTCACAGCCCAAGGGGCCGTCCCTCAGGTCCCCAGGAGGCTGAGTGATCTGACTCACACACTCCTGGCCTGTTCCCCTGCCTCAGGGCCTCTGCACTGCACGTGCTTTCTGTGCCCCAAACCTGCCTGGCTCCTGCTGGGGCTCCTCTGTGTTTCATTAGCTGCTTTCCTTCTCTCAAGGTGTATTCACGTGTCCCTGGTTAATTACCTGCCATTTCCTCCCGCCTGAACCTGGGCTTGTTTCTGTATCTCTCTGCAGTATTTATGGTACCCTGTGATGGCTGCTCTTGGTTGTCAACTTGACTACATCTGGAATTAACTAAAACCCAAGCGGCTGGGCACACCTGCGAGGGATTCTTTTTTTCTTAATTGAATCGTATGAGGTAGGAAGACGCACTTTTAATCTGGATCTTTTGGGGTGGGAAGGCCCACCTTTCATCTGGACCACACCTTCTGGTGGCAGCCCATATAAAGACACAGAAGAAGAACGGGCTCTCTCTTTGTCTGCTGGCTCTTGCCCTCGATGACAAGCCCATTCCTTCACTGGCATGAGAGTCTCCTTCTTAGGAATTCCAGTGTGTACTGAAGACCAGTGGGTTGAATAAGTACTGGGCTCTTAGACCTTCCATTGGTAGACAGCCATTGCTGGACTGTCCGTAAGCCGCTCTAATAATCCACCCTTACCCCTGACACTCATTCTGTAAGCTCTCTTCCTCCACAGCAGCAGTTCTCAACCTTCCTAACACTTCGACCCTTTAATACAGCTCCCCACGAAGTGGTGATCTCTAACCATAAAATTATCTCATCACTACTTTGTAACTGTAATTTTGCTACCATTGTGAACCCTAATGTAAATATCTGATATGTGACTCCTGTCATTTGAATCTTGCCAAAGTGGTTGCATGTGACCCATAGGTTGAGAACCACTGCTCTTGAGACACCCCCCCCCACTAATACATACCTGGCTCAGCGACTGTGACCACATAGCAGATACATGAGGAAAATGGATGTGTTTCCTAGTCTGTAACAGAGAAGACTCAGCAGAGAGGAGACACAGCTCTTTTGCAGAGCAATGACCTCAGAATGGACAACAGTCCATCCTAGAGAGAGGTCTATGAAGGTTCATGTGACTTGGGATCCCCAGAGTCTCTCCTCAAGCTTAGGCAAGCAGAAGCAGCTGCTGGAGAAACCAAGCAGCACATAAGCCGTGCTGGGAGCCCCAGGATGCAGCCCTTGTGAGCCGCTGCCCAGGCAGGGGTGAGCTTCTCCCCAAGGAGCCCCACTAAACCTTGGTCGAGTTGGAGTTTAGTAGAGTCTTTGGTTGGCCTTTCCTGTTCCAGGTTTGGATGAAGACATGGTTGCTTGTGTCTCTTCATGCTCAGGACCCTCTGGAAGCTCAGTGTCCACAGAGCACAGAGGGGCTGCAAGCCCAGAGACAAGTCAGGACTCTTGTTACAAGACTGCAGGCTCTTGAATGGCACATTAAGAATTAGGATTTTCATTCCAAGGGCTCTGGAGACACAGCCAGTTGCATGCAAGAGGTAGGCTTGGGTATGCCAAAGCTCTAGAGCCATCTCCCCATGCTTCCAGGAAGACTACAGAGCAAGCCCAGTACAGAGGAGCCATGAAGAGCACATCAGACTGAGAGATGCTGGGGATCTGGGGTGGGTGGGGTCTGCCAGGGGCAGGAGCTGCAGACGAGCGTCCTCTAAGACAGCCAAGGCCATCTTTGGAGGGAAGGGAACTCCCCCAGTTCCCAGGCCCACTCTAAACACCAGCCAGCTCCTCGTGGGCCTAGCCTGGTCCCTACTCAATTAGCCAGAGTCTCAGGAAATGGCGATTCCTGTTCCCGTCCTCCTCACTGCATTCTTCTTGTGTTAAATTTTTTATGATATGTTTTTTGACAGTGAGAGCCCCTCGGATGCTCACCGCTGCCCATGCTTTCTGTGGCGACAGCTGTGGTGCCGCCAAATGAAACCAAACATAGCGCACAGCAGTAAATTCTTCTCTCTTCAGGGTGGTTAATTATCTTAATTACTTTTATTATCTTTTATCTTCTAAGATCCTAAATTGCTTATTTCTGCCTCTCCTGCCAAAGGCGACCACAGATCTTTATTGGTGTGCATGGCGTGCAGAGTGTGCAACTTCCTGGTAAAATTTAAAGGAACTTTGATTTATAGCCGACTTCGCCTTGTGATTTTAATTGAGCTAACTGGAGGGAACAACGTTACATGAAATGTATTGACTGACTGAAGCACCCACACACAGAGAGAATGCACACGGACACACAGATACAGACACAGACAGACATATAGATGCAGATAGACATGCAGACACAGACACACATAGACACACACAGAAATACAGACACAGATCAACATACAGACACACACACACACAGAATGCACACAGACATACCGATACAGACACAGACAGACATACAGATGCAGATAAACATGCAGACACAGACACACATAGACACACACGGAAATACAGACACAGACCAACATACACACACACACACAGAACGCACACAGACACACAGTTACAAATGCAGACCAACATACAGACCCACACAGACACCCATGGACACCCACAGAAACACAGACACAGACATAGATACACAGACAGACTGACACACACACACACACACACACATACATGACATACAGGTGCATATAGGCATACAGACACACAGATACAGACACAGACTGACATACGGATACACACACACAGATGTAGACATACAGACACACGGACACAAACACAGACATACACAGAGACACAAACATACAGATGCAGACAGACAGACAGACAACACACTCACTGCAGATCTGACAGCTGCTTCCTTTCCTTTTGTGTGTCTCCTTCTCTTGTCTCTGCATTCTTTGTACAGTGTGGAAAAAAAAAACATTTCTCTCCTGCAATTCTTAGCTCAGGAGAGAAGAATTACAGGCCTGGCCAGCTGTCAGACTCTCCCCAGGAAGCAGGGAGAGGTGATTTGGTTGGAAATAAATCCATTCTTGGTTAACACTCCAAAGCTGAGGGGAATAATCACCAGGCGACTGGGCCTGGGGACATTTCAGGCTGGGGACTTAGGTGGCAGACAGCTCTAGCAGTCAGAGATGGACGATGGGTCACAGACTGAGTGGGGGGTGGGGTGGGGACTGAGGGGCTGGGGACCTATGAGCAATGTCACCAAGGGGGAGGGCCCACAGCCGAGCACTCAGCTGAGCATGGTGGTTTCCGGTTGTAGTGAATCGAGGCCACAGGCCGGTCACCACAGCCTAGACCCAACATTTAGAATTCAGACAGCCAACCGGAAAGGATAGTTCTGTGAGCATTCCTCTCAGGGACCCATCCTGCAGCCCTGTGACTGGAGGCAGTCAAACCCAGGCTGGCTTTGCCAGGCTGGCCCTATGTGACCCTACGACCTCTCTGGGCCTTATCGCCGTTCTCCTCAGGTGATCATGGTGTTTTATTCTTGGGCTGCTGGATGACTGGGGAAAATGAAAGCAATTGTTGGATGCTGTGGGCTCCCTTGTTTCACAAAGTCATAGAAACTCAATCTCACCAAGTCATCTGACCAGTGCCATGCTGGCTTGCTCAGGAAGAAGGTGGCGTCATCCCATGGCCTCTTCTGATCCTGTCTTTGGTCTTAGGCTGGGGACCTGGGAAGGAATGGCCTGGAAGACACAGGTATGAAGAGAAATGAGAGGCCTCCTTCCATTGAAGCACCCTGCATATGGGATAGGGCAGGACAGGCACCTGTCACATTGAGTGGTGAGCATGAAGGTGGGGATGACTCTTTGAGCTTCAGTGAGACCTTATGTCGGATGCCCATTCTGAGCCCAGTGCTGAAGGCTACCTTACCTCCAGACCCTGCTGTGCTTATTTACTATCCCTGTGTCTTGCTGCCTCTTGCTCTGTAGCTCCAGGTGGCTGGAGCAGCTACAGTGGGACAGCACTTGTCCTAGGAACCAATGGGTCAAAGAGAGACAGATGGGCCCCAGGGCTTGTTGGTCTGACCTGACTCACTCTGGCACCACAAAAGCAACTTTGGTATCTCCAGAAGGAAATACCAGCAGCCCGTCCACTGGGAGTCAGGAGAGGCAAGCAGAGTAGAGGCTGAGGGCCAGATCACGGCCTCAACATACAAGGGACAAAAGCTCTGAGGCATCTACAAAAGGACGTCTGCACAGCTAGTGAAGGGCAGTGTGTGTGTGTGTGTGTGTGTGTGTGTGTGCATGTATGTGTGTATGTGTATGTATGTGTGTACATATGTGTATGTATGTGTGTATGCATGTATATGTATGTGTGCATGTGTGCATGTATGTGTGTCTGTATGTGTGTATGTGTGTATATGTATGTGTGTCTATGTGTGCATATGTATTTGAGTATGCATGCGTATTTATTTGTGTGTATGTATGTGTGTGTGTGTGTGCAATTGTGTGTGAGATTTTTGATGGTGTTTAGGGTACCTACCATCAAGGTGTCTTGTGCTATGAACTTCTTACATTGTGGTCTTTGGAGGGCAGAGGAAGGAGACACCGGGGCCAGGGAAGGCAGCATTTGGGTGAGGGTCAGGTGGCTGCTGCTCCCGAGTGCTTGCTGAGCCTGCCTTTTCCAAGTGGACTTCTAGTACACCTGCAGGTGGACAGTGGGCTGGCAGGTCTGTTTTAGCTTACTTTTAATTATTTTTAATTTTATTCATTTTGTGTGTATGTATTTGGGGGTTCGTATGTGTCACTGCACATGCACAGAGGTCAGAGAGCAGCTTCTGCACGCGCTTCTCTTCATCTGTGTGCATCCTGGAGGGTGAGCTCAGCTCCTCAGGCTTGGTGGCAAGTGCCTTTACTTGCAAGCCAACTTGCTGGTTCTGAATTCTAAATGCAACTGGCTTCTAATGCTGCGACTCTAAGAACAATGCTCTAGGCTGTCCCAGGATGCATACAGGACCTCAGCCACAGGAACCTGATCTTCAGTGTTGGCATAAGCTAAGCGCCCAGTGGCCACATGGACCATGCCATACTCTGAATGAGAGCATGCCGAGAGGATGTTTCCAGTATGCTGGGTGCCATCTGCTAAGTTCAGTTAAACCGAAGCACTCACTGAATTGATGTCGAGGTTTCTGTTTAGTTTACAAGCACAGCCCCTAGAAAGTCAAGTGTGCACGGTGTCCCTCTTAGATGGGGATTGCACTGCCACTGAGGGAGAGTTCTCAGCCAGCATCCAGGTGGGGCATGAGATGGCAGAAAGCCCTAGCCAGTCATGCCCACCTCAAGGCCCCCATCCCAGGTCAATCTAAGTTTATTCAGGGGCTGGGCGACCATCTTTCAGCGCATAGAAGTGCCCTCCTCTCTTTCCTTCTCCCCTCCTCCTCTCCCCATACCACCCCATCTCCTCATCATTCTCTGCATCTTCTTCCTCCCCTCCTCTTTCTCCTCACCTTTTACTGCCCCCCCCACTTCTTTTCCTTCCCCTCCTTCTTCCTCATTTTTGCACTGCTGGGATTCGAACACAGGGCCTGTATCTGCCGGACCAGAGCCCCACCGCTGGAGCCACACCCCAGCTGCTGAATGTGAAGTCTTGCGACCTTCTCCACACAGTGGGTGGAGGTTCTGAGAGCCACCTCAGCTTTGCTGGTCTTGTCACAAGCTGTTCATCTTTGTAAGACCCCGTGGTACCTGAGAAGCATGGCAGGAGGCAGATGAACCAGGTCACAAACATCTGTATATCTCTTGGTGGCTATTTCCTGGACTGAGTGGCTTTTCTCTTGGCTGTATGTGGTGTCTCATAAATGCATCTTGTCATCTCCTTGGGGTTGCCTCCCACTCATTCCACTTCAGAGATGTGGAGGGCTGCTGCTTGTGATTGGAGATGTGGAGGCAGGCCTTCTGCAAGAGAACGCAGGCTGTAATTCCAGGGTTCCACTCTGTACCTGCATGGCTCCTAGGGCTGCTTCTGGGATGTTCTGTGAAAGGTGGGAGACAGAGAGGAAGCTTACCTGCCTTCTGTGCCATCTCCTCCAGCCCTCCTTCCCAGCACTTTCAGCTCTCAGATTCACCATCCCTTGGCTGTGTGTTCTACAGTTAACTCAGCTCCTTTCAGAAGATACACTGTATGTGTATCTGTGTTTCACCTTGAATGTTATTCCTCAGGAGCTATCAGTCTTGAGTTTTGAAACACAGTTTCTCATTGACCAGGAGCTCATCAAGTAGCTAGGCTGGCTAGCCAGTGAGTCCCAAGGAACCTACTGTTTCACCTCCCAGAGCTGGGACTATCAGTGTGCATCACCAGAACTGGTTTCTCCTGGGTGCTGAGGATGCAAGCTGAGGTCCTCATGCCTGCCGGGCAAGCATGTTCCTGACTGAGCTGTAACTCCAGCCATTGACTAAGATCTCTGAAGTCAGGCTAGAGCCACGTTCTTCTCCACTCCAGTGCATTTCCTGCTCTATGTCTCCATTGGAAATGGGTATCTAAAGGAACCATGGTTGTGATCAATAGCTACTGGAAGAAATGGACCCTTCACATGCAGAGAAAGTGCTGGCTAGTAGAACATAGAGTCCCTAGGCTATGGCCTGGATTCTAAGGCTGTTGCATACATGGGGAGTGACTTTTAAAATTTCAAATACACAAAGAAATGACTCTCAACACATCTATTGCTTGAACCAGTGTCTCAGTGAAAATGCCTAGCTTGAAGAGTAGGAAGGCAGAGGAACCTTTAAGAGGCAGAGCTCAGTGGGAAACCTATTGACTTTGGGGTTGTAGTCTCCAAGAGAGGGCTCCCTCTTCCACAGTCCCGGGCTTGAGGTAACCAGCATGGTCCAGCTAAACCCAGTCCCACAGAGATACCACTACAGAGCCTTAAAGCAGAGGCATCAACCTACTGTGACTGATACCTCTGTGCAAGTTAATGACATCAGGCATTTTGTCACAGTCACAGAAAGCTGTGTTAAGTTACGAATTTTCTCACTTCAGTGATAATAAGAACACAGCTGGCCCTGATGTGACGACATCAGTACTCAGGCTGGCAGGGACCTGACCTTGCCTTTATTCTATTTCCCTGTGCTGGTTGGCAAGGCATAATAAAAGTCCACTTAACAGAGGAGGAGACAGTCTTAGAGAGGGCCACTTGCTCAAGTATGTCACATGGCCAGTGACTTCAAGTATAAGACCCACACCCAGACAAACTTTTACCTCTGAGCTTTAGGAGGAAAGTGAATAAGCCACAGGAGACAGACATAATTTCACAGCGACATAAATACAGTAGAAAATCACACTGGTGGCACCCTTGTGCTCTGCCCTGTAGACTCAACAATCCAGCTTTTGCTTCGTGCCTGATGCCATGGCTGATATGTGGTCTGGTGTCTTCTACTTCTGGGTCACTGGTAACAGTTCTGTCCACAGCTGTTACTTCCAGAACCAGCCCTGGAAGCGGTTCCTGGGTCAGTCACCGTTCATTTCTCCAGTTCTCTTGGGTGAACATTTAGGCCGCTGTCCATCCCAGAGTCCATATTTAATACGACAGAGAGCATGTCTCCTGAGGCATCAGTTTGCTTCCTGCCTGAGTCCACAGGCCTGAGCACACACAGTCAGCTGCAGGGTGCCATGATATCTCTCCAAGGGATGTGGGACCCTTCCAACACTTCCTGGTTCTAGTGGGCATATTACCTTAACAACAAAATTCTAATTTTCTAAAATTTAAATGAAAATGCTATCTTTTCTTATCTAGGTGCTGGGCACAGAGCCCACAGAGTCATGTGTGCTAGGCACGTGATCTGCCACCCAGCCATAACCAGTTTGTTTTATTTATTTGGAGATGGTCATGCCACTATGCCCAGGCTGGTCTTGAACTCACATCCCTGTGTGTCACTCAACCAAACACATTCTCACTTTGGCAAAGAGCTGGTATATAGGAGGAAGAGTCGAAGTTAAAGTCGAATTTGAAAAATAATAGCGTCGAGAAATTTAGCAGGGAACTAGATGCCTATCGTGGGGGTCCCAGGGCTTCTCCTGGAAAGTCTGTGACCCGCCCCAAAGTACAGACCCACCCCTGGTCCTGGTGTGTAGCTGCGATGCTTGGTCCCTGTGCTCAGATATTGACTGGTTTCCCAGGAACCCCAGTGAGGCTAGGGTGCATCTGCTGTCCCCTCCTTCAGGCAGGTGTTACTGCCACCAGCATTACCTCCCGTCACCACCAGGGCCTCCCTGATGTCCTTGTCCTCTGCCCAAGCACCTTGGTCTACCTAGTTCACATGTATCCCATGTCATCTGTCCCTCCCTCCTTCCCCTCCCATCCCCTCTCTCTTTCTCACCTTCCAGTACCCAGCATTCCGCACTCTGCTGCCTCTGTTCAGAGTGTCCTCGATCAAAGACTTGCTCCCCAGACTCTCCACACACCCCATCCCTTCCTTTCAGTAGCTTCCAAGGGTCTTCTTGGCCTCCACGGGGAGGATCCCCAAGAACTCCCAAGTACCAATACAGCTGGCTGGGTAGTTCCCAACTAACTGAGCCAAAAATAAGGGAGGGCAGGCAGGTGTGAGCAGGCTTAGCCCCCTGGCTGGAGGTGCAGCCCAGGGAGATACCACGGTGTGAGTGGCCCAGAGTTCGCCTGAGGCTCGTCCTTGGACACTTACCCCACTCCAATGTACGTTCTGCAGAAGCTTCTCCAGAGCTCAGCAGCACACCTGCACCTAAGATACTTCATTCAGCAGAGTTTCGCAGCCTCAACCAGGCCCTAACTGGTCCGTCTGCCGAAGAGTGGCTCAAACAGGAGTACCTAAGTTCTATCTATTGCACCCATACTAAAATGTTAACATTGTATTGGTAAGCCCAGTACCAAGGGAACGGACACAGGAGGATGCTGGGGGTTTGATGATCAGCTGGTTTATCTGAACTAGTGAGCTCCAGGTCAGTGAGAGATTCTATCTGAAAAATAAGGCAGAGAGCAATAGAGAAAGACATGCGCTGTTGACCTCCAGGCTCCACAGGCATGCCCATGCTCAAAAATATGAATTTTTCTAAAAAAAGATTCTATACTATATCTGAAGTTGGACATTCCTCTGGCTCCTAGCGGTCAGGGCCTAGGTGATGGAAGACTCCATCTTTCCCAGATAAGGACTGAAGGGTCAGGTGGCCTCATGGGAAGCCGCCTGAAGGAACACATAGCAGGTGCTGGTGGAGAAGCCAGACCATGAAGATCTAGAATAAACATTGGAGGGAGATGAGCTAGCTGTACAGATCTCTGTCTGTCTGGAAATAAGTAAATATAAAAATAAATAAATAAATAAATAAATAGGACTGTGCATGGCGGAGGCAAAAAATGACCTCGAGAGGCCCGGGTAGCAGCCCCACTCTACTCCTGCCACAGTCGGCCACATAAACATGCAGCGTGCGGCTCTCCCAGACACGTTTTAATAGAATCGCTTAAAACAATTAATTACCAGAGTTTTCATTCAAGCTGTGGCGCAAAAGATACGCCAGCAATAAAAGGCATTTATCCGCTGGTTTCTCCAGGCCTGTTTGTTATTAAGATGTAAATTAAATCAGCGCAGATGTTCCATTTTTAAATCTAGGCCTGGGAAGATCAGGGCGGAGGTGTGACCTAAACCGGCTGACTTCACCGTGGTGGGTACGCTCGCTCTTGAGGACCCAGCTCCTCCTGGGCATCTTTCTGGGGTGACTTTCTGGGCTTCCTAAGCAAACGATAATTTGTTCATTTCATTTTCCATTTGTTCCTGGGACTCACAATCTCGTGAGCTTAGGGGTGGGGCCCAGGGCTGCTGGCTGTGGGCTTTGTTTGGAGCCCATGGGGGAGTCATTTGTCTCCCCAAAGGAAGGCTGAAGACAGCATTCTGCCCAGGTGCCTTCCCTAGCATCTGCGCACTGGGAGGCGGGACCCTGTGGGGCTTCTTTGGCTGCAGCTCAGGGGGTTTAATACTACTCTGTGTGGGAGACAACTCTCATGAATGACTACCAGGGTCCCATTTTCTTCAATCATTCTGGGAGGTGGCCTCAGGTACTTGCTTCTTTCTGGAATCTCCGGTAGCATTTTCCTAGGTGACTGAGTCCCTCTGGATAACGACCACCTGAGGATCAAGTGGTCAGCTTTGCATGCTGGGAATCCTGTTGGTGCTTAGGGATTAGTGGATGCCCAGCTAACAGATACAATGGCTGCAGCATCCTCATGGGGACTGGCTTGAGAGCCCCTGATGTTCAGGGTGTGCAAGCATGTCTACATACAGATCCTCCCAAGGAGACACATAGCAGCACACTGACGTAAATGCTCTAGAAATCTATGTTGCTTAAGGAGCAGGGAATGGACATTAAGGGCAAAGTTTCCGTTCAGTGCAGAGATGGCCACTGCATTGTATACACAATGCCGAGAGAGAGCTGAGCCAGTAGGAGCTGAGCCAACAGGAGCAGCCGGCAGAGCTTACATAGCACATCATCTGTGTGGGTTCGAAATTCTGATTTTTGGCATTTTCTGTGATTTTTTTTTGACTCTTTTGGATCTGGGGTTGACTAAATCCTCAGATATGGAGCACTTGGGCCCCCACATCCCAGTTGTCTGTGGGTGAAATCTAACAATTACCGTCTAGGTGTCTAAACAGAAATTAACATACAGGATCATGGTGTTACCACCTACATCCCAGAAGAGTGGCAGAGTCTCTGTGTCCATCCAGGACTGAGGCGAGCATTTTGGTGCTAGCAGGGATTGTACCTGATCCTAGGACTCAAACCCCGATCTGCCTAGCTCCAAGTCATGACTTGGCAACTACTCTCTGTTCTACATATGAGTATTCAGGCCTCTGTGGAGAACACTGGGGTCTTTAATGTGTGTTTTTTTAGTGATAGGTAAGCACCGTGCTATGTACAGGACTATGCTGAATGTCACTCAACAAGGTCCTTGGGGACTGTGGGTGCCACCAGGGGCATCAGCCTGTTATCCTCTGAGGCCTGGTTTTATGGGTGAAGTACAGTCACAGAGGATCTAGTATGGTACAGCTGGCCATTCTCAGGTGACCTGTTGAAGGTCACACGACCAGGTGACCCCAGTGATACACCAGCAGCTGTGGATCTGTTTCTTTCATAAAGCAATCTAGTAGAACCAAGCCCTCTGACTCAGGAGAGGCTGGGATAGCTCTGGGCCAGGTGAAAGTGTTTGCTCTCCTCTTAGTGTCCTGGAACCAGGGTTCCTGAGATCATTCAAGCAAGAGCTAAGCCGGCATGGGAGATCCTCTCGTGGGGAGGGGAGAGGATGGTCCTCGGTGGTGTAGACAACATGGACAGTTAACACTGCAGAGAGGCTGTCGGGTATGGCCCCTGCGGTACCGCCCCTGGGGGGAAGCCCATCTCCCCCATCACCACCCCCTGCTTCCTACCACTGGATAAGCTCATGTTTTCATCAAGTTCCAAAGCAAAAGAAAAGGAAAATACCATGGCTTTCATCCCCGCAGTGAGCTACAGAAATTGCCTTTTATGAAAGTCCTGTGGTCCCCGAGTATCCCGTGGCTCTCCAGGCTGACGGAGTCTTAAGTGAGGAAAGGGCGTAGTTTTGGCCTTAGCAGTGTGAGTGGATGAGCAAGCCCAGCGAGAGGCTACTAGTTCTGTGATTGGTGACAAAGGCCTGGAGGACAGGGTACTACAAATGCTTACAGGCTGTTGAGGACATGGGTCAGGCCCCTCCATGCCAGGGAGGGACCTGGGTGAGGCTGAGCCTTTCAGAGTTCTGCTGCTCAGAGGCAAGATGCTCTGGGGTTCCCACTGTGAATAAAGAGGAAGCTGGATCTCACTCCTGCAGATGTTCTGGGACCTAGCATCTGTGCACAGCAGGATTGGCCACCACTTGGCTCTGTGTGTCCCTTCCAGTGAACCTTGTTTTTAGTGTGTGTATCTCTGTGTGTGTGTGTGTCTGTATGTGTGTATCTCTGTCTGTCTGTCTGCCTGTGTGTATATATCTGTGCATGTGAGTGTATCTGTGTATGTGTATGTATCACTCTGTGTGTGTGTGTGTATCTCTGTCTGTCTGTCTGCCTGTGTGTATATATCTGTGCATGTGAGTGTATCTGTGTATGTGTATGTATCTCTGTCTCTCTGTGTGTATCTGTTTATGTGTCTGTATCTGTCTCTCTGTATCTCTGTCTCTCTCTGCATATATCTGTGTATGTGTGTGTATCTCTGTCTGTCTCTCTCTCTCTCTCTGTGTGTGTGTGTATCTGTGTATGTATGTGCATATGTCTCTCTCTGTGTATCTCTGTCTCTCTCTGTGTATATCTGTGTATGTGTGTGTATCTCTGTCTGTCTGTCTCTCTGTGTGTATGTGTATGTTTTATAGAGGAAGCACATCTATTTGCCCATGCGTGTGTAAGTTGCAGGATCCCATACCATCAGTTTTCAAGATGCTCCTGGCTCCCTTTGAGATGGGGTCTGTCATTTGCTCGCCAGTCAGACTCCACTGGCTGACCAGAGAACTGCAGGGGTCCTCCCATCTCCCCTTCCTCAGCCCTGGGGTAACAAATATGCACCGCCATACCTCGTGGCTGACCAGAGAACTGCAGGGGTCCTCCCATCTCCCCTTCCTCAGCCCTGGGGTAACAAATGTGCACCGCCATACCTCGCTTCTTTTGGTAGGTTCTGGAGACCTGAACTCCATTTCTCATGCTTGTATGCCAAGTACTTTCCTGATTAAGCCCCCACCCAAGCCTCATCAAGTCATCTTAGGATTAAAAAATAGGTCTCTAGTCTAAGATTAAAATCTCTTTGGGTGCCCCTCCCCCGGCTTGGTAAGGCTGAAGGTAAACAGGGTTTGTTCAAAGCCTTGGAAACATTCCTGCATAATTGTGCATAGTTATTAATGGTAAGACACCTGATCCTAACTGGGCTGCACACCCGGATTCTTCTCTCTCTCTCCCTGCCGTTGCCAGGGCTCCCGTGTGTGACATCTGCGTGGCATGTCACACACATGAGAATGTGTGGTATGACAAGCACACTGAGTTATATTATACATTCTATGCGATGTATGTTAATAGGATGTATTATATGACATATTCAGTCCCTTCTCAGTGACCACAGGCCTTGCCTCCAGACCTTGCTGGGTATCAGATTCCAGGACGTCTATCCCTTACATTCAGTGGAGTGTTGTGGCATTTGCTGAGGATCTGTGAGGATGCTGCTGCACATATCAATCATTCCCACATGACCTTTGACCCCTGGTTAAATGTGACAGCTGTGGAGACAGTTGCTGCACCTCCTTATCTGGGGAATGATGACAGGTTCTGCACTGAAAATGTTTGAAGCGAGCCTGTGAGATGGCTCAGGGGGTAAAGGCACCTGTGACCAAGCCTGCTGACCCGAGTTCAATCCCTAGGACCCACATGGTGGGTAGAGATGATCCAAATGTCAAAGTTGTCTTCTGACCCCCACACATACACAGTATCATGTGTACCTCCTATAAATAAACAAATACAATAAAAATAGTTTCTGTAAAGAGCTGGGTGAAGTCGAGGGTGTGTTGCTGTGGGAACGGAGGCCGACTGTACACTAAGGATGGCATGTAAAATAATCATGTGTGTAGGTAGAAGTCAGTGGCTTCCACACTGTCTCTCAACTGCTCAGCTTCAGGGCTCTGAAAATAGCTAACCCAGGGACTTTGGAGAAGAGGCTAAGGAGGGAGTCACAAGAAGCCGCCAACTAATGATGAATTGTAACACACGACACAGAGCAGAAGGCAAGGGTACAAAAAGCGCAGTAGCTAGCGGCTGTCATCACCGTCACTGTCCTGGGAACACCACTTGGAGATCTGCACTTTGGGGAACCAGAAATTCACTCTTTGGGTTTAAAATGAAGTTTTCTTTGAAATGTCTCTTTGTGTGTGTATGTGCATGTATGTGCGTGCGTGTATGTGTGTGCATGTGTTTGTGTGTGTGTGTGTGTTTGAGAGAGAGAGAGAGAGAGAGAGAGACAGACAGACAGACAGACAGAGAAACAGAGACAGGGAGATAGACAGAGAGAGAAAAAGACAGACAGAGACAGAGAGACAGAGGGAGGGAGAGAGGGAGAGAGGCAGAGAGGGAGAGGGGAGAGGGAGGGAGACTGATGACCAGCAAGCCTCTCTGGTCCTCTGGCTTCTGCCTCTCACAGTACTGGGTTTCCAGACATTCTGGGCCATACTCATCTTTTTATCATGGCTTGCAGGGATTTGCACATCAGCCTAATTTTAAGTCCAGAGACTCTGTCTCAAGGCACTCTGGTCTCCATGTGCACATAGCAATTCTCATTGTATGACTGCAAAGCAGGAGACTGAGATCCCATGATCGATCCCCTTGAGGCACATCCGTAAGGACTGAAGGATAGTCCATCCTACCTTCCAGTGGCCCAGCCTTCCAAAATAGCTTCCCTGAGACCAAGTCTTGGGCACACAAGCCTTTAGGGGACACCCACCCCAAACTTAGTAACCCCTGACCTTTGGAATGATAGGCCCAAGAAAAGGGAACAGAAGGGACAGACAGACAGACAGACAGACAGACAGACAGACAGACAGACAGTCATGGTGGGCATGACTCCAGCTTACCTGAACACAGGATGCACATAAAGGAGCCACACAAGGCCCCCTTTGTAGCCACACTGCTTCTGCCCTTCTCTGGGGCTTCTGGGGAGATCAGGATGAATTTTTGAGCAAGGTTTATAAAATGCAGCTGAGGGAAGACCAAGAGATGGGTCATCACGGGGCATGAATGTGCCCGTGTGTCTGGGTCTTGGTGTTGCTAGCATTAACTGTTATGAGAGAGTTCTGAGGCCTTGAGCAGGGAGTGAGGCATTGTCTTCAGGCTTCATGTCTGTTGGCTGCCCCTCATTTCATATTTGTCTGTCTGTTCATGTCTGTCTGGCATCCTTATTTCATGTCTGTCTGTCTGTCTGTCTGTCTGCCTGCCTGCCTGCCTGCTGTCCCCACTCTCCCTTGTCCCTCTTGTCTCTTCTTGGTTGTCTCCTGGGTGACGTGTCTGCTTCCTCTCAGTCCCTTCCTTTCTCTGGCTCTCCCCCTCATCTTTCTCCTTTGTTCTCCCTTCATGGCCCTTAGCCTACCTTGTGTATGTGTGTCACTGGGTTAGATTCAGGGCCTGACATGCACTGGACAGACCCTAGCCCTTCTCTTGCCTCTTGGATCTTCTTGTCTGACTTTCACTTCCTTTTGTGTTTCCTTTCCTTTCAATCAACTTCCCTCTCTTGCTCACTTCCCCTCTTCCCCCTCTCCATCACCTCCCTCTACCTCTCTCCACAGCTGGGCACAGACTTGGTGGCTCTGCTTTGCATCTAGGGCACACCATCTTTACCGACTTGACGGACAGAGAAGAGCGGAGCAAAGGACAAAACAAAAGGAGACAGAACCCAATAAAGTCAGGAAGGATCCGGAGTCTCACATCATCTTGTGCTGAAGGCTATTGGAGGCTGGCTGGCACCTTGAGGTGCTTCTGCAGTCCAGTCAAAAGGGATTGGCCTGTCAAAATTGATGCTTGTGACAATGACAGCACACTGAGAAGTGACCCTGGTTCCCCCAGCTTCTGACATCATATGAAGCAGAAAAATGAGTCCATTTGGATATTTCTAGAGGCTGGTCCTCTTGGTGGCTGAAGGTCACACATGGGATTTTAAAAGAGGGGTGGCCAGACAGAATGGTGAGGGTACTGAGTGGGAGCTGTGCCCTTACTGGGGATACTTGGACACCTATGGCATCCATTCCTTTGGCTTGGGGCTCCCAGGTGAAGGGAGCAGGTGAGAGGGTAGAGAGATTAGATAACAGGCTTGGATCTGCAACCCAGGGTTGTTGTCAGTGTACATTCAGGATTTTACCTACACAAGGAGCATTTCTTGAGCACCAAATGTATATACAAGGCACCAGGAAGATAGCAAGGAGTATCAACAGAGATCTGCCAATGAATGCTAAGCTTAGCAGCATGACCGGTGACCACAAAAGGGCCAGAAGAGCTTCACAAGAGAGGGAGATGTGTAGCCCATGTCCAGGTTCACACATGGTACACATATGTCCCCATGCTCACCAGGAAACCAACATGACAAAGCAGCCTAGCAAGGCATGGGTGAGGGATGATAGCTCAGAGCTGGAGGTCAGAAGGAGTGGGGTGCAGAGGCCAACACCCAGGGTACAGAATGGTCAGAAATGTAAAGGAAGCACAAGAAACATGGAGTCAAAAGCAAGGCTATGTCACAGAAGGCAGACCTCAGAGAGAGCTACAGGGCCTGCGAGCACGTCTCCGTGTCTGTGCATTTGTGTCTGCAGAGAGACACGCCTGTGCATCTCCCTATGTTCGTATGTGTCTGCTGATCTACCCAAACACTCCACCTCTCTATCACGTTAAAAGGCTGGGCATCAGCAGCAGGTGATACCAGTGAAGAGGGAACTGGTGAACAGGAAGGTGGCATCCTGGATATAGTAGGATGGGATAGAGAGCTGGGGTCCAGGCAAAGGCCATGGAGACATGTAGGGCCAGAAGAGGGGGATTGGACAGAGGAAAAGGGTGTAGGACAGAACAGGGCCCAAGAGTGAGAGGGGGAAAGGGGAGGGGTCGGGAGTTAGAGGAACGGGAGAGGAAAAACGGGAAGAAAAAGGAGAAGACAGGAGGGAAGGGAGAGGAAGGGGATCCCCTCTGTTATCTAGTCTTCTGACCAAGGGCCCACTCACTCCCGAGCTCAGGGCAGGATGCAGGCAGCATGCAGGATGTGGGGCAGGGCTATTCCTGTGGAGAGACACTTCTTGTCTACAGCCTTCCTGATTCCTGGGTCCTCCTAGGACACCCAGGTTAGCACTTTGTCCATATGGTATCTTGTTCCAATGCTGATTCTGAGACCAGGGGCCTGATGGGACTGCTGTTCTCTGTCCCCAGCACATATGCAGGGACAGGGACCTAAGAGCAATTCAGAGATGTCCCTGCATTGGCTGAGAGAATGGCATGATGAGAATGACATGATGACTGTCGTGCCTGGTAACACCAAATCCCCCTTTTCATTCCACATGGGCATCTGGGGATCTGAGGTGTCTGGGAAACGCTCCACAGTGTAGGTCATATGCGTGCCCCGTCCTCGTCCAGCCTGGCCTTTGGAAGGCAGCTCACTGTGAGCTCATTGTCTCCATCCAGCCACCATCCAGTGTTGTGACTCAGACAGTCACATGCTCCCTCCTGTTGTTCCTTCTGTCTTTGGCAGAGAAAGAGGCAGTGCTGGGGTTCCCAGGACACAGTACCCATGAGGAAGGGTCTGAGGTAGCTATGGGAGAGATCTGTGTCAGGAGTGCTCCCATGTCACTGGCAGATGAGCAAGACACTGGTGGAAATAATTAATGGGCAGCCAGGAGGTGTGGGACTCAGGGATAGTGTGTTGGAGCAAGGAGGCCAACAGGGAAGCCCTTGACAGAGGCACTTCCTTCTTCTCTGCCTCTCTCCCCTCTTCCTAGCTGTCAAAAGGTGAGGCTCTCTCACCCAAGTCCGCTGACACAGACAAGGTTTGAAACTGTGATTCCCAAACATCACATCCTTTGTCACCAGTCTCCCAGGGACACAAATACAACACAAAACAACATACTCAAAGAAGCTCACACACCTGTGCACACCACACTTGTATAAACAGAGTGTGCCTGTCCACGGATGTACATCCAGCACACATACTGCCTATGCCCTCTTTAGGTCTCTGTGCTGTGTGTATGTGTGTAGCATGCATGCCCATCTGGTACAGTAGCTTGGGTTACCATAAACAGAGATTATTTGTCTCTCAACACTGGAAGCTGGTGGCTGAGGGACTTAAGGCTGACTGAGGCTCCAAGTATACAGACTTGGCCAGGAGGACAGAGAGGTTCAGGGCTGGATTTGAAAGATGGTGATCAGAGAAAGTGTGGGCTGGGAATAGAGAGATAGGGCTGCACTCACTCACAGACCTGCCCAGGGACACCAAAGCTGCTGGTACTGGGGTTGAATGGAAGGGAGGGGATCAAGCATAGAGGGGGTTCGGCTGCTTAACCAGTTCTGCACTGCAGAATGGACTCCAGGAAGCTGTAGTGAGGGATATGAGGGGAACAGTGGGAACCTGGATCTGGGGATGATGTCTCCCAAGTCATTGGAGGTAGCTGGAGAAGGCTGGGGCAAGGCACATGGTTACAAAAGGAATGAAATGTGTTCCAAATCTTAGCTCTTATGAGTGGCTTTGTCCTAAATCAGTGGTTCTCAACCTTCCTAATGCCGCAGCCCTTTAATACAGCTGCTCATGGGGTGACCCCGAGCCATTAAAATTATTTTTGCTGCAACTTGATAACTGTAATTTTACTGCCTCTATGGGTTGCAATGTAAAATATCAGAGAGATGATTCTTAGGCAACCTCTGTGACAGGGTCATTTGTCCCCCAAAGGGGTTGGGACCCACAGGTTGAGAACCACTGTGCTTTTTGGAAAGGGTGAAAGGGACCAAGGGCAAAGTTCAAGGTCATAGGCTAAGCCTGGGTGTGTTGACTTTGAGGGGTTCTGGAGCTAGGGGTGGAACATTCTCCCTTAAACCCCTGCACTGGAGCGTGTACCCATTGTTACCTGACACTGACTGCATTGGGAGCCAGGGCACATTAAAATAAAGCTGAGAAATGTGGCCTTGGCCTCATTGGATGTGCACCCTTAGAAGTGTACAGACGCTGGAGATGACCTAAGAACATAGAGAGAGGAAGCCACCAAAGAGAGGCTCAGGAGAAACTGTCTCACCTTACCTTAATCCTGAACACGGGTCCTCTAGCAACACATTGCTGCTATTGAAGCCACCTGGGCTGCAGCATTGTGCCTGAGACCCACCCAGCTGTGTCAGAGTCCCAAGTGCACTGATGAGGCCTCAGGGGCCAGAAGATGAGGCAGAGGAGTGGTAGGCCTTGACAATCCTCTAAGTCCCTCAGGATCTAGTCCAGGACCCCTGCCTCCCACCAAGCCTCTGATGGGAACCTGATAGCAGAGGATTCGACCAGAGACCTGGCTCTCAGGAGTCTCTGCCTCAGTCCTCCTCACAGTTCTGGTGCTGAGTTACACACACAGTGCACCCTGAATCCTGCATCCTGTGTACTCTGCATCCTGTGTACTCTGCAGACCTCACAGGGACAAAGAATATTTACTGAGCAGCTCAGTATGCGGTGAGGGGGCAAACACTGAAGAGGAGAGGGAGAGAGGGATGGAGGGAAGGAGAGGGAGAGGGAGAGGGAGAGCGAGAGAGCGGGAGAGGGAGAGGGAGACCGCGCGTGCGTGCGAGAGAGAGAGAGAGAGAGAGAGAGAGAGAGAGAGAGAGAGAGAGAGAGGAGAGAGAGAGAGAGAGAGACAGAGAGAGACAGAGAGAGAGAAAGAGACACAGAGAGAGAGACAGAGAGAGAGAGAGACAGAGACACAGAGAGAGAGAGAGAGAGAGAGGAGAGAAGAGAGAGAGAAAAGGTGAGGGGGAGAAAGGGAGAGGGGGAAGAGGGAGAGGGAGAGGAAGAAGGAGAGGGAGAGAGAGGGGGGGGGTAAGGGAGGAGAAAGGGAGGGGGTGGGGGGAGAGGGAGAGGGAGGACGGAGCAGCAGCGAATGCTGCCTCTGGATTGGGAAACTCACTTCCAGAGGATCAAGGGAACAGCCTTGTGTATAATGAGATTGACTCTTAAATTGAAAGTGCTCCACTTGCTGTGCAGTTCAGACCTCCCTGCTGCGTGTTTACTCCCCAGGCTCTGACATTAAGCCATCCTACACTCGAGCTGGGAGTATTCAATTAGGTTTTCTGTTATTAATCAGTCAATTAAGCTGCAATCGCTGGGATATCCATTTTCACTCTTAAAGAGGTGAGAGTCATTCTGAGGGCCCCCAATCTATCTTGAGAATGGCAGTGTCTGGGTGTGGCGGGTGAGGCCAGGGCCTGAGGAAGCTGTAGGGAGAGAGGATAGAAGAGGCAGCTGGGAGAGTGAGTCCACAGCCAAGGTTGGCGCTTTGGTTCTCAAGACTTCGGGGACCCTTGAAATTGACAAGAGCAATGCAGCTGAGGAGCCCCGGACCTCAATCTTTCCATCTGTAAAATGGGAAGTTTGAACCCTCAGCCTTTACTCCCATCTTTAACATCTATAAATCCAACAGGATGAGGAACAAACATCAATTTGCTTCTGTGGTTCTGGAGATCAAACCCAGGGTCTCAGGCATGCCATACAAGTCCTCTCCCACCAAGCTCCTTCTCTAGCCCCACGTACAAAATTGGATGATCTGGCCCAAGCCAGAGAGGAGGGAGCAGTGTGCTACAAGACAGTAACGATCCACACACTATTCCACGGAGGTCTGGATGCTCCATTTGAACATGCAACAGTGGTACCTGGATGATACATAACGTACTGCGTGTAGTTTGCCTGTAGTTTGATGGTTCTAAGCAGGAGAATGGAATGTTATTGCTCCGAGTGAACCCTTTCAAGCATTTCTCACTGATGGGCCTTTGGATGCCCAACAGAATGTGGTCACAGGGCAGAAGGAGGGAGAGAAGCCAGGAGAGCAGACCATGAAACCATTGCCGCAGCAGGTTTGACATGTTGCCCACTGTCAGTACCAACTGGAATGAAGGAATCTGTCAATCTACCAATAACAGTGAATCCCTGAAGGAAGCTGATAAGAACAACTGACAAGAGCTTGTAGCAACTGCAGGGAGGTTTGGACTTGTGGTTTTGAAGTCAGGGTTTGGGGTAACTCCTGAGCAGGCTCAGTCCTGAGATAACCTGGTGTGAGGGTCATGGGAGTCATCTGCACTGGGAGGATTCTAGGGTATAGGGATGTCTTTAGTCCATGACCAATTTCCATGCTAGTGTTTGTCGAGGGCTTGCTGTGTAATTAGCACATGATATTCAAGTCATCTACTGTGCAGTTACCATGAAAAATCACGAGTGCACAGACCTTCCCGAAGCATTCAGTGGGCAAGCAGCGCATATTTCATTCTGTAAAATGTAGGCTCTAAAGCACCTTTTGTAATGAGCACATGCATCCCTGTATGAATGAACTCTCTTCAGTTATTTATAATCTGTGAAAACCACTTATCAATGGGTATTTCTGGAATGCTGGGTTTACAACTAACACATGAGTCGTTTGTAGGTGGGTTTCTAACAACCACTTGAAAGAGTTCTTCTTCTCTTAGATTCTTTTTGATACAGTGTGTTTGTTCATCCAGCCCAAGCTCCTGTAGACTTGATCAGCCACTGAAGTTTTATGATTTCAAATACTGAGTGCTGAGGATGTACATCTCTGTACTGAACCTACTTTAGGAAGGCTATGGTAGGTTGGTTCAAATCCCAGAGAATTCCCAGAAACAGGCCAGAACCCCTTCCTCCTGCACTGAGAGGATGGTTTCTTATGCATTTTAGGAGTCTGAAGGTGTCTTCTTAAAGGCCAGTCCTAGAGACCAGAGGGAAGGAAACATCAGTAATTACTGATCTATGAATCCATGAACATACATCTTCCTAAACAGGAAGCCCAACTATTCCAGGAAATGATTATGAAGAAAGAAGGAAGGGGAATTAAAATTGTTGAGCACTTAGTGAAAGCCAGTCATTTCTCTAATTGTTTTATGGGGGAATCTCAATTAATTATAACAATGTCATCTGGGCCAGGTGCTGTGAATTCAGCATTAATCAAAGGCACCACAGAAAGAAAGCCTGACTTCAAACAAATCTCTTTTTTAAAGGCTTACTTATTTATTTTATGAATATGAATACACTGTTATTGTCTTTAGACACATCAGAAGAGAACATCAAATCTCAGTACAGATCGTTGTGAGCCACCATGTGGTTGCTGGGAATTGAACTCAGTACCTCTGGAAGAGCAGTTGATGCTCTTAACCTCTGAGTCATCTCTCCAGCCCTTCAAACAAATCTTAATGATGCATCCAGGAAAACACAACAATTCAAAGACAAAATAAGGAAAAGTTGGTGGTAACTATATGACTTCAGGGTAAATTAAACATCTCAGGATCTAGACAGAAAGACTATTCAACGTGAAGAGTTTCACCTTCAAAAGAATTAGGGTTCTCTTCTACAAGAGTAAAAGGAAAGAGATGCTCAAGACTTTTATACCCAGCCAAACTATTTCTAGCATATGACAACATCCAAAGTGATATTGCTGCACACTGAAGGGCCTGACAAGGCAGGTTATCATTTAACCTTCTTTAATAACTTTGTTCAAGGTGCACTCCAGCCAAGCAGTTAAAAACTCAGAATCCAGGAAGGGCTGTTTGCCAACTTCCTGTTCTCATGAGAAATACTCAATATAACTAACTTACAAAGAGAAAAGGGTGATTTTCATTGTTTTGTTTTGTTTTGTTTTTCTGTATGAGGTTGTGGCTCACAACTGGTTGGTCCCACATAACACACTACAACAAGTATGTAGCAAGGAAAGCTGTTTGCCTCCTGGCTGATAAAAAAGAAAGGAAAATATGAGTCCCAGAATCATTTTGAGGATACAATGACTAGAACTCATCTATCAAGACAATCTACTATTCTCCAATGCGGAGCAGGCACCAAGCCTGCAGCAAGGGAGAGTCTACAGAAACATTCCAGACATGGGAACAATGACAAATATAAGAAGGGACATGAGTGGCTGCTCCAGACTCCATCTAAGTGTGGACAACAGTATAGCTTAGCATTTACTCTGTGAATGAAGTAGGTGAAGGCACATCAATGAAGGAAGCTGTACATGGCAGACACAAGTGTGTGTGTGTGTGTGTGTGTGTGTGTGTGTGTGTGTGTGTGTGTGTGTGTGTGTGTGTGTGTGTATGTGTATGGGAAAGTATGGATCATGGGGTACATATAAGGGATAGCTTATAGAAATTAACCCTGTTCTACTATGTCAGTCCCAAAGATCAAGCTCATGTTTTAGGCTTGGTGGCAGGCCTCTTTACCTGCTGAGACATCTTGCTTATCCCCAGTTTGATTTCTAAGGTGAATTAAACAAGTTTGGAAGTAGCCTCATCTCCATTGCTCTTGTTGCTGTGGCTGGAAGTCTCAGCCTCTAGCTGCCCAGAGCTCAGCTTGCAGTATTTATGTCAATAGGGCTATGATTTTATTTAATTTTTTAAAAAAGTCAATCTACTTCATTTTTCAAATATTCATTTTATATAAAGCATTTAGATCATATTCATTTCCAGAAAGTAGCTTTCTAAGAAATATTTACTTTTTTAAAAAATTATGTGTATGTGCATGTAAATGCAGTGCCCAAGGAGGCCTGAAGAGGGCATCAGATCCCCAGGAGCTGGAGTTACAACTCTTACTATGGTGCTGTGAACAGAACTCTAGTCCTCTGCAAGAACAATTTTTTAAAAGGGCAGTAGTAGTTTTTTTTTTCCCCAGTGGTTGAAATAAAGGTGTTTGTTGGTGGTGAGGAAACAAATCCATTCAGTATATATACACACATACATATATATATATGTGTATATCTATATCTATATCTATATATGTATATGTGTATATATATACATATATATGTATGTGTGTGTGTACATATATATATATATATATGTATATATATATATATATAATGTGCAGAACACATTCTTCACTTGATCTTAGCCAAAAGGCCGAAAAGCAATTGCAGAGCACATTCTTAACTACCAAAGTATCTCTCTAGCCTCAATATTAAATATCTTCATTTCAGAACTGGTTGTATAAATGTAGACAGAAACATTTATCATTAAACATAAATAAAAGGCACATTAAAACAGCTACAAATACAAGGGTTACAAATGCAACAATTAAAGATACAACAGTTACAGATACAATGGTTACAGATTCAACAGCTCCAGATACAACAGTTACAGATGCAATGGTTACAGACATAACAATTACAGATACAACAGTTACAGATGCACCAGTTATAGATACAACAGTTACAACAATTACAGATACAACAGTTACAGATGCACCAGTTAGAGATGTACCAGTTAGAGATGCACTAGTTGCAGATACAACAGTTACAGATGCGCCAGTTAGAGATGTACCAGTTATAGATGCACCAGTTGCAGATGCGCCAGTTAGAGATGTACCAGTTATAGATGCACCAGTTGCAGATACAACAGTTACAGATGCACCAGTTAGAGATGTACCAGTTATAGATACACTAGTTATATATACAACAGTTACAACAGTTACAGGTATAACAGATGCAATAGTTACGAATGCAACATTTACAAATGCAACAGTTACAGACACAAGTTACATATACAACAATTATAGATACAATGGTTATAGACACAACAGCTACAGATGCAACAATTTACAACCACAGTGCTGAGATTAATTCTGTCACCGACAGGGTACTCTGCTTTTGTCTGTTAGTTTTGTTTTTGTTGGTTTTTGTTTGTTTGTTTGTTTTTCTTTTTTAAAATGTAATTTAGCAACTTTGAACTTGGGGTGACACTTGAGTGCTCTTTTACAACAAGTTGAAATATCTATCTTTTTTTATTGTAAGTTTGAAATATCGGTGTCCTGTGATGCCCTGGACACCCTTTGGGCAGACAAGCCTGTCCTTTTAGGTATCATGTATGACTTCTCTATGAATGTTCTGGGTCCCTAGACTTCTTGTGGCTAAAAGTTGGAGATGAGTAAGTTTCAGAGATGAGTTGTGAAGAGAGGAGAGACCACTGAGGTCTGCCTGAATAGCCAGGGAGATGGAAAGTGATTTGCAGTGGGCAATGCCATTCTGCAGGTCAGGCTTGTGCAATCTTCTTTCTCTCTACACCACAGGTGCTTTTATGTGTCCGGTGAGAAGCAGTGGGCATGGAAATATTTAAAAGATAATAGCCTCCCAAACAAGCAGCAACTGGTCCATGGTCAAGGAGATCACGTTCATACCACAGGGGCTTGTGCGCTTGTGCTCATTTAAAGGCAGCCACTACTGGACCTTGGTGTTTCTCTCCCATTCTCAACACTGAAGCTTGGGAACTGGCAGGATCATTGTTGGAGGCCAGCAGATACCACGCAGGGCTTAGGAGTCCCCTTTCACCCCCAAACCCCTGCTACTAAGCCACATTGGATCTTGCTGGCAGTGGTAGGGATATCTGAGAAAGTAATGGGAGAAGTGGTGTGCAGAGAGTGAGATAGGAATGTCTGGTTTCCCTGAGGCAAAGAGTTCTATTTAGTCCTTTCAGGCTCACTCACAAACCCCCACACCTCTTTTTGAGACCAGATATCTATCTATCTACCTACCTACCTGCCTGCTTACCTGCTTACCTACCTACCTGCCCACCCACCCACCCACCCGTCCGTCCGTCCGTCCGTCCATCCACCCGTCTGTCCATACGTCCGTCCATCCATCCATCCATCCATCCATCCATCCATCCATCCATCTATCTATCTATCTATCTATCTATCCATCCATCTATCTGACCCAGGCTGCTGTACAAGTCCTAAGCCTCTTGCCTCAGCTTCCTGAGTACTAGAATTTACAGGCATATCCAATGTGCCCAGTGTTCTGTTGTTGCTGTTGCTGTTTTGTTTTTAGTTAAGAAAGACAGCCAACTGCTGCATCACAACTGTTAGCTGGCACTGAAGAGCTCAGCTTGTTATCTCCTGCCTGAGTCTGAGAGCCAGTGCTGACTCTAACTGTTGGAAGAGGGACAGGTAGGGTGATGGGCCGTGGTGTCTCACACATAAAAGTGGAGGTCAGGTGAGAACATAGAGCCCAGGGCCAGCTCCTGGTGATTAGATGCAGGTTGTTCTATCCTATTTGTTCTCCACGAATATTCAACCCCTGTGCTTATTGTTTTTCTTTTTATTAGTACATATTAATTAATTTACAAAACAAGTTTTAATTTTTTAGAATTAAAACACACACACACACACATGCATTGGGGTTTTACTATATTTGGTAACTGCTAAACTAAAGGATGTTCCAAAAATCCTGACCAACTGCACAAAAAAACAAAACAACAACAGAACAACAGCAATAACAAACAAACAAACAAATCAGCACAAAAGGAAAACCTCAATAAAAGCCTATTTATTTCTTGGTGATGGGTTTTGGGTTATTTTGATGTTTTTACTACTTTTTAATGTACTTGATTCCCCCTACAATCTGATCAAAGATTTGCTTTCAAAGGGGAATAAGAAACATCTTAGAGGAAGCTCCCTTCACTGCACACCGCCTGGTTCACAAACCAGCCCTCCCACATCAATAAATTGTCTTTTCAGCAGGGCCAGGTTCCATCACTCTTTTTGGACAGAGTGACTCACCAACACATAAGCCTCTTGTGTGCATGGTGCATCATCACAGGACCTTTGAGCATCTGTATATGAGCTAGGAGCCTCTTGGATGCCATGCCGGACACCAGCTCTCTTAGAGTTTCTATTGCTGTGACAAAACATCATGACCAAAGCAAGTTGGGGAAGGAATGTTGTATTTCATTTTATAGTTTATAACTCATCATGCAAGGAAGTCAGGACAGGGACCTGGAGGCAGGAATTGATGCAGAGGCCATGGAGGTGTGCTGCTTATTGGCTTGTTCCTCATGGCTTCCTCAGCCTGCTTTCTTCTTCTTTCTTCTTCTTCT
>NW_022196905.1:104693199-104703199 GCF_008632895.1 Mastomys coucha
TCCTCCTCCTCCTCCTCCTCCTTCTTCTTCTTTTTGTTTTTTGAGACAGGGTTTCTCTGTGTACCCTGGCTGTCCTGGATCTCACTCTATAGACCAGGCTGGCCTTGAACTCAAAAATCCGCCTGCCTCTGCCTCCCAAGTGCTGGGATTAAAGGCATGCGCCACCACTGCCCGGCCAGCCTGCTTTCTTATACACCCCAGGACCACCAGCCCAGAGGTAGGTAGCACTGCTCACTGTGGGTCTGTTGAGCCCTCCCACATCAATAATTAACCAAGAAAATATACCACAGGCTTGCCCACAGATAATTCTGGCTGAGTCATTTTCCTGTTTAAGGTTCCCTCTTCCAAAATGACTCCAGCTTATGTCAACTTGACATAAAACTAACCAGCACACCAGCCAAACATTGTGGAAATAGTTACCCTACTGTGACTGAATAATAATGAGAAAGGAAGATTCCATGCTATCAGCACAGATGTGGTTTCTCCCCAAACATTTTTGTTCTGAAGTCTGTTGGACACAAGGATGCAGAACCATGTATGGAGGGCCAGGTGCATGGCATAACCTGCTTCTATGTAAGCTCAGCATGCATGTTCTACTTTGTTATACATTACAGCCTGAAGAGCCCTGGTCAGCTGTCTGTTGAAGCTCAGGTTAGGCTCATCTCACCATCCTCCTGTGTATCCCTGGCCCCCTCAGCACACATGGAAAACTCCTTCAGAGCAGTTGCTTTTACCAGCTTTTCATCCAAATGGTTCTCTAGGAAAACAGGACTAACCAGGCTTGTTGATCAAGAGAGAGCAACTGAAACCTGAGAGAACTTTCCAGGTCAGGCTCTAACTTGGAAGATGGTGGGTCTAGAGTCCTTTTGATTGAGCCCCAACCCATGTTAGACAAGCACCTCTGCATCTGTGGAGTGCTGGACCTCCCAGACCCCAAAGCTATGTGACACGCAGAAGCCAGTTGGTCCACATAAACCCCAAACATGCAAGAGACATACAAGAATGTACTTTTAAAGCTAATTCACTAGCACACATGCATGCATTCATGTATACATACATGTATACATGTATGTATGTGAAAATGCACTGCTGGGCTGCTGTTCCTGTATTATTAGCATCTATCAGAGAAAGAAGAGGGCAAGGGGAGACCTTCTCCCAGATTGGCTCCCTGGCTCTGTGACCTGGGGTAATTTCCTCCGACTTGAGCTAGCGGGGAGAACACAGCATGGGAGCGGGCACTTTTGTGAAGTCCACCTTGCTGAGATATTCTCTTCCATGATGATTGTATTCTGTAGGTTTCTATTTCTGTGATAAACATCATGACTAAAAGCAACTTGGTAAGGAAAGGGTTTAATCCCACTTTATGGCTTATATAGTCAGTTCCTCATTCAAGGAAATCAGGGCGGGAACCTGGAGGCAGGAGCTGATCCAGAAGCCAAGAAGGAGGGCTTGTTACTACCTTGCTCCTCACATCTTGCTCAGTTTACTTTCTTATACATCCCAGAACTACCTGCCCAGGGGTGGTACCACCCACAATGGGCTATCAGCCACTATTTAAGAAAATGCCTGTAGGTTGTGACCATTGGAATACACATATTTCCAATGGTCTAAAGAACTTCAACTATGTTATTTTGTTGGTATTTCATAGTTGTAATTTTGCTACAAAGTGGTGTCTTGGTTCCTAAGACCATTGGGTTAGATGCGCCATGCTCCAACATAGAAGAAGACCGTGGGAATCATGTTCTCTCTCTCTCCCTCTCTCCCCTCCCTCTCTCTGTGTGTATGTGTATACATGTGTATATGTGTGCATGTATGTGTGTGTATGTGTGTAGGTGTGTTTGTGCATGTATGTGTGTGTGTATGTGCGCACATGTGCATGCATGCTCATATAGTAGGTAATGTAATATCTCTCCTACAGCAGATCCTATGTATATGTGTTTTGTGGGCTCCTATATCTACATTCCCATCCCCCGTAGCCTGGGCTCTTCCATGTGTAGATTTAACCAAGTTAGAGCGAGAATATCACATGCATCTGCACAGAACCTACCCAGGCTTTCCACCCTGTTGTTGTTCCCTGAACAGCGCCATACAGGACTACGGCCCAGCAGTGCAGTCAGTATCCGCTGGTCCAGGGCTCTCAGGGCTGCCTTCCTTCCAGAGGCCAGAGAGGTAAGGCCACCTCAGTCACTGTCCCACTGACATACCTGCGGGGGTCACAACTTTTTCTGGGGTCTTTGCCAGGTGAAGTCAAGAGGCATGGCAAAATACACTTGGAAGCGTGTGACATTTCCAGAGATTAATGGATTGTAGAATCAAGAAGGTAGCCAAGTCAGGGCCCCATCGGAACAAGGGCCATGAGATCTGCATGTGAAGAGTCAGCTTTTGCCAAATACCAGGTCAGTATGAGGCAAAAGCATGTCTCCTACCCTCAGGCAGAGGAGATGCTGAAAAATCCTAGAATGCCTTGTGCAACTGTGGATAGACCCTGAGGCCTTGGTCACTGGCTGGCAACTTGCTTCTTTCTCTGAGCCATCATAGGGAGAAAGCAATTATCCCAGGGCTGCAGTTCAGAAGGAGTGCCTTACAGGGCGGCCTGGGGACTATGTGATCCAGGCAGACCTGTGAGATAGGCTGCGAGGCCCCTTCCCTGCCGGTCTGTAGGAAGTCTCTCCGTTCAGTAAACTGGATATTAAAAACAAATGTACCTAATTAGAAATAAAATGTTTCCAACCAGCTTGAAATAAAATAAAATGTAATTACTAATGATATTTAAACGTTGCAGATATTTTATTTTTTTTAAAAAAAATACCCTTAATTTAAAATGAAGTATGACTTTAATTTAGCCGAGAATTCATTAAGGAGGGAAGGCTGTGGCTCAGCTCCTCGGAGGGCTTCTGACTGCCTGTGAGTGAAGTTTCGAGCATCGGGATGGTCCCTAGCTGGCAAAACTGTTCACAGAGTTCCAAGAGAGAGAGGTCTTCCAGAGACCCTGTGTCTCCTGGAGTCATAGACATAGCCTTAAGATCCTGTAACAGATAGATGGCAACTCCTGGCTTTTCTGTGACATCCTGGGGACAGGGCCATGCATTCAGCGTGCCTCAGTTTACTCTTCTGTAAATCCATAACACACACTTCTTGAGGGGCAGATTTAATGACACATCTGAGCTGAGCATCCTCGGACCATGAGGTCCGAGCGGGGTAGTTGCACCAAGGACACCTGCTTCGCTGCTAACTACCTGAGGACCAGGATGGTGTGCATCCTCACTGTGTCCTAGAATCTCTTGGTGCTGGCTGTGTTGTAGACGCCCAGTGACTATTTAACTCCATGAGTGAGTGAGTGGGCCACATGATACAGGCCACCAGGGACATCTAGTCCCCTCTGAACACTGGAGTTATATACACAGTGACTGGTGGGTCTCTGCTTGGCTGCCTCTAAGGATGGTGATCCTTCAGTTGCTGGTCCAGAGCTGACATGAGTTAGGAGGATGTGGTGCCTGCCACAGGCTTTCTTCACTCTGGCCTCCTGTCAATCCTCATCAGAGGTGCCTGTCTCGATCCTCTGGGGTCAAGTGGAAAAGGAAGGGAACCTAGGAAACCAATCCACATGCTTGTCACCTCACATAAGGTCTGCTCAAAATTGTCAGACTTCTAACCCAGGCCCCATCATACCCGTGCAACACTGGTAATTCACTGTATGACTTATCTAGGCAGGTTACCTGCCCTCACTGAGCTTTCTTCCTCTAGTCTGGACCTGAGTTGTCAGGACTCAGCCTTTGTTCACATAGCAGCCGTGGAGGGAGCTGGCTGGGACAGATGATGGTAAAAGTGCTGTTGTATTCTCTCTCCAGTGCTTGTAGCAGAACAGCACCAAACCCGTCCTCTCGGATGGGGGTGGTTCACGGCAGTCTCCCACCCCGTCCCCTGGGACCTTTGTACCTGCAGTTCTCAGTGCCTCCTGGGTGCTGCCCAGTCATTTTGGTCTTGGCTTAGGTGGCCACTCTTCATGGAAGGCATCCCTGAACTCCCTCCCCGTCCCCCCCTCTCACACATACACACACTCACTCTCCTCTCTCCTCTCCTCTCTCTCCCCTCTCATTTCTCTCTCCCTCCTTCCCCTTCTCTCCTCTCTCCCTTTCCCCTCTTATCTCCTCCCTCCTCTGTCTTCTCTCTCCTCTGTCCTCTGTCCTCTCTCCTTTTGCTCTCTCTCTCTCTCTCTTTCTCTCTCTCTCTCTCTCTCTCTCTCTCTCTCTCTCTCTCTCTCCTCTCTCTCCCCTCTCATTTCTCTCTCCCTCCCTCCCCTTCTCTCCTCTCTCCCTCCCCCCTCTTCTTTCCTCCCTCCTCTGTCTTCTCTCTCCTCTCTCCTCTCTCTTTTCACTCTCCTTCTCTCTCTCAGGCCTGAGACTGCATTGCCTTCCTCTTGTTTTCTCTCTCTTCCTTATCTGGATGACTACCGTCACCATCACTCCTGGGCTAGAGCAGGTTACAGGTGGACAGTAGCCATGTGCTTGGAACCTCCAGCTCTAGCTAAGCTGTACCTTTGCTGTGTGTCCTTAAGCAAGCTACCTGGTATCTCTGAGCCTGTCTCCTCACCTGTAATATGTAGGTAGTGGTCGTCACTTAGGAATGTTTGAAACATACTAAGCAGGGACATGAGAGAAGGACCCTTGAGGGGGTGCATTGTGGTGGTATGTGTGGGTAAAACTCCCAGAAAAGTGTTCCCTGGCATCTCATTGGCCTTCGTGGCCTAGAGCAGATGTTCCATAAACATGTCAGATGAACATCTGGACCCTTCAGAGGAAGAAACAGGTCTGCCTATACTAAGCCTCCCACTCCACTTTGCTTTGAGGGACACCTAAGGTCACCAGGGCCAGAAGGGGCAACTTCAGGATGAAGATGCTTTGGAAATCTGTTGCCATGGTAATTGTCACCTAGACCAGAATGCATCTTTCTCTCTGACCAACGGTGTCAGAACGGGGTGCTTTCTCTTTGCCTGGTAGCTGAAATCTGGATGATTCTGGGTGGGGGGGTGGGGGTGGAGGAGGATGTAGACTTACTGAAGTCCTAGGAAGTCACAGAAGACACCCTGAAAGCCCTTGTTTCTTCCATTTCTGTTCAAAAGGTAATAGACAGGCAGAGCCCTGGGCAAAGTTCACGCACAGATTTTGTTTTGCACTATTTTTTCATGTAATTTGAGCTCATACCTGCCTCTGTGTCAAAGTCCTGGTGTCATCAATAAGGGGTAGCCTAGCATTTCTCATTCTGTGTAAGGCCTCCTGTGCCCTCAAGGTCTCCTGTACCCTTGAATATGTCCCAGGCCAGAGGTGAATGGGATAAGGTGGAGACCCTCACCAAGCAAGCTCTGCCATCAGGCTGGCCAGAGATAATCAATGCCTCAGATCTGACAGTAGTCAGCCTACATGTCACCAAACACTGAACGTGCACAAGGTGACGTGAGTTGTCTAATTATCTACTCATTGACAGATTGACTAATCCCACAGCCAATCATCCACCAATCACCTGACTTCTTCCCATCCATCCATCCATCCATCCATCCATCCATCCATCCATTCACCTATCCACCCATCCATCCACCCATCCACTCACCCATCCATCCATCCATCCATCCATCCATCCATCCATCATCCATCTATCCACCTATCCATCCACCCATCCACCCACCCATCCACCCACCCATCCATTCATCCATCATCCATCCATCCATCCATCCATCCACCACCACCATCCATCCATCCATCCACCCACCTGTTGGGTGAGTGGTGGGCTGTGAGAGCAACCTGGTCCTGGTTGAGCAAAAGGTCTGGAACTCTGGAGACCTGGTGGGTGGTAATTTCCACCTGCATGGGATGGAAGATGTTCTACCACGCCTCCTTGGCCCTTGGCTCCTGTTGCAATTACAGCTCCCACAACCTCCCCTCCCCGGCCCCCCAACCCCCACAGAAGAGGTGTGTGATATTGGTCATGTATAGGCAGCACCAAGCCTTCCCACATACAAATAAGGTTTCCCCAAGCTCTCAGTCCGAACCAATGAGAAATACCTGCTGTCGAACCCTGAATCACCCCCAAAACTGTATATAAATCTTATCTAGGGAATTAAAGGTATACAAGAACTACTCTGTCATCTGAGCCTTCTGTTCTAAGAGCTGTAACACTTGGGAAGAGGTCTGCTCTCCCAAAACACCGCCTGAAGCTCCACCATACTCCTCACTGGCTAGCTGGCCTCTTGTTGGCCCAGCCCAACCCGACTCAGTGCAGGGCAGAGTGGAGTGACCTGGAAGGCACAGCAGAGATGGAGGGCGAAGCCAACTGTGGCAGCAGAAGCAGTGGAAGTGACTTCTTCTCCCTGCCCACACCCACACTCAGTTCCCTTCGCCAGAACTCTCGTGCCAGGCCGGGCCAGAGATCTCTGTAGAAAACCTCTGGTACACAGGCCCACAACTACCCACCCATCCATCCACCCACCCACCTTCCCATCTATCCATCCAGCCACCCACCTCCCCATCCATCTATCCATCCATCCATCCACCCACTCATCCATCCATCCATCCACCCATCCATCCATCTGTTTTCTTCCCATCTCTCCTTCTTTCCCTCCATCCATCCATCCATTCCTTCTTCCTCTCACCATTCACCCTAATCCCTACCTCTGTCACATTGTATAAGATCACCACACAGCTGATACATGTGACCATATTACAGACTCTACTGCCTTCCATGGACAAGCTGATAATTCTCAAGTCAGACCAAGGACTTAGAACATTCCCAAGTTCTATAAGGCTACCAAAAAACGAAACGAAACCAAACCAAACTCAAACAAACAAACAAACAAACAAACCCTCTGTCCCCTAAGCCCAGCCTCTGCTAGAAGAGAGCATCTAATCCCTTCAGGTCTTGCTGAAGCCTGTGTGGGTGATAATGATCTCTGAAGCAGGCTTGCTCTCACTGTGTGGGGCACTGCGTCCTTCTTCTCTCTCCTTTCCTCTGTCTGTCATCTTCTCTCTTCCTTCTTCATATTCCCCACTGATGTGTCTGTGGCTACCTCCACATCCTCTCTGTGCTCACCCACCACACAGAACTTGGTAAGGCTCAGGTCCTTGAAGACAGGCAGCACAGTCTCTTTATGATCCAGAAGTCAAAGGTGGTTTTTAAACCAGTGTGGGTCAAGGGACTGGGGAGAGATGATATGTGTGGAAATGCCACAAAAGGTTGGAAAGACCACCTACCTTTTTTCTGTCCATGTATCCATTCATCTATCTACCCATTCATTCACATGTCTGTCCATCTGTCCCCTTGTCTGTCCCTCTGTACGTCCATCTGCCCATCTGTCCATCCATCCACCTGTCTATTCACATGTCTGTTCATCTGTCCCTCCACCTGTCTATATCCATCATCTCTTCATCCAGGTTCTCCAGCCTTTGCCCTCCCTCTATCCTCCTTCCCTACATGTATGACCACTCTCACTCCACATGACAGCTGGCTGTATCCCAGCCATGCCACATAGCCCATCCATGCTGGAGCCCCACTTGCTTTGAGGTAAAGAAAAAAAAAATACTGGCAAAATGTTGGGAATTGGTGTTTGGAGATCTCAATCCAGGACGCTGAGTGGCAAGATAGCACCTCTCTTGGCAGGAAGCCCCTCAGTCTGTCAGTCCGGCTGCTGAGCCCAGCCCTTCACGTCTTGCCTCCCCTCAGAAGGAGGGGTGCTCAAGCTGTGGGAACTGACACCCTGGATGTGTGTCAGGGGGTGGGTGGGAGCCACGTGAGGCCTTCTGTTAATGAGGGCAGGGTCCCCACCTACTGAGAAAGCCAGCTGGAGAGAGAGGACAGGGTTGGGCAGGCACCATGCCGTGGGGTCTCCCAGCTGTCTGCAGTCCAGCCCAGATATCATACGGACAAGAGGGAAGTCATCCCTCAGGTTTCCTTACCCTTCTCCAACATGGAGGCTGCAGAGGGGCTGAAGGAAGGGGGCGAGATATGGTGCCAGGAAACTCAAGTGCACACAGCTCCAACCACACCCCCCAGGCTCTGAACAGGAGGCCCCTAGTGCTGGCAGCTGGCAGCCTTGTAGGACAAACGCTCGCTGATCCCCACCACAGGGTTAGTCACAGGGATTACGGGGTGAATGGAGCAGCGTTCCTACAGCTCCCCTCGTGTAGTTGGTGCCCCAAATCCTAATCCTTTCAAAGACTCTGCCAGCCCATGCTGCCTCGCTGACAACTCAGAGCTGACCCTTCTTGCAGGCAGATACAGTTCTTGCCAGTACACCAGGCTGCGCTGCTCTGCGCTGCTCTGCGCTGCTCTGCACTGCTCTGCTCGAGTGGGAACTGGTTGTCAGCTGCTGGCTATGGCCTCGGGCAGGGGTCTTGGGTAATACTTAGCCTGCCTAGCAGTCGGCCTCCTCAGTATGGATCTTGCCTTAACTCCCACCCTGTTCTCTTATTTCCCCCACTTCCTTCCTTACCTGGGGCCTCTGCTCTGTTGCCCACTGCCTCTCTAACTCCAGAAAACACTTCTGTGCGAGTCAGAACTCTTGGCTGTGAACCAGCTGTATAACCTGAAGCAAGAGCCCTCCCACTCAGGTCTTCTGTTTTACTGACTCAAAGACAGTTGGCCTCTAGGTTGACTCTGAGGGGGTTCTGTAACCATGACAACCAGTTTGTTGTTCCTAGAAGCTCATCATATCGATAGGATGCCCTGAAAAAGAATGCCATCAGTAGAACCCACCGCCTCCAAGCGTAAGCTTCTCTCTGCTATTGGTCATTGGGAGAAGTTTGAACTCATCTCCTCCAGGAAGCCTTCCTGGTGTTCTCTGTGATTGTATATAACCTTCACTCCTTTTCACATGGCAGCCTGATCTCATGATGCCCGTGAGACACACAGGGTCTCCTCAAGCATGTTTATAGAGTTTAAAGTATGAAGTCAAGAGAGTCTCCCTGGGACTGGAGAGACGGCTCAGTGGTTCTCAGCACCAAGTCAGGGGCTCCAGTTTTAGGAGAAGAAGCCTCTGAAGGCTTTGTCCTCATATGCACACACGCACACACATACACACACATGTGCACACACACACACTTAAAATAATAAAAATAAATCTTAAAAAGAGAAATCTTCTGAGTAGCTGAAACAGTAAGGTCTGACCAGGGACCTTGAGGCTCCTTTTGGGGCTGGAAGACTCATTAGTAAAAGCATTTAAAAATGGGTCCCAGAAGGAAGCTCTGAGACAGTGTTATTAATGGTCTAAACAGGGTGGGTCAGCTGTAGACCCAGGCTGGGAGGGAGTCATGCCCTTTAAGTGTGGTGTCTTTAAGAAATAGTAAGAAAACCTATAGAGAAAGTAGGTGGAGGCTGGACCCCAAGCAGATCAAGAATAGGAAAGGCTCAGAGGGTCTGATCTCAGAGCACACCTAAGTTTAGGCTTCATCCCGGGACAAACGGATGCACCAGACATGAAGCTGCAAACAGAAGACTTAGGTATAAAAGGAAATGCTTCAGAGATGCGAGCCAGCCAGTGAGCTGAGGAAGGAGTCCAGGAAACACAGGGGTGGGGTGGCCCTTGCAAGACACTCACACAGCACCTGCCCCTGTCCAGCTTGTAGCAAGAGCTTTCTTGAGCATGCTCTATTCCTTTGATGAAGCCCTTGTGGGGAAAGGGCTTCTAGGCACCTCTGCAAAGGTTTCCTTCATGGTTAATCTTGGTGTGTTGTCATCAGGTCCCACTGTCCTAATGAAGGGATGTGTACAAGTGTCTAGAACTAGGGACCCAGCTCAAATGTCCCGCCTGCCTGTCAGTCTTTCTTAACAAACGTCTTTTCAGAAGCAAAATGGCTTCTCACCAGCCCAGCATGTTGTTGGGTTTCTTGTTCACGTAGTTTGTGCACTTTTGATTTTTCTCCTACCTTGTTTAAGAAGTCTGCCTCAAATTTGAGCCCTCTAGGGATCTTCTGTTTTCTTCAGGAGATTTTAATTTCTTGAGTTTGGGAGTGGC
>NW_022196905.1:104705699-104722612 GCF_008632895.1 Mastomys coucha
GGTGGATGGACCTTGCTCTCCTGGGACTTCTAAGGAGGGTGTCCTGGACTCTGTCACTTCTGGCAACCCATGCATCTCTTGCCTGGTGGCCCAAGCTGCTTTTTTCTCTGCCCTGGGGTGTCTACATCTCGATTTTCCTCCTTGAAGATGCCATACATTTGAGATAGGACCACCAATCTCTGCTAATTACATCCACAAAGCCCCCTTTTCTAAATTAGATCATATCCTCAGGTTCCCCAGCTGCTAGGTGTCTGGGGCTGAGGCTGGGGCTGGGGCACTCTAGGTCCTACTAAAAGACCTTTGCTTTCCAAGGCCAAATGGCCAGGGAAGACATCATTACTTGAGTCCCATTAGCTAGTCATTTAAGAAGTATCTATAAATATCCTCTGTCAGTGACAAACCAGACACAGCCCCCACCGTGTGTGCTCTGTGTCCTGAGAGACCTCGTTCCATGGTAGGGAAACTGAGGCATCCATCAGGCACATCCAGGAATCCCACCATTATTCCCAGTCTACTCCCACCCCAATCTACAAGATTCCAACCCTGGTTTAGGACTTGGTTTGGTAAAATTTCCCCTTTGACACTGCACTGGAGTCTCCCTGAGTCTGAGGCTTGGAGGTCCTAAGTTAGCTGGTCAGTCACGTGATTGAGCACTGGTGGGGATCCAGGATGGTCAGGCCTCATAACTGGCCTTCTCACTTGGTATTCCTTCCTGAGGAACAACAGTTCCTCTCTCCCATCCCTTCTCCTCTCAGACTGTCACTGGATGACTGACCTCCATTGCTGTTCTAGCATTGCTTCTGGTGAGACTCCTGGTCAGGGGCTCTTTCCATCTGGCCCCTCACAGGGTTGGGGCTGGAAGCTCTTGGCACCGCCTCTAAGCCATAGTTCACATTCCACAACCAAACTGTTTGTTAGTTTATAGTCTGAGCCACCATTGCATCAGTGCAAGGGAAAGGACTACATCTAGCTTCTATGGATGTTGGAAGTCCCTGGAGATAATGTCCCCATGACATAGCATGATGCCTAGGACACAGTAGACACTCAGAATACAGATAGACAGGATTGAAGAGATGGCCTGGGGGCCAAGTGACAGTATTACTTTTACAGGTTCCCAGCACCTATGTCAGGAGGCTCAGAGCATCTGCTGAGCTCTAGGGCATCTGACGTCCTCTGCTGGCATCCTTGGGCACGTACATACACATGCCATGCTCCCCAGTATACAAATAAATGAAACAATAAAATAAATTGTAAAAAAATAAAACAATACAAGAGCTGAAGAGATCATTAAACTGTTCAGAGCAATGACTACTCTTTCAGGAAACCTGAGTTTAGTTCCCAGCACCTCCTACATGGAAGCTGGCAGCCCTCTATAACTCCAGTTCCAGAGGATCCAATGCCCCTTTCTTGTGTTTGTGGGCACTGTAACATGTTCACACATACATGTAGGCAAAACACCCATACACATAAAATAAATAAAATCTCAAAAAACCCAGACTACACACACACAAACACACACACACACACACACAATCTCACACACACATGCATACACACACATATATACACACACATGTTCACACATCTCACACACATACAGATACACATATGCACAGTTTTTTTTTTAAAGATAGAAGTATACACTGACTGCATTATGTATGCACTTACGTTTTTTATTTCCTTTCCTTTCTGGTTTCTTGACAAAAACTTGCTATAGCTCAGTGTGGCCCCCAACTGGTAATCCCCCAGCCTTAGCTTCTCACATGTGGGAATTACAGCCATGTGCTCCTGGCTGCAGGAATTACAGGTGTGCACCCACAGGCTGGCACATTCCTTTTAACAATTCACCCAGCACAGTATCTGCTGCAGATCTTCCCTGTCCTTCAAGGTTAGGGCCAAGTCTTCTTGTATATATATATATATATATTTTTTTTTTTTTTTGAGAAAATGAAGGCAGAAGAGGAGGTTATGAGCAGACTCATTCCTGTCATCCTCCCGTGTACTATGCCTTCCCATTTTGTCTTATTGTAAGCATTCACATTAATTCAGGGGCATGGGACAGGAGCTCGGGCTCTCAGGCCTGCCTCGGGCAGAGGGTTGTTTGCCTTCGCCCTGTTAAAAGCCTTTAGCACCGACTCCAGGGCTGAGAGCAGGGAAGGCTTGGTCGGTTTCTGATGAATAAGGTTGACAAGTGGCTCTTGGGCAGCAAGAGCCACCAGCAAGAGTGTGGCTCATAGTGTACAATTCCTCTTTGAGTCTCCACAGCCATTCTGGTGTCCTCCGATATGTGTGCAGGAGTAAACTGAAGTTCAACAGCATTAGAACCTGACTGGAACTGACATTTAAGTCAGCCAGATTGTACACTGAAGCTTTCTCTGGGGACCGGTCTGGCCTGTTCATAGTGGTTGACACAACTGTTGAATGACTAATGTCTAACGGGACAGTGCTTTAAACATCTGTCCTGATGTCATCCAGAGAGTATTAGAAAGGCACTGTTGCCCTGTTAGTACACTTTCTGGAAATAACTGTTTCTTTCTTGCTCTTTCATAAACAGAGTCCCCCTATCTTTCACACCCTCTTGCACTTTAAAAAAGATTTATTTATTTATTTTATGTGTGTTAAGTGCTCTATCTGCATGTACACCTACATGCCACAAGAGGGCATCAGAACTTTAGTATAGATGGTTGTAAGCCACCATGTGGTTGCTGGGAATTGAACTCAGGACCTCTGGAAGAGCAGCCAGTGCTTTCAACCTCTGAGCTGTCTCTCCAGCCCACTCTCTTGCATTTGAAAAAAATTAATAAAGATTTTTATTTTTACGGCTTTGGTTGTGTGTGCCTGTGAGTGCTTGGTACCCTTAATCACTGCAGAGCATTGGGAATGATCTGGGGACTGTGGGAGTCGTTAAGCACCCAGGATGAATGCAGATAGGCAAACATCATCAAGGAGAAGATGTTTGCTGGCCCATGGCTGGGGGTCAGCAGGACGGAGCTACCCATGACTGTGCCTGATCAAGACAGAGAGGTGGAGCAAAGCCCAGCTCTATCACCAACTACCTTTATTTCTCTAGATGTCAGTCTCTAGAAACCCAGTGGCCCATCTTGGGGACCTGGGTGGGACAGCTTGGGTCAGAACTCACTGTCCGGCTGACTGCAGCTTCCTAGTTTCCCATCAGCCTTCCTAGTTCTCCTGAGGACCCCTGGCCTGGGTGCTGCCCAGCCTCGTCCAAACTGAGATGTTTCCTTTGGTCTGACACAGACTCTCTATGCTGTGGCTGAGTTGTGTGAAGGATAGGGGCCAGTGTTGACTCTAGACTGTGTGTGTGTTCATATGTGTGTGTGTGGGGGGGCATGCCTGTGACTACACATGTCAGGAAATGTGTGTATGAGAGCACACATGTATGTGTGACTACGTGTGTGATATAACTTGGATTGGCCAAGTGTATATACATATTCAAATGAATGTACAGTTGTGTGTGTGCAGGGTGTCTGCATATGTCTAATTGTTATCAGTTCTCTTTGTATTTGTGTGTGTGTGTGTGCAATATGTGTGCCTTGTGTGTTCATGTGCACACATGTGCATATGAAGGTGGGGGTGTGTGAATATGTTTGTGAATGTGTGCCTGTGGCTACCTGGGTGCATGTACACCTGAGGGCTTTGTGAGTGAGTCTGGTGATGCTGTACAGGGAAGGTAGCAGGATGTCAAGGTTTTGTGATTAACAAAGGGCTTTTCCTCCTAGGGCGCAGGGATCCCACCTTGGTCTTCTGTTCAGCATGGCTGCCCTCTGTCAACCTTCTACTGGCTTCAATTTTCTGAGCTTGTTTTCCATCTCAGGCCCCCCTCTCTGACTCTCAGCCTCTCCCCTCCAGTCTCTATTTACACATGTCTCACCTCATCCCTATCATCTGTCTCTCTCTTCTCTATCTCTCCATTCTTTGTCCTCCCCCAAACACCCAAACACACACACATGTACATACATGCCTATGGACACATGTGCATAGGCATGTGCACACACTCACACAAGCACACTTGTATATGCACACATATTCACAGACATGTGCACAGACATATACACATGCATATGCATGCACATGCACAGGCATGTGCACATACTCACACACATGTACACACAGAGGCATGTACACACATGCATATGTGCACATTCACATACATGCATACATGCACACAGGTATGCATACACATTCACACATGCACACAGAGAGGTATGTGCATGCACATGAACATGCACACACATGCACACATGCACAGACATGTGCACACTCACATATGCATACATATGTACACACATGCACACACTTTCACATACATGTATGTGCGCGTGCGCGCACACACACACACACACACACACACACACACTATGGACTCTCAGAGACCACACAACACTTTCCCAGTGAGCACAGCATCATGCTCAGAGACAAACCCTCAGCCAGTCCTCAGGCATAGCTTCCTTATGTACAGGTGACAGAAAGAGGAGGAATCCAGTCTCCTTGCAACAGCTTTTCGTCCCTTGATGCTCTCCCCAATGTCCCCCTCTCAGTCTGAGACCCTCTGCTGCCTCTTCATGCCCATCCCTGTCCCCCAGGACCGGTCTCTCTCTTCCTCCAAGTCCTGTGCATGGCCCAGTTGCAGGTTAATGCATTTACCGCCTAGACTGGATGCAGAAGGGAGAGGCCGCAGGTTAACCATTTATTACGGAGGCGGTTGGAGCGGGTGCACTGCACGTGGGTACCAACAAAGCTGCAATTTGGCACTTGAGCTGGGCTGGGAGGGATCACTTCCCCAGAGGTGACCCTCGGCGGGAGATTGCTTGTCACCAGTGAGGAATGGCACACAGGCGTGATGGGTAGGCTGTCTGCCTCCCTGACCTCAATCGCCTCCTGCCGCGCGGCTGCCAGCATGGAGCTGACACAAAGCGCTTATGATCTCTACTGTGAAGCCGTGGGAGGATAATGAGGGACTGGGCCCCGACTGCTGGGATGAGGCCTGGCCTCCTGGGCCTGGAGCTCCTGTTTGAGTACCCATCTCTAGGAAGCCAGGGAAAGGCTGTGTTCAATCAGGGAAGACCCAGAAGAAGGGCAACATGCTTGTCCATGGGGACCAAAGGGGATACTCAGGCCCAAGGAGCACCCATGAAGGTGTCTGTGACACACCCACCCCAGGATCTTGTGGGCTCATTCACAAATGCTCTCCTGTAGAACTGCCCATGACTTGTTAGCGTGCCGCCTGGCTAGTTAAGAGGTAGGGACTCCATGGGTCACCCCACAGACAACCTCAAGAACCTTTGAGTTTCTCTCACAAGGGATGTAACCATACTCCTGTCTCCAAGGGAATTGGGATAATAGTGGTTAGTCCTTTACAGACCCCAGAGAGCCTGGGTCATCAATATCTAGAACAGGGCCCAGCGGGCCAGCTGCATGCTGGGGGTTTGCACTCAGTTGTTAGTTCTGGCTTCTCCACTGTAAGGATGCCCACTGTGCAGGGCTAGAATGAGACTCTAGCAGAGCTCTTGCCTACACATGTAAAGCTCTGCAGACAACAAATAAAAGGACAGTGACCAGACCTCCAGCATCTGTTGAGTCTAGTAATTGGATCGGAGGTCTCCAGTGACCAGGTGACACAGTGAGTGCTGAATGAATGGTCATTTAGCTATCCTGTTTAGATTTTCACCCAGCTTGCTGGTAAGCCAGACTATGTTACTTGGAAAATTTCAAGTTAGGGACCTTGTCTCAAAAATGGTAGATAATATTTGAGGAATGATATTCAAAGTGTTCCTGTGGCCTCTACATGTTTACATACCTATGTGTGTGTGTGCTTGAGTGTTTGCACACACACACACACACACACACACACACACACACACAGAAAGGCACACAGAGAGAGACAGACAGACAGAGACAATGTGTGTGTGTGTGTGTGTGTGTGTGTGTGTGTGTGTGTGTGAGAGAGAGAGAGAGAGAGAGAGAGAGAGAGAGAGAGAGAGTGAAAGAGAGAGAGATCTCCTGGGCAGAGACTTCTATCCTTCTTGCAGAGCTAGATTGGGCCCAGAATCTAAAGCATTTGGCTGGTCTAGGTTAGAACACAAACTCTGAAGACACAGATCTCACTGGAGTTCCAGGAAACCAGGACTCCACAAAGGCCTGTGCTCAGCAGGATGCTCCAGAGATAGAAAAGAAGTTGTGCCAGTTATGAGAAGTGCTCTGGGACACACCCTGAAGCTGTTCTTCCCAAAGAACCTGTACTTGTGCATGGTTGTCCCTTCTGATTTCACGTTCAGAGCACTCGTGGGTAGATGGGCAGCTCCTCCAGGGACTGAGTCTTTGTGGGGTTGAGGCTTGTGGTGAGCTGACTTGGGTATGAACGGAAGGTCAGGGTCCCAGCTATATGGGTACATTGGGCCTGAAATCTGTCTGTGCCCCTCTGAGACATGGAAATGGGAACTTTTATGTCTGCCTAACTCTGAGAATCCTTCCAAGCACTGGGAGAAGGGAGGTGAAAGCCTGGCTATAGCTCCCTCACCACTAACTACATTTGATGGTTTCCACAGGATCAGTCTTGAGAGGGTCAAGGGCACAGTGGGCTGGAGGAGGAGGCTGACACACAACTTGTCATTCTTTTGGAGACCAGAGGGGGACCCTGCAGACATATTCTAGTAAACAGAATATAAGGAAGCTTGACAGCCCCTGTCTGAAGAGGGAGAGAGCTGGGGTATTGATACACCCAAAAGTCTGGGGTAACTCCTCCCCAGGCCAGGGCAGGTGAGGTCCCTGGAACCCCCACCCTTCCCTGCATTATTTGAGGATGACTCCTAAGACTCTGCCATGGTTTAAATAAGAATATTTCATCCCCTTATAAGGCTCATGAGTTTGAATACATGGTCCCAAGTTGGTGTGACCTTAATCCCAAGGATTAGGAGCTGTGGCCTTGTTGGAGGAGGTGTGTCACTGGGTGAAGGGGGTGTGGGAGGGGGCAGGCTTTAATTTTTCAAAAGACTCATGCCATCCCAGGTCTCCATTTCTGCCTTCTGCTTGCAAATGAAAATGTGAGTTCTCCGCTGTTCCTTTGATCCGCCATCATGGACTCTAACCCTCTGAATAAGTCAATTAAACACTCTCTTTTGTAAGTTGCCTTGGCCATGGCCACAGCAATGGAAAAGTAACTAAGATCCAGAGAGGCTCAGGGAATCTAGGCCACTCCCAGTAGAGTTGCTGGAACTGCTTTCCCCAGACTATTGAAATTTTGCCTATGGGATCTTCTAGGCTGTAGAAATGCCTCGTCATGGTAATCACATACAAGCTCAACACCAATACCATACTTATTCACGTGTACCCAGAAGGGGTGTGGCTACTATCCCATCCCTGTGTCCTAGAGGTATGCACCATGAGGAGAAACTGACTCTGGTCAGACTTCCTATTATTTACAGGGGGAAAGAAATGAAAGACAGCAGAAGAGGCCCAGGGGAGACAGCGTATTGGGTGCCTGCACCTCACCAGCAGCCAGCTTCACTGGCACAAGGACATAAACAGCCCAGCCCAGCCCAGCCCAGCCCAATGGTAGGAACAGGAGTCATGGGGACCAAGCCACTCCCTTGTTGAAATTGAGTCTTAGCCCACTGTGGCTGGGAACAGATGAGTCTGAGCTCATTACGGTGAGGAATGCCAGGAGGCAGAGGCGCCACTGTGTCTCAACAGTTGAATCTCAGCCTAGTTTCTGGCTGGGTCTCCTTCCTGTTGACACCTGCTGTGAGGGTAGACTCTGACATCACTCAATGCTCATAGGTGGTCCTCGGTCACTGGGTGTGAAACCGGATGGAATTTTATACCCGAGCCTCTGCTGAGGCAAAGAGTTTTTGGTTCAGAGCTTTGGCTACATGGCCTAGGAGCTAGGAAGCGGCCACTTCCTGTTCAGACAGGAAGCGGAGAGAGTAGAACAGGGAAGACATCTTTTCAGACTGAGGTGGCCCGTGGATTTGAGGAAGTTCCAGTATTTTGCACTTAGAAATGCTAAGGTAGAATGTGTCATCCTCTATTTAGATGAGACCAGAGAACTCCTGGAGTTGGCCATGCCAGAGAAACAGGCATGCATGGCCGTGTCCAGCTTTTTGTGTGGTGTTGGGGATGGGAACTCGGGGGCTCATGATTGCCTAGCAAGCCAGCTTGCCCAATGAGAAGAATCTCCGAGGCTCGGGGAGGAGGGATGGGGGAGAACTTTCTTGTCTTCCAGTGTTGGGAGAAGTTTCAGAGCAAGGAAAACAGAACAGAAGTGGTGAAAGGTAAAACCAGGAAGTTCAGGTCTTCTGAGGTGGTCAGCCAATATTTTCAGTAAATCTCTCTTCTTGCATCTGTCACAGAAAATGATGTGCTTGCCTCACTAGGGGTCTGGGTTATCCTTCTTACAGGTCACTCCCCTGTAGTAATAGCAGTATGTGCTAGATAGTCCTCAGACAATCAGGACAGGTCAAGAAGGTGGCTATGTTGTTCTAGTCATCCTTCTGTAGATTTAAGAGCCTGGAACAAAGAGAAATCAGGTTACCTATCTACTCAAAACCATCTATATAACAAAGGCAAGAGACACAAGTAAGCCCAGGCTGTTGGAGACAGAGTCCTGGGCCTTGACTGCTGTGTGTTTTTTGTTTTTGTTTTTGTTTTGCTTCTGTGAAGAGAAAGGTATTGGCTAAAACCTGGGAATGGGTAGGTTTAGAAACCCCCTTGCTGTTGTGTGTCCTGAGCAAGTTTCTAACCTCGTTCTGGGTTTTTTTTCTTTTCTTGCCATTCTGTTTATATCTAGGAGACGAATGAGTCAGCTTCACATTACTTTCCCAAAATACCGGAGACAGTCAACATGTAGAGAGGAAAGGTCTACTGTGGTACAGTTCATCCCTAGGCTCCAGTCAGCAGTGAGCAGCCCCATTGTTCTGAATTGGTAGCAGGCAGGACACTGTGGCAGGCGTACTGCAGAGCAGACCACTCTCTTCAGCAGCTGGAGGCAAAGAGAAAGAGGAAGAGGCTGAGTCCCACAATCCTTTTGGAGGCTAAGCCCTCCATTGCCTAAAGACCTCCCACAAACCAGCTTGGCAGTGGAGGCCTGTAATTCCAGCACTTAGGAGGGTGAGGGAGAAATGCAAGTTTAAGCTGGGGCTCCATGCTATGACCCTGTCTCAAAACAACAACAACAACAACAACAACAACAATAACTACTACTACTACTACTGCTACTACTACTGTGAAGAGGAAGAAGAAGAAGAAAGTGCTGGGCAGTAGTAAAACATGCCTTTAGTCCAGTGTTAGGTCTCAAGCCTGGCACAGGTGACTGAGTTGACTATTTAGCATATCAAAGCAGTCCCTGGCCACCATATTCTCTCAGCATCCCCTAGTTCCTACCTGTTCCAGAGTCCTCCTTGCTGGGACACCCCGCCCCCTACCCTGAACTCTCCAGCTCAGCAGTAGGGTTATCCTTCCCCCAGTTGCTCTTCCCTGTATAATCTAGACATTTTGGCCATGCAGATCCTTTTATGCTTTTATCTTTTTATATTTTTGTCCTCTTGATCTCCTGGTCTCCAGATGCTCCCCTCTCCCCTCGTCTTGCATGATCCACCAACGTGTGTGTGGGTGTATACATGTGTGCACATGTGTTTGTGTGTATATGTGTGTGTTTGTGTGTATACATGTTTGCACATGTGTTTGTGTGTATATGTGTGTTTGTGTGTATACATGTATGTACATGTGTGTTTGTGTGTATATGTGTATATGCATGTGTGCATAAGTGTGTTTGTATGTATATGTGTATTTGTATGTGTGTGCATGTGTACACAGGTGTGTCTGTATGTATATGTGTGTATGCATGTGTGTTTATATGTGTGTGTGCATGTGTGTGTTTATATGTGTATGTGTGTTTGTGTGTGTGTATGTGTGTTTGTGTGTGTGTGAATGTGTTTATTCTGGATTCTTCCAGATGTGTCAGCCTCTAGCTCTGCTTTCCCTCATGTCTACAATAAACTCTCTCCTCCAATGTACCTGAGAACAGTCTTTTCCCTTTTTAATTTCTTTTTTCACTCATCCAGCACTTGGGAGGCAGAGGCAGGCAAATACCTGAGTGCGAGGCCAGCCTGGTCTACAGAGTGAGTTGCAGGGCTACACAGAGAAACTGTGTCTCAAAACAATAACAAAACAAACAAAAACAAGAGAAAGGAAGAAAGAGAAGGAAGGGGCTGACTCTGGGTTTTGCTCATGGGTACAGAGCACTTGCTACTTACACAGTGGACTCCAGGTTCAATCTCCAGCACCTCACACAAGACCCCACTTCTAAAGAACCCAGTGCTCCCATGGAGGCCCTAGAGAACCGAATCTTCAACAGGTGGGCCTCTGGAGGTCTTTCATCCACACTGCAGCAGGAGGCACAGGACACTCTGCATCCCCAGCCTAGTACAGTGACTCCTTGTGCCTTGACCCTGTTCATTGAGGGGTTTGCTGACTGACTATCTGATGGGTGAGGAAATGCATTTAGATTCTTAGCAATACTTAGTGCAAGCAGAGGAAAGAGATGTGTGCCATTGTGACCAGGTTGGCCACCATCCTAGTTTGCCTTCTGTGTCTGTGATAAACATCACCACCATAAGCAACTTAGGGAGGGAAGGATTTACTTAGATGACAGATCCTGATCACAGTCCATCATGGAAGGGAGTCAGGGCAGGAACACCAGGCAAGAACCTGGAGGCAGGAACTTAAGCAGAAGCCGCATTGACTCACTCAGCCTGCTTTCTTATATCATCCAGGACCACCTGCCCGGGATGGCACCATCTCCAGTGAGCTGAGACCAAACACATGTGAAATCTGATGGAGGCAGTTCTTCGATTGAGAGTCCTTCCTCCCAGATGACAGTCAAGTTGACAAAAAATACCAGCATAGCCTTCATCAAGGTATATGTGTGTGTTTGTGCATGTGTGTGTATGCATGTGTGCACATGTGTGTTTGTGTGTATATGAGCATGGGTAATGTGTGAATGAGTATATGTATGTTTGTGTCTATGTGAGTGTATGCATGTATGTACATGTGTGTATATGCATGTATATGCATGTGTACACATATGTGTTTGTGTGTGCATATGTGTTTGTGTGTATGCATGTGTGTTTGTATATATATATATATGTATATTTGTGTGTGTGCATGCATGTGTATTTGTGTGTGTATGTGTGTGTGCATATATGTGTGTGCATGTGACTGTATGCACTGAACATACATGTAGAGGTCAGAGGAAGATGTCAGGTATCCTGTATCATTTCTTTCCTCTTAATCCCTTAAGACAGGATTTCATTTCCACCTCTGTCCTGATTAGACCCTTTTTCTACTTGGTACAAGTCAGGGTTGTCTGTGAAGAGGGACATGCTTGTGTCAAATTATCAGTTTGCTCTGTAGGTATGAAGGCCCCTCTCTCTCTCTTTCTCTTTCTCTCTCTCTCTTGCTCTCTTGCTCTCTCTCTCTCTCTCTCTCTCTCTCTCTCTCTCCTTTCTATGTAATGACTGATGGGGGAGGACCCAGACCGTTGTGGGTGGGGCCACCCCTGGGAAGGTGGTTTGTGTAAGCAGGCCTAGAGAGCCATGGGGAGCAAGCCCGTAAGCAGCACCCCTCTCTCCATAGCCTCTGCTTTCAGCTTCTGCCTCCAGGTTCCTGTCATGACTTTTCATGATGGACTGTAAGCCAGATACACCCTCCAGTCCCTCAAGTTTCTATTGTTCTTGGAGTTTAGCACAGCAGCAGGAACCTAGGGCTCCTGGGTAAGAAGGCACACAAGCACACACAGCTGTCTACCAGTCCTGCCTCTTGCAGCCTCCCCTGGCTTGTGGCTTCCTGGCCCATCTCTGCCTCCACAGGGGAGCCGTAAGCCGTAGAGCCCTGGTCTCTCCTCTCCTTGCTAATCTGTGTCCTCTTGTCTTCCTATAAGCACGTTAATTGTGAGACCAGGGCTCACCCAACCAGTGTGACCTCATCCTACATAATCACATTGGCAAAGACTGTGGTTTTGAATAAGGCCACATTCTGAGGTTCAGCAGGGGTGTGCTGTGCACCAATGTGCTGGCACTGATCTGGGATGGATCATTCACCCTGGAGACCATGGCAATATGCATAGCCACATGCTATAGGTGAGTGGGGCTCTGATCATCTCCACATGGTAACCCTATTGGCTGGCTCAGAAGCCCCCATTTATGGATGACGAAGCTGAACAGGAGGTCCACCGTGTGTCACATCCAAGTCACCCCTACTTAGAAAGGTGTGGGACCCAGCCCTGCCCTAGGCTCTGGCTCTCAGGCCTCACTACTGTTCAGCTGGGGTGGATAGGATTGCATGGAAGCAGGGGACAGTCATCAATGTCACCCTGAGACACTGACGAGAGGACCCCCTCCACTCAGGCAGGCACCGCTCGTGTGGCTGTCTCTGCCCCGTGCAGGCCGCAGCAAGTAAACAGTCTGAAACCCATTCTCATTAGGCTAATTTACGAATAAATTACCATATTCAATGGCCTTATTTTTACTGCTCGTTAACAGGCCCATGATAGGATGATAATTACGGGATTTTAAGTGGCTAATGGCAGCTGGGGCGTCAAAAGCAGTTTTCCCCGAATCTGTTTATGGCAATGAAGGTGACGGGGGTGGGGGGTGTGTGGAGGGGCATTGAAATGTTGAAGTCACACTTTGTGTGGAAAAAAAAACCCGCTTTAATTGTTGAGTATTTATTAGAGAGGAGGGAGTCTGTAATTTAAAAAAATGAAACTCTGAAAAACAAAGGAAATTAATTAGTCTTCCCTGGATGCTGTGACCTTCAGGGAGTTGTGGAGAGGCACCAGTCTGGAAGGCTTGCAGTCACTCTGCCTGGCTGCTGCAGTTCTGTGGGCAAGAGTGGCCTCTGAACCCAAGCTTGCCAGGATGCTCCACTCTGTGTGTGGCTACAGAGACCCCTCATGGGCATCCCTGTACCCGGCACCTTCACCCACTGACAAGACAGACTTGGTTCATCTTCTGCCCTGATTCACCTATCACCAGCTTCCTTGTTGAATGCCATATGCAGCGTTCTGTCCAACATCTACCTACTCCTTGCTGTTACACAGGGAGTGATCCTGATGCAAACTGGGATCTCACTGTGGCCCTTTTCTACGTCGATTTTGTCTAGCCATGAGACAGTCACCCCATGGGCTTGGTTATCATCCCGCTGCTTTTCTTTTTCTTTTTCTCTTTTTTTTTTTTAAATTCGATTTTATTGTTTTTAACTTATTCAATTTACATCCCGCTCACTGCCCCCTCTCAGCCACCCCCCTCCCACAATCCTTCCCCTATCTCCCTGAATCTTTTATAGAGGTAGAAACTGAGACACAGAGAGGGTAAGGAGCTTTGGCAATGTCACACAGCCAGGGCTGCTCTCTGTGTCTCTGCAGCAGACCCCACAAAGCCACTCCTGTCACCCCTTCCTCTCATCAAACCCACCACCAGTGGACCCCATGTTACAGGGGATAAAATAAGACTCCAGACAGGGCACCACTTACCTGGACTTCCAAGCTAAGTGTCTCAGTTCAAAGCCTTCACTAACTGGTCTGAAACGGGCTTGAAATGGAAGGACTGTGGTCTGGGGACAGTTTAGGGAGGAACATTTTGACGGGCAGTTCTCTGTGCCTGGCTCTAGGAACATTTGTCCTGCCTACCTGCTTGCTTTCCTTCCAGACAGCCCCTCACCCTCATCCCCATCCCTCCCGGGCCCGCCGGTTTAGTATGCAGCTCTCGGAAAACAAGCAACCAGCAGCTGACAGTGGGAATAAATATCGCAGCGACTTGGTTAGCATTTGATCCCAGCTGGGGCTCCGGGAGCTGAAGTCCTGGAATGTCTTGGCAGTTTTTAATGCTGAATAATTTGATTAGATCAGTGGCTGAGCTGCTGTTCCTGGTGAGATAAACCTTCCCTCGTTCCAGGGGACTTGGGGGACCACAGCCCCCACGCCCTCCCTCTTAGCTGGCTGGCTGTAACTCTGTGCCCCCAGCCCGGGCCCATCTCTCTCCATCTCCACCTCCTCCCTCCTCTCCACGGCTCTCTCCTTCTCTCTCCTTCTCTCTGTATTCCTTCCTCTGCCTCCCCACCCACATCAGGTCCACCTCCTCTTCCTAGGGCTCACACTTCAATTTCCCACACTTGTCTGCTCCAATGTCTGGTGAAATGAAGACAAACCCCACCGATTATAGACAGGCAAGGGGTGAGTGTGAGTGTGTGTGTGGGGGGGAGGGGGTTACAGGCCTCCCCCTCTCCTCCTGGCCCTCCCTGCCTCATCCTCCAGAACCTTCTGTGTCTTTCCTGCAGTTCCCCATTAGCCGGAGGCCAGTTTCCTAGTCCTCAGGGTGAAATTTCCTGGGCCTTGCCACTCTCTAGTTCCAAATTTGGAGGTAGTAATTCTCTTAGTAGGAACAGGATCTCTGCTTGGGCCAGGAGTTGTGTCTTGGGTAGGGGAGGGGCTGAGAAGCTGAGGCGAACATTTGGGACACTGGAAAAGAAAAAGAGACATGTAAAGCTCTTCTCTGCCTCCAGAAACCTTTCAACACCTTCTGAGGGAGGGGATGGGACTTTATGAGAAGTGGCCTTGTAGAGTTGACTGTTGCTAAGGCTATAGGAGTGAGGGGAGCCATTGCTGCCAAGGCAGGAGAGGGACTGGGTGGAAGGACCAGGGGGCACTGTCTATGCGGTCACAGTGACCTCATCAGTCACCTGATCTCTCCTTCTGCCTGCCTTACGGCTGTATGGTTGAGGATGAGTCAGAACCCACTGTAGAGACTCTTCTCCAGATCTCTCCAGATCAAGAGGGTCCTGTTAGTGTTGGTGCAGAATGAGAAAGACAAGGCATGAGGACGTGAAATCCTCTTCCTCTCAGAGCTAAGGCTCCTCACCCACAAAGCAGAGACAGTGAAGCCACATTACCATCAGCATGAAGGCCATCACACCACCACACTCCTTTGTCCTGCCCCGGCATCTTGTATCATCCTGGCTCTGGCTGCTGAGGGACCCAAACATGTGGCTCTCTGGCAGGCCTGGGGGACAGTCCTCTGGTTTCTAAACCAGTGCCGGGCAGAGGTCTTCTCATCTTTGTCTCCTTGGTTTCCACCTGCAGGCCCGGGAGTCTCTCCACAGGAGCCGTGCAGGAGTCTGTTCACAGGAGCCATGCGGCCTTCTTGTACTGAGAAGAAACCAGCATGGCTCCATCCACCCATCTGCCCGATTTCACTCTTCCTTCTCTCCCTCACTTCCTAGTCATGTTTCTCCCTCCTCCCTCTGGTCCATCATCTTCCCATACACGCAGCCATCATCCATGGGAAGATAGGTCTAGTGACCTGCTCCACCCCCTCCCCTCCTCCTTACCCCCCTCCACTTCCCATCCCTATGGTCTATCATCTTCTCATCTATGCAGCCATCATCCATGGGAGTATAGTTCCCAGTCATTCTCCCCTCCATCTCCCTAATCCCCTTCCCCCTTCTCCCACTGTCTCTCCCTTCCTTTCCCCCCCTCCTCTCTTTCCTCTTTTCTGCCTGTCCCTTCTCCCAGCAATTAACTCTTAAGCACCCAGAAATCCCATGGTCGGTACAACAGCCCCTCTCCTGTAGTCTTCTGCTATTCTTCTAGGAGAGAGGCATCGAGGCCAATAAAAAATGCACACTGTGCCAAACTGATGCAGCAACCAGAGAGAGAGGAAAAGACTGAGTGTGCGTGGTGGAGGGAGGAGAGGAGCTGTGAAGAGACACCATGACCAAGGCAACTCTTATAAGGACAACCTTTAATTGGGGCTGGCTTACAGGTTCAGAGGTTCAGTCTATTATCATCAAGGTGGGAACATGGCAGTGTCCAGGCAGGCATGGTGCAGGAGGAGCTGAGAGTTCTACATCTTCATCTGAAGGCTGCTAGGAGAAGACTGACTTCTTGGCAGCTAGGATGAGGGTCTTAAAGCCCACGCCCACAGTGACACACCCACGTCAACAAGGCCACACCTCCTCCAACAAGGCCACACCTCCTCCAACAAGGCCACACCTTCTAATAGTGCCACTCCCTGGGCTAAGCATATACAAACTATGACAGGGGCTCTTCAGGACAGGTGTGGGGCAGCCCCTGAGCAATAATGACATTTCTGCTGCCTTTGCACCAGAAACAGATCTGCAAAGCTTGTGACTTTAGGTCTTGTCAGGACCTTCAGAGCATGGTCTTGTCCTAGACTGTGAGCCATTATGGAGGAGTGAGCCTTGGAGGTTCTCTACCATATGCTGGGCCTGCTTCATGGCATACACAGGAGCATGATCTGACTGTGCAAACTGGCTATAAGGCTTGAGACAATTTGAGATAAGCTGTTCTCAGACTTCAAGAGGAAGGGACTCTGCTTCCTGACAGAACCTGGCTCCCTACCCTGTGATGACCTGCAGCCATGTCCACTACATGTCTCCCTGGGACCGGCCTCCTAATGCTTCACAGGGTTCTCACAGATATGAGACTGGCTGCTGCTCACAACAGAGGCCCTCATGCCCTGTGGGCAGTCCTCGAAATCTCTTCTCTTCTCCCACATGCTAACCCTGGCCTCTAGAGACAGGCACTCCTCCTGTGTTCTCAGCTGTCTCCGTGGGCCTCAGTCAGACGTCCAGGTAAGAACAGAAGGTAGATATGCCCTGTGGCTGCCTGAAACCAGAACTCGGTGTGTCTCAGCCCCTCAGCCAGCAGCCTCTGCCTCAGGAGACTGGACAATGCTACCTGGGCTTTCTCAGGTGGTGAAATGGCCCAGGTGTAGACTCATAGGGAAGAGACCTTGACAGACAGGGAGTGGTCCAGTTTACGTTCATTTTTTAATTCTGGCCTCCTCCTCCTCCTCCTCCTCCTTCTCCTCCTCCTC
>NW_022196905.1:104722766-104725258 GCF_008632895.1 Mastomys coucha
CTCCCTCTTCCTCCTCCTCCTCTTCCTCCTCCTCCTCTTCTTCTTCCTCCTCCTCCTCCTCCTCCTCCTCCTCCTTCTTCTCTTCCACTTCTGCTTCCTCTTTTTCTTCTTGTTTGATTGTTTTGTTTGTTTGTTTGTTTTCGATAAAGCCTCATGTAACCCAGGCTAGCTTCAAACTCCCAGTGCATTGAGGATAACCTTTAACTTCTGATCGTCCTGACTCTACCCCTCAAGTGCTGTGCTACTCATCCTGAGTCTGTGCAATCCTGGGATCCAAACTCAGGCTTTGTGTATGTCAGACAAACCAGCTGAGCTATAACCCCAGCTATATCCTCTCTCTCTCTCTCTCTCTCTCTCTCTCTCTCTCTCTCTCTCTCTCTCTCTCTCTCTCTCTCTCTCTTGTAAAACAGGTCATCTGTTTTTCTCTCAGGCTTTATAGGATGCTTGCTCTGTGACCCAGAGATCGTTTTCATTGAGGGGTGGGGTCGGGGTGGAACTGGAGCAAACCAACAAAGCTGTAGTGAGAAGATGTCACCTGTAGAAGATGTCACAGTGAGTGGAGAAGTGGGGACCAGCTTGGTCATTTAACAATCAAGCAGGGGTGGGGGTGAGGGTGGGGGCGAGGTGGGACTTGTTCAATAAAACTGATGCATGAACGGGGATGGGCTGGCCTTGTGAAACCTGTCTGTGATGGGCTCAGTGGCCGGGGTGAATGGTCTCTGGTCATGTTGCTTCAGGAGCTGCCTGTAAGTTGAGGTTCAAGGGCTGCTAACTTCTTTTAAGGTGTGGTAGATATTCTCCAAAAGAAGGAGCAGAAAAGACCCAGGCTGAGCTATTTATCTCTGCATTTTTGTACACGCCAATGCTTCTGCAGCTTACAGTCTTCCAGAATATGTGCCTCAGTTTCCTAAAGTGCAGACAATTATTTGCTATCCTTGATATTGTTTCAGGCACCCACCAAGATAGCATGAAAGTGGGCAGAAAGGCTCCAGGTATGGCGTGTTTGGGGGTTTGAGTGAGAATGGGCCCCCTAGGCTCATACATTGGAGTGTTTAGACATCAGGGAGTGGCAATATTTGAAAGGATTAGAAGGATTAGTAAGTGTGGCCTTGGGCTGGAGAGATGGCTTAGTGGTTAGGAGCACTGTCTGTTCTTCCAAAGGTCCTGAGTTTAATTGCCAGTCACCACATGGTGGCTCATATATATAATAAACAAACAAACAAAAAGAAGTGTGAGTTTGTTGGAGGAAGTATGTCACCAGGGTAGGCTTGAGGTTTCAAAAGCCAATGCTAAACCTAGTCTCTCTCTCTCTATCTCTCCCTCCCTCCCTCCCTCCCTCCCTCCCTCTCCCTGTCCCTCTTCCTCCCTCCCTCCCTCCCTCCTACCCTCCCTTCCCCCCACCTCTCTCTCTGCCTAGAGGGTTAGGCTGTAGCTCCTAGTTTCTGCTGCAATATCTGCCTGCATGCCACTATGCTGGATTAGACCTCTGAAACTGTAAGCCAGTCCCCAGTTCAATGTTTTCCTTTATAAGAGTTTCTATGGCCATGGTGTCTCTTCACTGACTAAGACAATGGCCTCCATGATCTTGGATGTTTGAGTACTTGGTCTTCGGTTGGTGGCTCTGTTTTGAGAGGCTCAGGATGTGTGACATTTCTGGAGGGAATGTGTCAATGGAGGCAGAGCCTTTGAAGTTTCAAAAGCTCACATCTTTCCCAGTTACATCTCTCTACTTGGTGCTTACAGTTCAGGATTTGAGCTCCGGCCACCATGTTTGCCTGTCGCTACATTTACCTACCGTAATGGTGATGGACTCTGATCCATCTGGACCCATAAGTCTAAAGAAAGCCTTCCTTCTCTAAAGTCACTTTGTTTGTGGTGTTCTATTACAGCAGCAGGATGGTAAGTCAGTCATGCATGCATAAAAAACAGCCATGTGCATGTGCCCTCGCTGCTCCAGGAGCTCAGTAACTATTAAATCTGTACATGTGCATCCCATCTTGGGAAGACTGATACTCAGGGAACTGCCAACTGCTGAACTCCTACTCATCTCACAAAGCCCTGGTCACATTGCCCTCCTTTAAGGAAGACTCTCTACTTAGCTGACCTGGAGTGAAGACCGTGGACCCTTTTCTTGGTTGTCTTGACCCAGGCCCAAGCAAGGAAGCTGGGGGCCATTTCTCCCCCTTCTATGAGGTTGGTGCTGCTGGCCTGATGCTGAGCTCCAGCTCCTCACAGAATAGATGCTTCCTGCCAGGTGCTCAGGTATCGCTGTGGGAAGATGAGGAGGAAATGAAGATCGAGCCTACTCCCTTTACTCAAGTGAGGATATCAGGAAGACGCGTGGTTCCGAGCTATAAATGCACTCATATTTTTAAAGGCACTGGGGGGGTTCTATTTAAAGGAGCCCTGATGTAAAGCCTTTTTATAAAATAAAGACATCTCGAGTATAGGAATAGTTGCCCCCTGACATATCTATTTATAAATGGAGTTGG
>NW_022196905.1:104725268-104729783 GCF_008632895.1 Mastomys coucha
CAAAACTTTTTTAAAAATCCGTTTGATAAATATTTGTGAAATGCACACAGAACGCCAGGCTGTGCGTTGGATGTAGGCAGGACAGTGATGATACCGTCCCCTAGAGCTTGAGGGCCAATCAGGCCCAGCAGCTCCATCACAGCCTCCCCTCCCCTCCAGCTGTGAGTTCTTACCCCACTTATTTCAGTTTCTGAGCTTCAGCCACCTGAACCAATGGTAATAAAATTACCCATCTCCAGGTCCTACGAAAATACAGTGGGAAGGTGTTCCTCAGCTGTTTGGGAAATTACCTGGCCCCTAACTGAGTGCACTCACTTCCACCCCTAACTAAGTGCACTCACTTCCACCCCTAACTAAGTACACTCACTTCTACCCCCTAACTAAGCACACTCACTTCCACCCCCTAACTAAGCGCACTCACTTCCACCCCAACTGAGCGCACTCACTTCCACCCCTAACTGAGCACACTCACTTCCACCCCTAACTGAGCGCACTCACTTCCACCCCTAACTAAGTACACTCACTTCCACCCCCTAAGCACACTCACTTCCACCCCTAACTAAGTACACTCACTTCCACCCCCTAAGCACACTCACTTCCACCCCTAAGCACACTCACTTCCACCCCTAACTAAGTGCACTCACTTCCACCCCTAACTAAGTACACTCACTTCCACCCCCTAAGCACACTCACTTCCACCCCTAACTGAGCGCACTCACTTCCACCCCCTAAGCACACTCACTTCCACCCCTAACTGAGCGCACTTACTTCCACCCCTAACTAAGTACACTCACTTCTACCCCCTAACTAAGCACACTCACTTCCACCCCCTAAGCACACTCACTTCCACCCCTAACTAAGTGCACTCACTTCCACCCCCTAACTAAGCGCACTCACTTCCACCGTTTGGAAGACTACTGGAAAAAGTCCTGCACAGGGCATGCATCCCTGACCATCTCGGAGCAGCCTTGATTCATCCCAGCAGCAACAGCTCTGTGCCTTGTTCCTCATCTACAAAGTGAGACAAAAATCCCTGTGCACGTAATGATGACAGACTCAACATTCCAGGTATTGTAGATGTTTGGCGTCATTTAAAGCATAGCAAGTAGCTAGGATGGGACCTCTCCCAAGCCATGGATCTCCTGGAAGAAGGCCACATCCTGGGCACCAGAGCTGCCATCTTCCAGCCAGGACTGGAGCGGAGACTGGGCTGAGAATGGGAGAGTCAGGCCCTGGGCTGTGAACAGTAGCTCAGTGGGGAGAGCAGTGCCTGCAGAACAGCGGGGCCCAGTTTGAGCCCTTCGCCCCAGATAAACTGTGTAGCAATGCACCACTGTGACACTAGCATTCAACATGTGAAGGCAGGAGTTCATGGCCATCCTTGGCTACAAATGAGTGAGTTCAAGGCCAGCATTGGCTACAAAGGAATTCAAGGCCATCCTTGGTTACATATGAGTTCAGGGCCATCCTTGGCTACACATGAGTTCAACGCCATCATGAGCTAGAACCCTTGTCTCAAAGAAAGCAGAGGGCAGACACAGCCTGGTACCCTCATGTGACAGCCCACAGGCAGCTTCTCTCACAGTCCTGGGAATAGAACAAGAAAGTATGAGGCTTGCAGCTCTTGTCTCTGGGCTGCTGGGTAAACTTAGGAGTTTAAGATTTCTCAAAGTCATCGTCTCCAATACTACCCTCTGAACCCTCTTCCAAATTGTCCTGCTTGGGCACCTGGATCTCATCTGCCTGGTTCTGCTGTGACCGATCAAGAAAGATAGAACATTTATTGTCCTCCCACTTCTAGATGTCTCCAGCTTTAGCCCTTGCCATCCTGGATGGACAAATCCTTTTAAGAAGGCTCTGCTGTCACCCCATTTTACAGGTGCATAAACTGAGTCACAGAATGCTCATCTTTGGCCAAGGTCACTCATAGATAGTGGCCCTCGGTGATACACAGTGCCCTGCCACAGCCTCTCAGGAACACACAGCTGCTCCTGTGGGCCTCTGACCTCGGTCCCTGTCCCCAGTGTTCCTCTTGGCTCACATTCTCAAAAATGCCTTCTGATACTTTCAACAAAGACAGCAGGCTAAGCCTTGTGCCTTCCCAGTAACCATAAAGAACAGGACGTGTCATTCAAGAGGTAAATTTAGCCCATGACCAAATTTGGGCAAGGCTGCTCTTGTTAGGACCCAAGAGGGGTTGAGAGTCTGTCCCAAGGTCTCCCAACAATCGGGTCACTGGGGAAGAACGAAAACAATCGGTGTTTTGAGCGTCTGCCATCTGAGCTCCTTCAATCACATTCTGCTAAAAACTGACTCAGTCGGCAGCACTGAAGGCCTCCTCGGGCTCCGTGTGCAGCACAGCATCTCTTGGCTTTATTTTATTTTATTTTATTTTATTTTATTTTATTTTAGGGGGCAGGGAATCATTCCTTTTGCTCCAGTGCTTTTCCGTCAGACACTCCATCCCAGAAAGGGCTGCAACCCGAGGCAAAGCTTTACCGCAAGCACAAAGAGCTAATATTGGCAGATTGGGGTTTCTGTGAATATTCATTGTAATCTGGGACTTGGTGAGCCGAGATCGCTCCCTCCTGCAAGCTGCACACTTATAACTTGTGAATTCATAAATATTTACGAATTCACACAGTCATCACCGATAAATTATTTCATCTGACAGTTCCACACAGGCTCTGCCTGGCTTTGTGCAAGTCTGATCAAATCTCACGCACGCTCTCCGGTGACAAGTGCGGGTGGAGCACAGCTCGGATCAGCACCGGATCCCACAGATCTGAATGGGTCACCAGTGGAGACTTACAAGAGCCTGCATGAGGGAGCCATGTCCCACGGGCTGCTAGATGCTTTCTACAGTTTACATGTATTTAAATCCCTGCGTCTTCTAATGTGTCAGAAAAACAGGGACATGATCCGTGGAAAGAGTCATGTGTGTGGGGTGCCTTCCTGCAACTTGGGGGTGGCTGCTCACCAGGCCTTTCCCACGTAGGGTAATAAAAATGGTGGCGCCCACACCAAAGCCCACAACCCAGGATCCCCCTCTCCAGAATCTTCAGTTGTACCCCTCTTCTCTTCCTTATTTAAGAAAAGTCTGAACACCCACCAATTCCAAGTGACTTGGGCTTCATTGATCACATAAATTTCTCTCTCTGTTCTTAAAGCCACAGGGTGCATTTCTGATTATCATTTTTGAGGTGCTGCAGCTCCCAGAAACCTGGCTCACTCACTGGATCAGCTTGGCACTCTCTTCATACCCTTCTGCAGAGACACCCCTTGTCTTGCTTGCTCTGTACTCATGCTGACATTGGGGAGTTTGTAAGGATTATGGGTGAGTTTCTCAGTGTTGGCTTGACACCTACACAGGGCCCTGTTGGCTGAGGACTCTGCTCCTTGGCCTGTCCCTTCCCTACACTGCAGCTTGGTGCTTGCCTCTGCCCCAGGACTCTCACATTTCCTTTCCCTTTGCAACACCCTTCTTCTCACAGAAACCCCGAGTATGGCCCCTTCCTCATGCTAGTGACCCTTTCATCCAGTACCTTTCTCTCTTTCCAGCATGAGCTCGGACCACCTTACCCTGCTGTCCTATTTTCTGTCTCTTTCTACAGAGTAAGAACCTTGGTGTCTGATCTCACTGTATTTCTGCATTTCTCCTGCCTCCAGGAGCAAATGGTATACACTGTGTGCTCAGTAAACTTGGCTTTGATTGTACGAACACATTCAGGTAGCTACAGATGGAACCAGTTGCAGACTTACAGGGTCTAAGAAGCTCCACTGTTCCTTAGCTCTGTGACTGTGGATGGCATAAATCCCAGGTGAGATTTAGTTGTTTATTAGCCAGTTTTAAAAGGTACACTAGTGGGATTTACCTGGTTCATTCATTTTCTAAGAGATTTCAAGGGTTTCAGAACGTCAAAGCCTCACATAGCTTCCCACAGCTTTCCATAGCCTTCCCAGCTTCCTCCAGCCACCCATAGTCTCCAGCCTCCCCCAACCTCCTCCAGCTTCCTGAGCTTCCTGAGCCTCCCCAGCCTCCCCAACAGAGCAAGGATTCTCTCCTATGGGCGACTGTTCACCTGTGCACTGGATAGAGGGTAGATTTGCTAATTTTCCCCGTGAGCTTCTGTAACATGGCTGGTCTGCACACCTCTGGTTCAAACTTGTTCTTGGAGAAACCCTGCCAATTTTAAGGAGACAAGCTTTGAATTGGAGGTCTCAGGGTACGCTTGGGGCAGGGACACTGTAGTAGATATGCTGCCAAAAATAAGTGGAGGCTCTATGGTGGTGGTGGCGGGGAGAATGAGTCCTGCCCTTGTGGATGCTTCCAGCTGTAGACTGAGCTGTCGTGCCTCATGCAATGCTGAGCCAGGGTACCAAGTGCAAACATGGCTATTCATATGTGCTCTCATACACAAGTGTTTTTCAGTGTTGCTTAGGAAAAATCCAGGCAGAGAGAGAAAGAGGGAGAGGAAGAGGGAAAGGGAGAGGGAGAGGGAGAGGGAGAGGGAG
>NW_022196905.1:104729829-104739948 GCF_008632895.1 Mastomys coucha
GAGGGGAGGGGAGAAAGAAAGAAGAGAGGAGAGAGAGAAAGAGAGATGATTCTCCTAAACTTTGTAAACTCTGTAGCTGCCAATGGGAATATCTCTTTTGTGTTCTCCGCCCCTTATTTATTTTCCCCCAGAAATTCCAAGAGAAGTGTTTTTAAGGTGTCGGCTGACAAGCATGCACACACGTCCAGAGTCGGGGAGCCACCGGCCCCGTCGCTAACTTGTTAGACGGCAGGTAGATTACAATCATAAATAAATGATCTGCTGTCTGCTTGCATTCGGGCTTGTAGCTTTTAAAGTGTGTCTGTCATCGCGGAATCAGATTTAGTCAAACGCTGTGTAACTGCGAAATTATCCCATCCTTACCTTTTTATTCTCCTTATAATGGACAGTTAAATTGGATTTTCAAATTTGAAGTGCATATGTTTTTCAAACCCCCAGAGGCTGTCTAGTTTTTCATTTCTAAAGCAACTCACTAATGTTTATCATTACCACACAGGAATATTACAATTCTTAAGGGGCGCCTTACAAAATCAGCACAGGAGAAATGCGCTTTATCGTCTCAAAATGAAACCAATTTCTCAGCTGATTTGCAATTTATTTACATGTTAGCATTTGATTTCCGGCTGATTTGTAACCCCACATGGCTCTGTCTCGGGTTTATTTAGAAAGCAGACAACAGCGGTTAGGGAAGGCTGTGGAGCGAGCGCCTTGTGTTGTGGGGCATCCTCCGTGCTGTGGAGCGCCTTGTGCTGTGGGGCGCCTGTGCTGTGGAGTGACTGTGCTGTGGAGTGCCTGTACTATGGGGTGCCTTGCTGTGGGGTGCCTGTGCTGTGGGGCGCCTGTGCTGTGGAGTGCCTGTACTATGGCGTGCCTGTACTATGGGACACCTGTGCTGTGGGGTGCCTGTACTATAGGGCGCCTGTACTATGGAGCTCCTGTGCTGTGGGGCGCCTGTGCTGTGGGGCGCCTGTACTATGGAGCTCCTGTGCTGTGGGGAACCTATGCTGTGGGGTACCTGTGCTGTGGCATGCCTGTACTATGGGACACCTGTGCTGTGGGGTGCCTGTACTATAGGGCGCCTGTACTATGGAGCTCCTGTGCTGTGGGGCGCCTGTGCTGTGGGGCGCCTGTACTATGGAGCTCCTGTGCTGTGGGGCACCTATGCTGTGGGGTACCTGTGCTGTGGCATGCCTGTACTATGGGACACCTGTGCTGTGAGGCGCCTGTGCTGTGGCGTGCCTGTACTATGGGGCACCTGTGCTGTGGAGTGCCTGTACTATGGCGTGCCTGTACTATGGGCACCTGTGCTGTGGGGCACCTGTGCTGTGGAGCGCCTGTGCTGTGGGGCGCCTGTACTAGGGGACGCCTTACTATGGGGCGCCTGTGTTGTGGGCGCCTGTGCAGTGGGGCGCCTGTGCTGTGGGGCACCTATGCTGTGGGTGCTTTGCTGTGGGGTACCTGTGCTGTGCCTGTACTATGGGGCACCTGTGCTGTGAAGTGCCTGTGCTGTGGGGTGCCTGTGCTGTGGGACGCCTGTACTATGGGGCACCTGTACTGTGGGGCACCTGTTCTATGGGGTGCCTGTACTATGGGGTGCCTGTGCTGTGGGGTACCCATGCCTCCCAGGCTGGGGAAGTGTCTTTACCCTCTTCTCTCTTTGGTTGCTTCTCATCCCCAGGGAGTCCAGTGTCCCAGGTGTGGACACACGGTCCCAGCCATGCATAAAGCAGGTGAGCAGCATCATTGTATAGGACACAGTAAGTGCCCGGAACAATCAGCCTGGGGTGGAGGAGACTCCAGTGGGGGTGTGGGGAGTGTGTGTTCAGGGAGCATTCACAGAGCTGGTGGTATTGCAACATCAACATTTAAGCAGTGCAGGAATTCTGTGAGAAACTCACTGGGCTTCACCATATATATCATCTGACCACGTGCTTACCCATCCATTTTTAGCCATCTCTCCAGCTGCCTCCTCTCCATTCACCCAACCATACCTCCTCCATATTTGGCTGCTCAAACTCATCCACTGATCACCTGCCCATTCATCTATCCACCCAACCATCCACTCATTCAGCCATCCACCTGCCCATCCACCCATCATCCACCTGCCAACCACCTGCCCATCCACCCATCATCCACCTGAACATCCACCTGCTTATCCACCTGCCATCCACCTGCCCATTCACCTGCCCATCCACCCATCATCCATCTACCTACCTATCCACCTGCCCATCCACCTACCTGCCCATCCACCCATTAAGCCACCCACCTGCCTATCCACCTGCCCATTCATCCATTCATTCTTCTATTCATTCATGCATCTACCCATTTCCACCTACCTACCCCTCAACCCAACTCTCAGTCCATTCCTCCATCCATCTAATTATTAATGCCCCCACCCACTCGTTCATTCAACTTGGATTTAGAAATGACAACCTGACTTCCCACTCTCAAAGCATAAGGTTAATCGAAGGAGGAAAACTATTCCATCTCAGGACCATGAGGCTCCACCTCCTCAATGCAGGCAAAAGTGTTCAATAACTGTCCGGCCTCTGATATGATAGCACACATATGTGCCATGTTAGAGACTGGGTTATGTATCAGCCTGCTTACTCTCAGCTATGTACCACAGGCCAGCTATGGAACCCCACCATTGTTTGTGGGATTTTCCTGTTCATTGGTGAAGTGGGTCAGTCAAGACAGAATGCCTGCCTGACATGGACAGGGTGGGGGAAGGGGTGGGATCTAGTGGGAGACTCAGAGAGAGCAAAGCATGGCTGAGGTCCTGTAGCATGCCCTTCTTACTCTTCCTTCATCCTGTGCCCCTCCTCGTTGGTACTCTCGCTCCCTGGTTATGGGGACAGAGAAGAACGTGGTATAGCTGAGATGGGAGCTGTGGCTTGATGGGAGCATCTTCTGAGCAGAGTCCATGGTAAAGCATGCCCTCTTATGCAGGTAGAGTTAGCACTGGGCCCTGGAAGCAGCTCACAGGGTATGTGGCTCTTGTAGTCTTCTAGGAAAGGAGGATATGAGGCTGGGTGTGGCACTCATGGGGCAGAGGGAGGAGACTGGTCTGCGGATCAGACTTCATAGCCTTGGGTATGAGGCTGTAGAGGGGCATCTCGACTTGGGCAGGATAGCCGGCTCCTGGGAGGGCTCAGTCTAGCCCACGGCCCCACCCAATTTATGGTGGTTTGGAAGCTCTCCTGGGCAGCAAGCAACCACAGAGGAAGGAGCTCTGGTGGGTGCTGGAAGGCAGCGGGAGAGCACCCAGTTCTCTGCACCCCTGCACTCTATAGGCTGGGGAAGGCAGGAGTGAAGCAGATGGGGTTTGAAGGAGCCCCCCGTTAGAGCAGAGTCCCCGACACAGGAGTGTATTTCCTCCTTCTTCTCCCGTATCTGCCTGCGCCATACACAGCCTCTCTGAATATATTTGCATATTTTTATGCTATGAGCAGCCGGCACCAAAAGGAGCAAGCAACTCCCTTCCTCTCCCTGCTCTTCTCTGCAAGACTACTCACAACCAGCAGGCTTCCAGAGACCCCCCTCACCCCCTCCGCTGAGGAGTCAGGGGCCAGGGACTGCCGAAGGAGCTCAGCACACACGGGGACATGTCCTTCAGAGTCCCTGTGCTGGGCCAGACAAACGGTGGGATGTCTCGCCAGACACACTGATTGAAAGAGCTCACAGGAGGCTCAGTCTCCTCGTTTATAATAATTGGTGTACCAAATAGGACAATTTATTTTGCCAGGAGCTGGAAACCTGACTCAAATTAAAATAAACAAACAAACAAACAAATAAATAAATAAATAAAAGAAGACTCTAGACTTGTGTACAAGAAAAGCTAAATGTTTCGGCTTTCAGGTGCAGCTGGATCTAGCAGCCATACTATCACTTAGTATACTAAGTGTACTTTGCTGCCTGTCTCCTGTCTCCAGCTTATCTAACTCATACTAAGTGTCCTTCCTCCTGACCCAGCATGGTGGACAGGAAGGGTCCCTAAACACTGAGAATCACTCTGATTGGACATTCGGTTCCCACGTCCACATCTGATTGGCTCACTATGTTGAGAGGGTGGGACTATGTTAACGGTTTCCCCTGGGCCTTATGCTCCTGTCAATCATCATGGAAACAGATGCTCCCCATACAGGAATCAGAGCGTCCCACTCTGCTCCCAATGAGAGACATGGATTCAAGGGCAGTTGCTTCTGAGAAAGCCCCCTATCATGTGTCACATGCAGAGGGAAAGTAAGGGCTTGGCTCAGGAAGATAGACAGTGCTCATCTTCCCTCTCATCTGCCTCATGGCTCAGCCCAGAGAGCACGTGGGCTCCTTTGGCCACAAGTCAGTGATCAGATGCTGCAGATTCGGGAATGGCCAACTGGAGTACCCTGGAGCTCCCAGAAGGGTCAGTACAAGTCCAGCTGATGGTATCAGTGTCAGGCAGTATAGGCCAGTATCAGCTGAGGAGGCAGGAATTTGAGGCTCAGTTGCCTAACAGGGACTACACCTGCTTTTAATTCTCCCAAGGATTGTGGTTCAGGAGGAGGTTTTCTGGGAAGCTGTTGCTGATCTTCAGGCCATTCATCTAGAGCATTGCTGCATCAGATACCCAGGCATCCAAAGCAGGGAGAGAAAGGGAATGCCATCTTGGCTGTGCCTGTACCTGATCTGCCTGTGGGACTGTTCAAATTTCAAACACACTTTCCAGGGTCCCTGCAGGAGAGGTGAACTACAAAGGCCGATGAGGCGATGTCTGTTTCCAGAGAAGAAGGAGCTGGGGTCTGACTCCCATACAGTGGGTCTCACATCGCCCCAGAGATGAAAGCACAAAAGAGACCCAGTACCTTGGGTTGAGGGTCAGGTTACCTGCCTTATAGAAGTTCACCTTTAACCAGGGCCAGGCTGGACAGGGGTGTGGTGGTTTGAACAGGAATGGCCTCCATAGGCTCATACATTTGAATGCTTAGTCACCAAGGGAGTGGTGCTATTTGAAAGGATTAGAAGGATTAAGAAGTGTGGACTTGTTTGAGGAAGTGTGTCACTGAGGGTGGGCTTGGAGGTGTCAGAAGCCCATTCCAAGTGTAGTCTCTCTCTCCCTCTCTCTCTCTCTCTCTCTCTCTCTCTCTCTCTCTCTCTCTCTCTCTCTCTCTCTCTCTCTCTCTCTCTCCTCTCCCCCCCCCAGATCAGGATGTGGCTCTCACCTATTCCATCACCACTCTTGCCACCATGCTCCCACTGTGATGAGAATGGTCTAGACCGATGAAACTGTAAGCAAATCCCCAAATTAAAGGATTTCTAAGCATTGCCCTGGTCATGATGTCTCTTCATAGCAATAGAATAGTGTTTAAGAACCTGTTGTTCCTTGGACCTGAGGATAAGAGTCTATTCATACACATTTATAGACAAGGTAACTGAGCCTGGAGTCTACACGCCAAAGGTCATTCAGTGGTGGTGATCCATAGTTTCCTGGTCTCACTCTTCTTCCCCAGTTAGCTGTGGGTTTCCTTACCATTCCTGTCACTGGGTCTGTTATTAACTGACCAACAGGGATGGCTGCGGAACCTCAGGCACTCAAGGTGATGTCTGCCACCTGCTCCTTCATCCAGACCTGGGTGTCCAAGATCTTGTAGATAGCTGTTGTCTGCTGGTGTACTCAGGGGTGACAAAGGATATGCTCCTCCTTTAACAATAGCCTAGGAAGCTGCCTGATCAGTAAGATGGTAAGATGCTAACTAAGATTTCTCATTGATGAAACAAAGTATCTGAGAAAAGCAACTTAAGAGAAAAGTTTTATGTATCTTGGTTCACAGTGGGAAGGTGTTGTTGATCATAGCAGTAGGAGGGTGCAGTCCATCATGCACTCTTAGGTCCACCATAGAGGAGGGAGGGTGCAGTCCATCATGGAGGAGGGAGGGTTGGTCCATCATAGAGGAGGGAGGGTGCAGGTAATCATAGAGGAGGGAGGGTGTGGTCCATCATTGAGGAGAGAGGGTGCAGGTAATCATAGATGAGGGAGGGTGTAGTCCATCACAGCAGTGAGAGGGTGTGGTCCATCATAGCAGTGGGAGGGTGTGGTCCATCATAGCAGTGGGAGGGTGTGGTCCATCATAGCAGTGGGAGGGTGTGGTCCATAACAGCAGAGTCATGCTATGACCCTGGGGGAGGGGGCAGCTGGTCTGCCATGTCTGTAATCAGGAAGCAGAGGAAGGAAATGCTGGCTGATACCCAGCTCAAGTTCTCCTTCGTGTTTACCCTGTGACCTCCTTAGACCCTGGGACAGTGCCATGTACGTTCAGAGAGGGCATCCCTCCTCACTTAACTGGTTGTGGACACGTCCAGAGGTGTGTCTCCTTGGTGACTCGAAATTTAGTCAAGTAGAAAGTAAGGACGGATGGTCATGTCTACACTTCCATGCTCCTCACTTGGATTTGGCTTCCAAGAAAACTCTCTCCATTGCAGAGAACTGAGGGTCCCTGATGTCACTGTGGCCAGTGTTTCAGCTTCTAACAGGAAAGATAACCTGTCTGCCCGGTTCCCAGTTGGATGCAGGGTTACACGCATCCAATCAGGGATTGACAGAACATTGGAGAAACCCTTTGTTTTGTTGGTGGTCAAGAAATAACTTTTACAGGTTGATGGAAGCATTCTACTGTGTGACCCTAGGCAAGGGACTCAACCTCTCTGAGCTCAAATGTTCTCATCTGTAAAATGGGAAGAATATGAAGCTCCCCAAAGGCTCATGGTGGAGTCAACAGGGTGCCACACAGAGCCCTTGGTGCTTGGCACATAGTAGATGTTCAGTAAACAACAGTACTACAAGCTCAAAAAGATTGCCAGCTACCTAGCACTGTACAGTTAAGGGTTTAAAAGCACCAACTTGACACTTCTGGGACCCCTAGAGTCCTTTGCCTCATTTTATAGACAAGACTGAAAAGTTTATCTAAATAGAATGGTGATGGAATTATATTGTAGTCCTAGACTGGTCCTGTGGATTTTAGTTACTGATTCTCTAATGCTTTGATCTAATTTTACAAAGTCACTTTTTAGACAATGTCCTCATTCTAAGCAAAAAAAAAAAAAAAAAAAAAAAAAAAAAAAAAAAAAAAAAAAATGTAATGTCTGTACCCCACCGCACATCCTATGTGTCGGTGTGATGTGTATGGTACACATTATATATGCCCACGAAACGCCCATCGCTGCTTGCAGAGATCTGTAGACACAGACACCATCTGCCCACACACTTCAGCTCCATGCTGGACACATAAACTCTGAGGGCCACCCTTGTCACTACTGAAGGCACCCAATGGGACCACACAGTGGCTCTTTCTCTGCAGTGCACTGGGTGTCAGCTACGACCTGCTCCCTCAGTGGACAATTCATCAGAAAACCCACAGATACCTGACAGACTGGAGCGGCATTTTGTCCAGTTCATTTTGTTTCACAATTTGAGAAGGCGTGAGGCAGCTGGTCACACTGCATCCACAATAAGGAAGCAGAGGGAGAAGGATCGGGTGCTCAGCTGAGGTCTCCCCTTTACCAAGGCTGGGCCTGTAGCCGGCGGGATGTGCCACCCAGGATTGGAGTAGGTTTTCCCACCTCAGTCCAGTCGGGATTCCTTCACAGAAATGATCAGGGTTCTGTTTCCATTGCGATGCTAAATTCCATCAAGCTGATCACCAGGACCAATCACTCCCATCTAATGTAAATTTAGTAAAGGCTCCAGTCTCAGGGCTACAGGTAGCGCTTGGCTCGTACTGTCTGTGGGATGTGTGGAGGCTGCAGGCCAATATTCCTCAAGAAGTAGTCTATCGCTGGGCTCCGTTTGTCTCCCCCGGCCGGCTATTCAGTTTGTACAACATCTCTGCTGGCCACTAACCAAGCTGTCCGTATCTCTGCCATTAGCTTCCTCCCCTCCCTAGCGTCCCAAGGCCCCTCGGCATCCTCAGTTCCCTCTGGTTAAAGCTCTCCATGCAGAGCGCTGGGAAACATGGGGAGAAAGGTAGTATGGGGGGGCACCACAGGATTCCCTTGAAGGCCATTTTGGGAGCCTCTGTGTGTAAGGAGGGTCTGGGAAGACAGAAAGGGTCTCCCAGAAGGGATAACATGGGAAGCAGAGGTGCCTGAGCATTCATGTTTCATCCCTGAGTTTAGTCCCAGAAACCCCATGGCATGTGTGCCTCCAACACCACACACACACACACACACACACACACACACAAATAAATGTATGTATGTATGTATGTATGTATGTAAGTAAGTATGTAATAAGGGTCAGTTTGAGCTTACTACCTGACATCAGGCCCAGAGAGGGGCCAGACTTTCTAAGAATCAATTCATTTCCTCATTCGACAAATGTTTATGGGGGATACTATTAATATGTCAACCATTGTGTTGGCTGTTGGGGACTGAAAGTGACTGAGTCCCAGCCTGTCCCCTAAAGATCCAATGCAGTGAGGAAAGGTCATGGTTAAAAAAAAAAAAAAAAAAAAAAAAAAAAAAAAAAAAGCAGTAGAAGTTTAAGAGAGCTTAATTTTCCTAAAGGGCTTGAGACAATTCTCAGGGGTCACAATTGGATTGGGCAGGTGTTTGCCTGGCATAAGGAACCATAGCAAGCATAACAGTATTTCTTTACCCAGAGCCCAAGCAGACATTGCTAATCTGTTCCAGAGCACAAGATCTCAATATAACTACTATACTGAGCCAAGGGAAGCAACGTGTAGGAAATGGGGCACCCTGTTAGAGTCTCCATGCTGCTTCCCATTGAATCTCTACCCCAACATGTGTTTCTTACATGACACAGCTGAGGCCTCAGACTCAGATGGTCCTGTGTGAGGTCACACCTATCTCAATTCCAGTTAAGTCTCCCTCTGCAGAACTGCTTGTCTGTTTCAGAATACAGTCTAATTCCACAAATGTTGCCATTTCCTGCTCCCTTAAGGATCTGCTACCTCCAGCACCCATGAATACAGGGTCTGGTAGACCCTTTTCTAATAGCACCTCTTTCCTTTTGGCAGCCTCTTAAGGCTTAGATGTGCATTGAGTGCTCTGGTGTAGATTAGTCATGTCTGCCAGGATCAGGTAAAGAAGCAATGGTGTACCTGTTAGGTTCTTTATAAGTCTGGGTTCATGAAAGCATTCCCTTTAACTTTGACTTTGTAGGACAAAAAAATCCTCCCACCCTAGAGTGAGCTTTACTGAGGGAGTGGAGGGGTTCTTATGATGGTGACATGTTTACCAAATGGGAGTCACCCTAGAGCTGAGCCTGGCATCTCCTGGGTCTTTGATTTGTTCTGGATCCCCAGGGTAATTCTTCCTGTGTGTCTGCCTGTTCCTGCAGCTGCTTCTTATACAAAGCAACTCCTGTCCCAGTGAGGTGAGTGCCACAGCATCAGAAGGGCAGAAAGCCAAGAAAGTCTCATATCTCCTAGGAGCGAGGCACAGATCAAACACAAAGCCATCCTGGCTCCTCCCACCACTCCTCTCACTGGCTCTTGGCTATCTTTCTGGAGGGAGGGGTCACTGACCCCACCACCACCAAATCCTAGACCCTCACACCTCAAATGACAAACCAGCGTGCATCAACCGCACCCCCCTGAAAAAAATTCCAGCAAGATATTAATAGATAAATAAAAATAGCTTCCTTGAGAAAGAGGAAGCCACGCAGTGAAATGATTCCTTTCTGTGCGTAAACTCATGAATAATCCAATTGCTCAGCCCCCCCCCGCCCCTCCCCTGAAGAAGCCAGCTTGCCTTTGGATTCCCAGCTCCTCACCCTCATTCCTTCTGGAAGGTCACCTCCAACCTCCTCTGCAGCCCAGAGCCTGGTGGCTCTCATGCTATGTCCTAATGTCCCCTCTCAGGACCACCCTCCCCTTTCAAGGAGACATTTGTTTCTGGTGCTATGGAAACGCATGGACATCTGAATGAAAGGCGGGGCTGCACTCGGGAATCACCAAGCAGGAAGGGGAGTTGATAAGATAATGGGGGGTGGGGTTGTCTCCAGGCTGTGGCTTTGTGAACGGAACCAGTGCCCAGTTTCAGGCTTCTTTGGTGTCACATTTTAGCCTACCAGCTGCCTCGGAAGCAAGATGATCCACCCTGCCTCTTTTTTTTTCTTCT
>NW_022196905.1:104739958-104783528 GCF_008632895.1 Mastomys coucha
AAAAAAAAGATTTATTTTTTTATTTTCCCTCATGTGTTGAGGGAGGAAGCCCTGACAAGGAGGAGTGACAGCCCGCTAATTATTCCCTTACTGCCACTGCTGTGCTGGCTCTGGACGCGCTGCTCATTTCTCCCGGCTCCTCGCTGAATAATGCATGCGCCCCATCCGTATGCGGGCGGCGCCTCCCGGGACTGCAGTCTAACTAGCTGATAACTGATTCAGTTTGTAAGCAGGGCCGCTGGGAGTTGCAAGGAAAAGTAGCCAAGAACATATTCAACACTTCTCTCTGGTTCCTGGCGAACATCAAGGAGAGGCAGGCTGGCGCGTTGGTGGAGGTGGGCGTGTGGTCCTTGGAGGGTACTTGACCCCACTCGAGAAGGATGGGCCTTGGCTCTGGCTGGGAGAGAGAGGGTATGATCTCAGAAGGCTATGAACACTAGATACAGTTATGGTTAGTCAACATCTTAGTATAGACAGCCGTAGTCCAGGGCTAGACTCTAAAAATGCATCATTTTGTGGAGGAGTGACTCTCTTTACACAAACTATGACAGTTACAGAGTCTTGGGGACACTTACTTATCTAGCTAGCATCATGGACTATGCCTGGCATTATATGTCCTAAGAACCCAGGAACAGCAACTCATTGTACCAGCTAGCTTCTATACTGCTACTGCTGCATAACAAGCTGTCTCTGAAGTTCACCAGCCACAATAGCACTTACTGCTTCTTTTGGCTTGGGGGTCTGAGGGAGCTCAGTCTTGTGCTAAGTTATTCAGTCCCTGGTGAGGCTCAGCTGTAGGCTGCAAGCTGCAGGCTTCAGGTCTGAGTCAGATCTGCCCCCGAGGTCTCGTGGTAGGACCTCGGCAGAAATGCCGGCACACATTTCTGACCTCTGTCCTTGTCTGCACAATGTCTACTAGTGCCGTTTAGTAAAGCAAATGCGGTAACCACATTCATCAAGGAGGGGCTGTAAGACCAGCACTGCCCACCAGCCTGGCCTCCCTGAGATCCTCTAACTGCTACGGAGCACATAGCATTCCTTGTTCATGCTGCTGCTGCCCTTGGCATTACCACGACATGCTGAGGTTCCTGCGCTGCATGGACTATCCTGGAAGCCACTGTGCAATTGTGCTCCTAGGTCAGGAAATATGGGAACACTTAGCTTCCCGTCACCCAGTGTCAACGGGACTCTCTCTATTCAGGCAGTAATCTCCAGGAGTCCTGGGCTGGGGCATCAGCAAAGCCTCCACTTCCTTCTCAAAGGGACCGGAAACTGGAAAGCACGCTGCTCCCACTTCCCTGCTTCAAGGTTATCAGCTCCCCTTAGCGATTTAGGACCAACCCTTACCCAGAATAGGTCTGGCTACAGTGCCAGGAGCAGAGAGAGCCTGGTGTGGCCGCTGGGGCTGGATGTCTAGGAAGGAGACGGCTCCAGACAGAACAGCATAGAACAGAGAAGGTGGGCTAGTCAAATAAATAAATAAATAGAAGCTTTGTGGTCTAGAAGCACAGGCTTGGAGAGCCCAGCGGTGTGCAGCGTTTAGTGTCTGACCAGTACTCACTATGTCTTTCAGCTGCTGCTCCAAACTCTCTGCCCGGTGGTCTCACACGTCTACTGTGTCAGGATTGGAGCAGAGTGAAGGATGGGTGAAGAGGAGATGGTCCACTTCCTCCAGGTGTGGGCTGTGAGCCTGACACCTGTCACACTGAACGTCTGGCCTCCACAGACGACAGGTTCCAGGGTCCCAGAACATCCATCTTAGGTCTTAGCAGGGTCACGTGGACAGAAGATCGGAGAGCAGGATCCAGTGCCCGTCCCCTCCATCCATCCAGTCCTGAGCCTGTACCTGGAAGTGGGTGGCAGATCATCAACAGGAAGGGAATTCAGGACTAAATGCTTGCTGGCGATCTGGCACACAGATGTGCATCTGCAGGCCGCCACCAGGCAGTGTCCACCCAAGGTTCCTGTCACAGTGCGAGTTCCTGTCACAGTGACAGTGGGGACAGCATGGAGGTTGTTGGCAGGTAGCATGGCATAGCAGCACAGAATCCTCCCAGGAGACCATTCCCAGCATCCCCCACTACCCAGTAAGGGGAGAGCCCTTCCCTGATGTGTCACTATTCAGAAGATACCTCAAGTTACAGAATATCTATGAGTAGCCCTTCCCTACTCTGAGTCCCTCATATTCCCTCCTCTGGCCACCACCTCAGTTACATTCAAGAACTGCTGTGGCTGCAGAGGCTGCCCTGCTGCCCAGAGCCCCTCCCCAGTGCACTCTCTGCCAGTAAAGCACACCGAATCCTGTAGGTGCTCAGTGCACATCTGGGGGATCCATGTGTCAATGTTGAACTCCTCCTTATCTTTGAGAAAGAGGAAATACTCCTCCAGCCACTGCAAGACCAGAGTGGATGGAACCTGTTTGCCTGCTTACTCTCTGTCCACCCTCTGCTGACTGCCCAGGTGACCATAGGTGACCAGCCATGACAGATCCCTGGTATGGAGGCCAACCTTCCCCACTCCCAGCTGCTCACACAGCAGACATCTCTGATAGTCCAAGTTCGAGACCTCTAAGCAGCCACAGCTGTTGCTTCAGTCGGCACCAGGGTGATGTCTTCCTGACTCTCATTGCCTTGTGTCATTAACTACAGACTTTAGATGAATGGCCTCCCAAGGGGTGCCTTCATGGCTGTCATGACCACCCACCTAGGCAGCTCTCAAGGGCCCCAGGTGCTAAGAAACGCATGGGCAAGGGACACTTCGGTGGTTGTGGTGACCTGTGAAGAAGCACCATTGGAAGGCCACTGAGTCGAAATCCCTCTCATCTCATGGTCTGCAGGGCAGAGAACTCAGAGCCTGGGATCTCCCATAGGTTCATAGGAACTGTTTCATGGGAAGTGGCACTGTTAGGAAATGTGTCCTTATTGGAGGAGGTGTGGCCTGTTGGAGAGAGCATGCTATCATGTAGGTAAAGTTTGAGGGCTCCTAGGCTCAAGCTATGTCTACTGTGGAATCCTGTCTCCTCTTGGCTGCCCACAGAACACAGTCCTCTCTTGACTGTCTATGGATCAAGATGTAGAACTAACTCTTGGCTCCTCCAGCACCATGTCTGCCTGCATGCTACCATGCTTCTCACCACGATAATAATAGACTAAACCTCTAAAACTGTAAGCCAGCCCCGATTAAATGTTTGCCTTTGTAAGAGTTGCCTTGGTCATGGTGTCTCTTCACAGCAATAAAAACACAAACTAAGAAACATAGGGTTGAGGAAACGGACTCTAAGGAGAGTGGCAGAATGTTGAGAAGGTCTCAGAAGGTCACTTGGCTCCATGCCCTCAGCTCCCATGTGCACAGAGAGGATAGCTATGCAGGGAGGCAGTTGTGACCACAGCATAGACATCGTGTTCTTGCTGGGGACTTCCTCAATGGGGCAGAAACATGATCCCCAGCCCCTCTTCCAAGGCTTGGATCCCCACCCCTGGCAGTTACTTTGAAGAGTGTCTTAGGGTTTCTATTCTTGCACAAAACATCATGACCAAGAAGCAAGTTGGGGAGGAAAGGGTTTATTCAGATTACACTTCCACACTGCTGTTCATCACCAAAGGAAGTCAGGATTGGAACTCAAGCAGGTCAGGAAGCAGGAGCTGATGCAGAGGCCATGGAGGAATATTACTTATAGGCTTGCTTCTCCTGACTTGTTCAGCTTGCTTTCTTATAGAACCCAAGACCACCAGCTCAGGGATGGCACCACCCACAATGGGCCCTCCCCTCTTGATCACTAATTGAGAAAATGCCTTACAGCTGGATCTCATGGAGGCATTTCCTCAAGGGAGGCTCCTTTCTCTGTGATAACTCCAGCTTGTGTCAAGTTGACAAGCAAAACCAGCCAATACAAGGAGGCCAAGGAGCCAGAGTTCCCAAGTGAGGAGAGCTGTCTTCCCTCATCACTTGTTCAGTTTTACAGATGGGGAAACTGAGGCCAGAGAAATGACAAAAGCAGCCTGGTCTCACAGCTGCACCAAATCAGGAGGTGCGCTTGATCAGAGGATCTAAACCACCATCCTAGAAGCGGTGAGGTGAGGTGAGGTTCGGCATCGTGAGCCCCTCATCCAAGGTCACGGAGCCGAAATGGGGAGAGTGAGGACTCAACCCCGCTACCTGTCCCTAGGGGGCGTACTTCTTACAAAGACGGGAAGGCGCAGCCTTTCCCACCCCGTGTCTGCCGCAGACAGTGTCATTCATTCCCAGAGGTTGATGGTTCCCAGATCTGGAACCATTCACAGTTTTGACCTTGAGGCTGGGTTCAGATTTGGGGCAGCAGATGAGGTAAGTATGGGGTTCTGAGAAAACTACACCTAGACCTCCCAAATCATAATCTCTCCTACATCCATGTTTACTGCTGACCTCTTTACAGGAGCCAGGAAGCGGGACCTGCCTAAGATGTCCATCTGCAGAGGTACGGATAGAGAAAACGTCATAGGCAGGCACAATAGGATGCAATTCAGCCTTAAAGAGAAAAACTGTCGGGCTGGAGAGAGGGCTCAGCAGTTTAGAGCACGGACTGCTCTTCCAGAGGTCCTGAGTTCAATTTCCAGCAACCACATGGTGACTCACAACCATCTGTGATGGGATCCGATGCCCTCTTCTGGCATATCTGAAGACAGCTACAGTGTACTCAAAAATACATAAAATAAACAAATCTTTTTTAAAAGAGAGAGAGAGAAACTGCCATGTATAGGAAAATGGAGAGAAATGGGAGTTATCATGTTAAATGCAATAAACCAGACCAAAAGAGCCTGTGTCTTCCTCTCTCGTGTGGTACACACAGAGAGTAAAAGGAAGACAGGAAAATGGAGGTGATCAGTGTTGTGGAGGCATAAGCAGAGGGCAGAGGGTCATGAGACAGGCTGGGGGGTGAATATGGTCAAGATCTATTGTAAACTTGTGTGAAGTCTCCACGGTGTTGTGAGAATCATTCTTGCCGCTAAGGATAATGAAAGGCAAAGCTCAGGGCCTGGGCCCTGACTCCAACTGGGCCTCCAGCAGGGACACCTCTCACACTGGTGCTGCTGGCTTCCTGTGGGGACACCTCTCACACTGGTGCTGCTGGCTTCCTGTGGGGACACCTCTCACACTGGTGCTGCTGGCTTCCTGTGGGGGTGCCCCTCACACTGGTGCTGCTGGTTTCCTGTGGGGACACCTCTCACACTGGCGCTGCTGGTTTCCTGTGGGGGTGCCCCTCACACTGGCGCTGCTGGCTTCCTGTGGGGGTGCCCCTCACACTGGTGCTGCTGGAAGCTCCCTGCTCATTGGCCCTTACATCATGATCTTCCCACGGCCCAGGGTTGTCCTAAGAACTGTGTGTGCCCTCAGGGCAGAGACACTTGCCCCCGGTCTCAGCAGCAGAGCAGGTGGCAGATCTAAGTGCCTCAGGCTTCCTGTGATGGGAAGCCCGTGTTTGCTGCAGCCACACATTGCTGTTGATGTTCCAAGCCTTGGCTCTAAGGAGACTTCACTGAGAATGGGGGTTTGTCCTGGGATATGTCCAGCTGCCCCTGGCCCCACAGTGAGACCTGTTTCTGGTCATCCAGTCTCCACTGAAAGCAATACTTACTTGATCCCTGAAATCACGTTCATGCCTCAGGGCCTTTGGAGATACTACTGTACAACTCAAAAAGAAATTCCCCAGGCCAGGCAGAGGGCTCAGGGTATAAAGCTCCCAGAGTCCTCTCAACTGGACTCCTTGCTGGAGTGTCCTGTAGCCATGGTGACTGCTCCCTTCCCACTTACCTCTCCTGGGATCTTCTTGCAGGTGTCTGAAGTGAGGGAGGGGCAGTGAGGGGAAAGGAAGAGGACCTGGGATGCAGGTGTGGAATGAGAGAGTGTGCTCATCAGATGGACACGAGACCTAGTGAGTTCTCCTGGGACCTCAGCCCAGGCCTTGCTGTTAGTCACATGGGGCCCTGAACTCTGCTCTGGCTCAGTCATGGCATCCTGCAGCAAGACCTTGGGAAAGGAGCACAGCTGTAGATCCCTAGCTTTTCTACCTGTGAGTGACAGAGGAGGGGCACAGGCCTCAGTACACCTACAGCTCCACACTCCATCTGTGGAGACCAAGTTCGGCATGATCACGCTTGTGTTGTGAGGAGCAGCTGGATCTGACCAAGTTCAGTCCTGAGAGCGCACATGAAGCCAGACCCAGCTGTGCGCGTCTGTAATCTTTCTCTCACAGTGGGGACAGGAGATGGAGAGACAGGCAGGATGGAGGGTGGGAGCAGGAGGGATGAGTGCTCAAGTTTGGCCTCTGACCTAAACACACACAAGGCACTTTAATGCCTTTAGGACCCTTCTGGGGCTTGGTGCTTTGGGCCCACAGTATCCCCACATGTCACAACTAAGCTGGTGATTGCTGGGGGAGGAAGAGCAGGAGTCCCTGCATTCTCTTAAGGGCACACATCTAATGACCTAACTTCCTCCCCCGAGGCTCCACCTCCTGAAGGCTCTGCCACCTCCCAGTGATGCCAAGCATCAGCACAGCCTTTGGCAGGCAATCCTGACCCAAACTGCAAACTAAATACATCTCTCTTCATAATGAAGTCGCCCAGCTTCAAGTGTGTCTTTATAATACAAACTGAACAGAGACTAGTCTGACATCCCCATACATTAGATCTAAGCTTTGCCTTCTTGTCTTTCTGTCACCTTTAGAATGGTGGTTCTCAACCTGTGGGCTCATAACCCCTTTGGGGGAGGAGTCACATGACCAATTTGCCCGAGGTCTCCTAAGACCATCGGAAAACACACATATTTACCTTACAGGTCTTAACAGTAACAAGATGACAGTTATAAAGAAGCAACAAATTAACTTTATGGTTAGGGTTGGCTACAACATGAGGAGCTGTATTAAAGTGTTGTAGCATTAGGAAGGTTGGGAAACTGCTCTGGAAAGATTCACAATGTTGCTCTTTCCTCAACTCTATCCTGGACAGTGAGGCCAATGCAGTAAGGGCACCTCCTGGACTCACACAGACCCCGTTCAGCCTCTGTTTTCAGTCCTGTAACTGGCAAGCTGTTCACATCTTTGAGGGTTGATCAGATCTAGCCCTTGGCTCTGATCCCTAACTCTTCAGGAAGCTGATAGAGAGGGACAGAGGAATGTGATCCAGAGTGGGAAGGGAAGAGAGTCAAGAGCCAGTACTGCAGAGACCTGGGAAGCTGTCTGCATCATGCCAGGCTCTGCAAAAGGGAAAGGACTCCAGTCCTGGGTATGCTTGATGTTCAAACCAGCTGAGAGGATAGAGTCTGGATCCACTGCTATGGAAGGTTCTAAAGCTTTGGGTTTTATCCTGAGCTAGCCTCCACCCATACATGCAGAACTGCAAAAATCCAGAGTTTCTGAGAATACTTTGGCCAGCTCAGCTTTTGCCTGTTCCCAGAAGCAGCCTCCTTTCCTGATGCCACATGCTTAAGTAACCAGCAACCTTGACTGTTCATGCCTCTCCAAGAGGTCACACAACACACAGCTACAAACCTCTGTCACCCCTGAAAGAGAAGACTGCGCCATATAGAGAATCCAGTTTATTGGGTTAGTTCCAGGAACTCAGGGCTGGTTGGAGATGGCACAGATAGGACAGCTGCTCCCAAGCATGGGTGACAACTCAGAAAAGGATTGGTCCCCTGGAGCTCCTGGCACAGCCTCCAGCCTCATAAGAGAGAGCAGCCTGGCACTACCCACTTCAGGGAACCACGACCTCCATTCGAATGGTATCCTCCCAGTTGAGAAGGCTCTGTAGACTCTGGTGGACAGAGACAGCAGAGCACAGAAGAGAAACACAGGGACTGGAGTTAGTGGCCCTGGCAGCCCTGAGGCTGGGGCATCCCAGGAACCCTAAACAGGGATTCCAGTATGATGGAAAGACAGACATAAAATCCACAGTCGGAGGGTGGCTCTGCGGCCTAGGATGCCACTGCCACCCATTCACAAGGCTTCTGATAGTCCCCTGAGTATTCAGCGAGCAATAACTCCAATCCCACCTCCCCAGCCCATGGCAGATCTGGTCCACTCTCCACCTCTTTGGGTTTCTCTATTCCATGGATGATGTGTAAGTGTTATCATGATATTTGTCTTTTCAAGACTAGTTTGTTTCACTCAGCATGAGCTCTTCACAATTCGCCCACACTGTCACATGATGCATAGTTCTCTCCCTGTTAATGGCTGTATAATATTCCACCTGGTGAATATACTGAGGTTTCTTAATCCATCTCCCCGTGAAGTGGATAGGCACTTCGAAGTCCCAGCCTCTTGTTCTGTTTAAATCTCATGCATCTGATGGAGGTATTACCATCCTGGCCACCAGACAGTGCTAAGTTTTAGGACTAGGCCTGTATTCCAACATTGCCATGGACACTCACCTACTGTGCAGCTTCGGGGGGGGGGGGTGTCACCTGGCCTTTAGGAGAGAGTTCGGAAGGCAGTGACCAGTTTAGGGTCGTGATCATGAATGTGTTAGGTCGGTCACTCTGGTTCACTGTCCCAGCGTCAGGCACTGAACTTTCCAAACTGAACCACAAGCAGCCCAGTCAATCAGTCAAAGGCTGCAGGGTAGTACTGGGATACCTTTGAGTGCAAGTCCGGCTCGGGCCTGAGAACACTGTGGCGTGCAGCCAAGACTCCGGTGCAGGGTAGCAGAGGCAGGCCATGGTGGAGAGCTGCCCTGTACGCTTCCCCCCAGCTCCCCTCAACCATTATGGAGTGGAGCGGAAATAAGGAAACTCAGGCTGCATTCGTAGCCGGGTTCCAGGGCAGGGGAGGGGCTTGGGTGGCAGAGGACACAGGCCCCAGTGTTGAGCGAGGCAGCACTCCAGGCCCTCCCTGCCTGATTCCTTCCACCCTGGCCTTTTCCAGACAGCCAAGCAGTCAGCCAGACTATTTAGTCTGGGTTTGGTGACCCCGTGACTGTGGCAGGGCGGGCTCAGGTTTCAGGACTCTTGCAATCACAGCAGCCCCTTCTGCTCAGTTCTTAGACAAACACCTTTGGGGAGCACAGGGCTTCCTGCCACGCGGGCTTGCAGGAGCCTCCCCTGCAGCTTCCAGGAGGAGAGCATCCGTGCCTTCCTACAAGGCTCTCTTCCTAGGGGTCCTTCTCAGGCCCCAACGTAGCTGGCTCATATTCTGGGAGGGACTGGCCTTCTCCTAGAAGCCTGAACTCATGAAAGGAAAAAAAACCCATGATTACAGAACAGCATCTTACTGCTCCAGATGGGGAAACTGGGGTCCCTGACAGAAAGGAGACTGGATTGACTAATGAGGTAGATAGCTGAAGTGGTGGGATTTGGGAAGTCAGTTGAGAAGCCAGCCTACTGCAACCCCAGCCTCTACACCTTCTGCACGGCTGTGGCAATTGCAGTCACTTGGAAACAGGGGCATCTTGTCTTTGGGATCTTCCTTGTGTGAGTACAGAATGGTTGTCGGTGGCCCAGCATCTTAGCGGGATGATGCCAGTCATTTCCTTAAACCCAGTATCAGCTACCAAGCAACCTCACACAAGGGAACACTGAGTGTAGGGGGTCCAGGACAGTGCAAGTCTCCTGCAGAAATGATCTCAGGAGCCTGAGGGAGGCATTGCATCTTCCCTCCGTTGTTTAGGTGAATAAGCCGAGGCTCAGAGATGACGAATGATCTAAGGAGGTTTGCACAGCCAGCAAGTTCAGGAGCAAAGCTCCCCCCATTCATCCTTCATGTTCGTGGTTGTCCCTGGGGTGGGGAAGGTAGGTCTCCTAGGCTGTGTTCACACTCCTATGTTTCTTTTCTTCCTTGATATTTTTACAATGCCCAAGTAAAGCAATGCCATTCAATAAGAGCCAGCCTGATGTGTACCAGTTCCCTCTCTGCATCCCGCTGAACACATCACGATTGCCAGCCTAAGAATCCCCGCCACAGGCATAGCTCCTGGGAATAGCCAGGGAGGACTCCAATCCTGTGCCCTTGCCAGGTGTTATGCCCGCAATCCCAATACTCAGGGGGCTGAGGCAGGAGGATTGCTGTGAGTTCAAAGCCAGTCTGAGCTACATAGCAAGACCCTTTTCAAAGATACTCCAACTTCTCCAAACATTATCAGTGTTGATGTTTGTGTTCAGATGCACAACTTTACAGGGCCTTCCAAGCTATCTATATCTGCAATGTTTTGTTTAAAGAAAGAAAGAAAGAAAGAAAGAAAGAAAGAAAGAAAGAAAAGGGATGAGGGGATCAATTGATTTTGTGACTGTTAAAGTGATAAAGATAGGAAAGAAGAAAAGGAAGAAGAGGAGGAAGAGGAGGAAGGAGAGGGAGAAGAAGAGAAAGAAGAGGAAGAGGAGGAGGAAGAGGAGGAAGAAGAAGAGGAGGAAGAGGAGGAGGAGGAAGAAAAGAAAGGAGGAGAAAGAGGAAGAAGAGGAGAAAGAGGAGGAGGGAGAGAAAGAAGAGGAAGAGGAGGAGGAGGAAGAGGAACAAGAGGAGGAGGAAGAGGAGAATCTGATGATGAGGATTAAGCCACATTTCAAAACATCCCCAGGTGGTATATTTTGAACTTGGAAAGTCAAAGTTCGGTTCCAGAAAGTTCTGTGCCAGGAGGCCTGTTTCTTCCTCAGAGCCTCTGGGTTCTTGCCTGGCTGCAGGTGGAGGAGGGGACCCTTCCATTTCCCCAGGCCCAGGCTCTGCCCCCTCTTCCCCCAGCATTGTGTTCCAATTGTCGACTCAGCAAAACGGCCACCCACTCCCTCCCTGCTCCGATGGAAGGCGATTGCCTGCTAGCCAATTAATTCTGATTTAATTGCTTCACTCTGAGATGCAGGCCCCAACAGCTAATCTGGCAGGGGGGTTGGGGGGTTGGTTATCCAGGCAGATGCTGCCCTGTAGCCCTGGGGAGATGCTGGGAGAAGCAAGAAAAACATTCCACTCTGCAGGGCCCTGGGGTCTCTGGATGGGAAGGTCCTGGCCATTAGGGTGGTTTCTAAGATGGCTCATGGCAGGGCCCAAGGAGAGCTTAGACAGGTAAGGGATTGTCACGGTCCAACTCCTTTTCAGTCATTTAGTACTGTCTTAGGGCTCTTGCTTCCTTCTGGAATCTTCCACCTTCCACCCAGCTCAGCAGCTTGAGCAGGGGGCCCATGTCCATAAATCTATGGCCAGGTTACCCAGATCTAGCCTGAAGTAGGTACTTAGTGAATAGTGGCTGATTTACTGAACAGGGTCTCTCCCAAGATGGCCCACAGGGCCACTATGTGGAGGTACTGAGGGCTGTGAGGGGAGGGGACGCTGGCTAGTTCCAGGGAAGCAATGCTGTTCTCTTTGGACTGTTGGGCTTTTCAGTCCTGCTCTCTTTTGCGTTTGTCCACTACCTGACTCTCTACTCTGTCCCGACAGAGGGACCTGGAGAATGGCTCTCAGATCAGTGGAACTTCCTGCAGAGGAAGCTCAGTGTTTGTGTATCTAAACTTTAACCTCTGGTGCATGCAGCCATTAATAAGGGGCGTCAGGGAGCTGGAGAGGGGGCATGGGGCCTGGCCCGATGGTCTCCACCTCTATGGGCAAATGACTCCAGGATGGGAGGGGTTCAGGGAGCCAGACAGAAAGACAATGGACGGGTGGGTGACAGCCTGCTAGGGTGGAGGGGAGAGGAAAAGGGGCCGTACAAACAAAGGACTGGAAGAGCGAAATCTGGATTGAAACAAAGCCAGACAGGAACAAAGGCTGAGAAGAGACACGAGAGACAAGGCATTGGAAATAAAGTGGGCAAGAGAAGCTTCCAGAATGTTTTCAGCTCATCCGACAGTTGAACTAAGTGCGCAGCAAGGCCCCAAGCCTTGCCCTGAACCCCCAACACAGAGCTAGTACCCGCGGGCTCCGAGGAACCTCCGGGCAGACTGCTGGGCAGCATCCTCCCCACAGCACCTCTAATTTGATTGGCCGGTGGGCTACAGCGAGGGACACGCCCACCCGTCTTTGATGGCAGAGGCCGAAGCCTTGAGAGTCTCGTCTTCCCTAAGTGCTTGAGCCTCTCCAGGCTCCTCCCACAGAGAAAGTGGGTCCCAGAGGAACAGCCTACAGCCGCCTCAGCAAACACCTAGTGCAACCTGTCTCTCATTTGCATATTAGCAGCCTTAATTCGAAGGAAATATGCAAATGTATGCAAAATGAAATTCATCTCTTAATGACACGAGGCGATTAAACAATTTTTATGCTTAAATATTCTGTTTAATGAAATCAAACAGACCTGCGTGCGTGACATCTCCTCCACAGCACAGAGAAATTAGTGTTGAGTGTGGACCGTGGCTGCGGCACCCTCTGTGCGCCCCAGTTCTGTTGTGCCTTTTTGGTGAGAAGAAAGAGGGAAAAAAGGCATGTTTTTGATAACCAAAAGAACTGAAAATTAGATTACTGAAAACTGCTAAAAGTTAGATGTTCTCTGCCTTTGTTCGGCTCCCTAGAGGCATCCCCACCCCCATGTGCCACAAAAGGGCCTTTGGGACAGGGCTCTCTAGGCAGGGGAGAGAGGCGGGGGTGGGGGGGTGTGGTGGGGGGGTGTGGGGGGGTGTTTCCCAGTCACAGCCCCGGAGATGGGAAAAGGAGCCAAGAGCACTCTGTGCTTCAGTCCCTGGGGCTCTGGCAGTGCCCTTTTCTAGAACTTTCTTATTTTGCTCATCTGTATAGAACAGGTTCTTGCTTGGCCACTGCAAGATAATGGGAAACTGTTTTATTCTTAGCTCTGCTGGGTAAAAATATTTTTGATCTGTACCTGGCAGGCAGGTGGGGAGAGGAGGACTGGAGAGAGACTGAGCAGGGGAGAAAGAGGAGAAAGAAGAGGAAAGAAACCAGGGAGCACACAGGAGGAAAAAGGGGTTGTAGGTACAATCTGCCTCAGCTTTGCCAGATCTGTGACCCCAGTGTGATATCAGGGAGTTGAGGCTTCATGCAGGTGAGGAGCCTTGTAGGCAGACACTGGGTTTAGGGGAGGCCAGATTCCATGACATCACCAGGCAGGTGTGTGTGTGTGTGTGTGTGTGTGTGTGTGTGTGTATGTATGTGTGTTATGTATGTGTGCTAAAGCTAGAACAGTCAAACCGGGAGCCTATGCTGTAGGGATGCGTGTGGATCAGCTCCCACTTACCTGAGGGATTCTGTGACATCTGAGCAAATCAGGAGTTCCATAAGGAACACCTGGACTCCTGGGGAAGACTGTGTAGGGACCAGTCTTCATCAGAAAGGGTTCAGAGCCATCTATGTCAGGGTGGTCTGCATGAGCATCTTTCCCAGAAGGCATGGTACATACATAAAGTAGCTGGCCTGTGGTGCCTGCTTTGCTCTGGAATGCTACCAAAAACCAAACAAAAACAAAAACAAACAAAAACCCCACTTACCCTTTGCATTTGGAAGTGAGGTCTCCCCAAAATGCCTAGGAGTGGTTCTTCAAATTCCTGGGGTCTCTTCCCCTAAGTAAGGCAAACATTCATGCTTGGACCAGGAGATGCTCAGTTTGAGGGGAAAACAAATTGGAAACGAAGAAGTCAAAAATATCACTATTTGCAGATGATATGATAGTATACTTAAGTGCCCCCCAAAATTCCACCAGAGAATTCCTAAAGCTGTTAAGCAACTTCAGCAAAGTGGCTGGATATAAAATTAACTTAAACAAATCAGTGGCCTTCCTCTACTCAAAGGATAAACAGCCTGAGAAAGAAATTAGGGAAACAACACCCTTCACAATAGTCACAAATAATATAGAATATCTTGGTGTGACTCTAACTAAGATCTGTATGACAAAAAGTTCAAGTCTCTGAAGAAGGAAATCGAAGAAGAGCTCAGAAGATTGAAAGATCTCCCATGCTTATGGATTGGCAAGATTAATATAGTAAAAATCGCCATCTTACCAAAAGCAATCTACAGATTCAATGCAATCCCTATCAAAATTCCAACTCAATTCTTCACAGAGTTTGAAAGAGCAATTCTCAAATTCATTTGAACAACAACAACAAAAAAACCCTAAGATAACCAAAACTATTCTCAACAATAAGAGATCTTCTGGGGGAATCACCATCTCTGACCTCAAGCTGTACTACAGAGCAATAGTGATAAAAACCACATGGTATTGGTACAGAGACAGGCATGTACATCAACGGAATAGAATTGAAGACCCAGAGATGAACCCACACACCTATGGTCACTTGATGTTTGATAAAGAAGCTAAAACCATCCAGTGGAAAAAAAGACAGCATAGTCAACAAATGGTGCTGGCTGAAGTGAAAGTCTGTATGGAGAAAAATGCACATTACGCCATTCTTATCTCCTCGTACACTTCTCAAGTTCAAGTGGATCAAAGACCTCCACATAAAACCAGATATACAGATTCTTAGAACAGAAATTGGAAAAGAGCCTGGAACACATTGGCACAGGGGAAATTTTCTGAACAGAACACCAATGACCCAGGCTGTAAGATCTACTATAGACAAATGGGACCTCATGGCAGGGACAGGGGCAGGGGCAGGGGGACAGGTGGGCAGTAGGGAAGACGGTACCCAGTACCTCAGGCTCCGAGATGACATGGGGCCAGAGGACCTTAGATTTTCTCTGGATGGTAACCTCAGCAGATGGGTCTGGGGGTCTGATAGTTGACAACTTCAGCCTCCAACAGACATCATCTGAAAAGATAATATAGGCTGTGATGGCTGTGTTCTGTGTTGTGACTGTACTCTCTATTCATCCACTTAGCCTTCGTGGCAGCCATGGGCGAAGGGACTGTCCTCCTTCTCTGCAAGTAGCACCCAGGAGCTTCAAGCTCAAGGAGCTACATACTCCCTCATTGTCAAGGGCAACTGGGGCTCATATGAGCCCACAGGAATCACAGCCGTCCTTGCGCCAGCCTCCTCCTGTGGCCTCAGACCCCCAGGACATTGATTTTCAAGTTCTAGGTGGAGACAGGAGTCAACAGGTGGTTCAAGGTCACATAGCCACTGTTCAGCTGCAAAAAAATAGGCATCCAGGTATGGTAGCTTTGGGCTAGCATGCGACAGTCACCTGAAGTCCCCAGAGCAATATCCAAGGCTCCTTGGTGGTACGTAGGTGGTACGTAGCATCTCAGACTTCCGGCTGATGAGTTTTGACACACGAGAATCTGAGTTTTTTCCTCTCTCTAATTCTCATTAGGAATGAGAAGAAATGTTTGTAGTTGATACTTCAAGTATAGAAGATTTTATGGAGAGCCTATCAGCTTCTTTGTGCTTCAGGTGACAGCCAAATAAGAGGGCACGTCACTTTATCATCCTTCCAGAGACCACAGCACTGGGATGGAGAGCAGAGTTGGAACCTTTGACTGAGTGTCATTGAGCTGCCAGCTTGATTCGCTGTGGGCCAGCATCCTAGTCTGGTGGCTGTCGCCCTAGGGCTGGAGAAGCCATGGGGGTGCTTAGGCTCTGTGCGTGTCTGTGGCCAGCTCTAGCAGAAGCACATGGATGGGGAACAGCAGCTGCCACAAGCCTAAGAGCTAAGAAGAGGGGATACAGTGGTAGCCCAGAACAATAAATGTAACCAGCCCAAATCCAGCACTGCAGCTGAGGGCTGACTACGTGCAGTGCAACGGAGCTAGATATAGGAACACAGTTGCAGTTCATGGGACGGGGATGTGTGGATTCGAGAGAACAGGCCCAGAGGATGGCACGGAGGTGAGGAGGCACAGGGTTGCAGTGCTCAACAGGGACCCAGACAGAAAAGCCTAGTGAGAGCATAGAGGGAGGCAGAGAGGTCTGCATGTTCCATGGCCATCTGCCGCTGAGAATCCACGGCATCACCCGGAGGGCTTTCCGTGTGCAGGGTTCAGCCCACAGCTCTTGGTTCTGACAATGACGACGAGTCAGAGGCTGCTGTGAGCATCGTGGAGTCTTGCTGAGAGCACTCTGTCCTGGACATACTGGTCTTGTGTGACTGAGTGGCTCTGATTCTGATGGAAAGCAGAAGGAGGAGACAGGAACAGAGAGGGGAACTGTCACCTGTTTAGCGACTGATCTGTTTCATTTGTAGAAACCAGAAACAAGGAACAAGACCAAGACCAAGACTGTAACCTCCACAAGAGACTGGCTGGCTCAGCCATCAAGCACAGTGCTTCTGCATATCCCCCTCCTGCTTCCCTCCCTCCCTCCCTCCTTCTTTCCCTCCCTCCTTCCCTCCCTCTCTCCCTCCCTCTCTCTTTCCCTCATTTTCTTACACAATTGGAAAGCATTGATTTTTATTACAAAAACAATTAAATGAACAATTTTTCCAAAGCCAATGTCAACTGTCATCTCACAGAGACACTTCTTTTTCCTGAGCACCCATCATCTGCTAACTTAGAGCAGTGAAGGATCCACAGCCTATGGTTGGCCAGTGTCCCAGCTAGACATCCAGCTCTCTCTCTGCCTTGAGCATCCAGCACCTGCTATGACTGGGCTCTTCGACCCTGTAAAGTGATCATACAGCCACCCCTGTGCTCCCACTCACTCTTCCCACTCTTTCCTTCACCCAGCCTCTCCCTCTTCCAGAACTTTAGAGATTTCGCATTGCTTAAGACCCTGTTTCCTGTGGAAGCCTGTGAGAATCTGTCAATAGAACCCTGCCCCAAAGCACCCTCCACCCACACCACACTAAGGCCCCCTCTCTGGCCGAGAGGACATATAGAAGTTATCCAGAGCTTCTCCAGGCCAGGGCAGTGGGACATACTAAGCCCTGCTCTTCCTGGTCCTATAGGCTTAATGACTTGTGCAGTCCTCTTTTGCACCCCAGCCCTGGAGGCTCTCTAATGCTTTGCTATTCCATGGTCCTGCTGTTTATTCCCCCATGAAATCCCAGAAGCTTGGGAAAGCCTGACAGGTGCTTACTCTCCAGGCCATGATTAATCTGGCATCCTTGGTGGACCCCCATGAGCTGCCACTCAACACATTGACCCTCAGCAGTGCAGGCTACTGGACTCCAGGCCCTTGGCTCAGAGAAGAGGGAGGTCAGAGGAAGGATGGACTCAGAGCATCCTTCAGGCTGGGGTGTCTGTGGGGACAGATGGACTGAGAGCATTCTTCAGACTGGTGGGAGGTATGGGATAACCATGGAGTCAGGCTGGGGAGAGATGGACTCAGAGCATCCTTCAGGCTGGGGCTAGCTGGGCCTTGCAGTTAGGTATCCCGATTCTCAGCATGCAGCCCTAGGTGGACTCCGTTCCCTCTGACTTCTCCTAAGCCTTGGGTTCAACTCTGAATTCCTCACACTACTGTTCCCTGACCCTACACACAGCTCTAGATACAGCCCATCTTTTCACTTGCAGCAAATTCAGAACAGCTTCAGGACCTTTGCACAGCTGTTCTGTTTGCTGGGACAAGCATTTCTCTGTGGATCTCTGCTTAGCTGGCTCCTGGCTATTGAGGATTCCTCTAGAACTTAGAAAGACCTTCTCACAAAACAGCACGTGTGTCAGAAAGACCCTAGGGGGTCCCCAACAATTTTCTCCTAGTATGACCACCTTTGTGTAATCTCCCTTTGAGGGGGGGGTGGGACCTGTGGCTTGATGCTCACCAATGGCTGTGACAAAGAAGGCTGTGAGCTACTCCTGCAGGAGGTTGATGTTTGCTCTGTGGTGAGGGCATTCTGCCTAGGCCCCGGTCAGTCAAGTAAGAGCCTTTAAAGCAGGCACGCTCTTGGTTGCTGCAACAGATTATTCAAACCTGGATACTGAAAAAGAGCAGAGTTTATTTAGCCCGCAGGTTTGGGTGGCTCCTCCTACTCTGCCTTTTTAAAGGTGCTGGTGGTAGAGAATGCCGTGTCTGATGGAGTTACAGCAGGTATACATGGTGGGTGCTGTTAGGCAGATGGGCCTGTGGCAGGTGGCACCTAAGACATCATTGTGATGGACTCTGCCATGCAGAGTGGCATTGTGGTGGGTCCTATGGTGGATGGAACCATAGCCGGATACTGAAAGAAAGAGCCTGTAGAGACGGGAGGTGGATGGTGGCCTGCTCTTATAACCATCCACTCTCAGAAGAACTGCATTAATTTCTCTTAAGGTCAGGGTCTCAGTGATACACTGAGACCACACCAGCCCCACCTCTTAAAAGCCACATTACTTCCCATCATCCCTGCACCGGGGTTCAAATTTGAAAAGCACAAAAGTTTGCAGGACAGACTCAGACTCCTCCCAGAGCCACACCCTGGCAGAGAGCAACTTTTCTTAAAGCTTAGTGCAAGGCAATGAGGGCACTCTCAAGACCTCAGTGCTTTCTCCCATGGATGCCCATCAAAGAACCTCCATGACCACAAGGAGCTGAACTCTGCTGACCAGATCAGCTGGGTGGCTAATGCCTGTCCCATCCCTAGTAGAACCTCTTGATGAAAACAGCACAGCTCACACTGATGCAGGTCTGGGACCCCCTGTGACACCAGCCTGGGCTCTTGACCGTAGACTCAGCCACAGGGTGGATGCCTTATGACCTGACCACAAATGGCTGACACAGTCTCCTGTGAGCCCACAGTAGGCCTGCCCCCCTCTGCTAGTTCCCATGTCTCGCAGTCCTGGGGTCACTGCTTGCTCACACCTCTGAAAGTATAGGAGGTCACAGGTGTAACCTAGTCTCTTCCCTCTTTCCCCCAAAGACCCAGGGCTGCAAATGGGCAGGATTTATCTGACTTGAGTCTGACTTTCCTGCAGGTAGCAGGTGCACAGTAGGTGTCTTTAAATAAACAAGTGACCCCTTGAAAATGTGATGCTAGACAGTAAAAATAATTCATTTCATGTTTAACAAAAATATAAAAAGCCTGCAGAGCAAAATGACGTTGTTGGGGGCGGGTGGTTAGGGGTAGCTTGGGAAGTCCTTCCAAGTTCTATCCCCAAAGAGCCTGTATGCTCTGCTCTAAAAAGTAGTGGTATCACAGGAGATGTAGGTTCCAGAGTACGCTACCCCTGTGAAGAAGTAGCATGAACTCCCTAGGGGTATGATACCCTGGTAAGGCTGTAATTGGACGTCGCCAGGCCAGAAGAGCAATGTGACGTTTAAGCGGGTCTCAAAGCACCTGCTTCCCGGCTCTGGCTCCTGTCTGGGTCCCTGCACAGCATGTTACCTGTTTGATGACCCCCTTCCTATTGGTCACTTGACAGCAAGCTGAAGTGACTCCATCTGAAGGTCACAGTGGACCACCTCCTTCTGCAGTATAGAACAGACAGGTCCTATGGTGACTGCTATTGACTAGTAGCACCATGAACAGGGGAGCCAGGCGCATGCCCTCGTTCAGCTATGCATAAAGTGGCGGTGGTGTGCATGGGGGAGTTGTGTGGTGAACACTGGGCCACAAAGTCTCAGGCCAAGGCAAACACTGGATGAGCTGGTGCCAGCCAGCTGCCTTGATTAAGGGGCGGGATGGGGCAGGGTGCCAGCTCTTTGAAAGTCAAGCCAAAAGGACACCTCTAGGCTCGGCTGTAGGGATGGAGGCTGGGAGAAGGACCAGCAGTTGTGACTCTAGTTGGGGTCTGGAACAGCTTCTGAAAGAAGCAATGGCCAAAGCACCTGAACACTGGGAAAGAACACCTACTGTGTGCCAAGCACAGGCTGGCATAGGCAGCCATAGGCACACTCAGTAGCCAGGTAACCATTTTGTCCATGGCAACTACCATCACTTCCTATCTGGACCACGACTGCATAACAGAGCCTCTGTGTTCACCTTCAGCCCTTGTGGACATATGAGGCATGGATTTTTTTTTTTTCCAAATCTCACCAGATTTCATAATTAGCGTGTACAAAATCTTCCCTGGAGATGGGCATGTTACCCCAGTCGTTGGGAGACTGAGGTAGGAGGATCTCATGTTCCGACCCTGTCTGGGCTGCAGAGTGGATTCCTAGAAGATTCCTAGGCTAGCATCCACAAGACCTCATGGGGTTCCGTTCTTCCTTCTATCTCAGAGCAAAACTGAGTGTTGTCATTGGCTACAAGCCATCCCTAACCTGCTCACAGCTCCCGACACCTTCCCATTTCTCCCTCCCTGCACAGCTCCTCCTGAGCCACTACACCTTTCTCCGTGATTCCTGCCTTGCTCCCCAACACCCTCCCTGATGTCACAGCAAGTCCCCTATACTCCTTATCTTCACACCAGGGTTTTACCTGAAACATTCCCTGTCATGGGTCTCACAATCCACTGGCTTCTTGTCTTCCACTTGTAAGCTCTGAGAGAGTTTAGTTGCTGAATCAGTCATGAGGTCCTGGAACGGTGGTGAGTGCTTAATCGGTGCCCCAAATCTCCGCTGAGCATGGATGCCACAACCTTGCAGCCTTCACAGACTCTCTTGCACAGAGTCCTACTACTCCCTGGGGAGCCCACTGCAGGCCAGAGATGAACATACTATGGAGTTGTCATCAATACTTTAAAAGGCCAAAAAATAGGCCCAGGCAAGTAAAGTCCGATGGTATACCCAGTGCTCTTTGGTGGGTAACAGTGACGTCACTTCTAAGCCTGGCTCTGATTCTCAGGGATACACCCCCTGCTACTCAGTGTGCAGTAATGTCAAATGAACAGGGAGGTGGGACACCCAGAGAGACCACCCCTCAGAGGCCACACAGTAGGACACTCATGCCAGCCTGCCTCTCCCCTGAGCCTCCTACCCTGTCTGACCCACAGCACACCAGAGTTACTGGCCCGTGACTCTCCCCAAGTCACCTTGTATGTCAGCCGTCTTTCCATTACTGTAACAAATACCTGAGATAAATCAAATTAAAAAGAGACAAGGTGAATTTTGGCCCAGAGGTTCTCAGTCTGTGGCTGATTGTCTCCGTTGCTTTGGGCCAGTGGTTATGGTGTGACAGTAAAGCAGAGGCTCCATCACCTAGACCTAGTGTGAAAAATGAGTGTCCTGCTAGTCCCCTTTAAGAGCACCCCCCCCAAGACCTAACTCTCTTACTAGACTCAGCGTACTGCTCACGAGTCCCATCACTGCTCTGTCGCACCAGGGTAAGAACACGGCATGTAGCTTCAATAAGTGGGGTTGGGTGGCTGCATGCCATGATTATAGAAGACAGAACTTGCTACGAGTTGGTGGCCCTGGGTCCTGTCCAGGTCTTTCTATGCCAACCTCTGCTACTTAGTGATGCTTCTGTGGGCTAGTGACCTATGACTTTAATCTGGTTCTTTGCTTTTAACGGTTACACATATGCATAGGAGGAGGACAGAGCCTACAGAAGATCCTCTAGCTTTGTGAGCCACTGAGAAATGAGCCAAGGGCTCCTGAAAGCCCTCTGGGAACCACAAGGACTCTGTCTGGACCTCATTGCACACGCTTCCTGTGAAATGGACCAAAGAGGCATGATGTAGATGTAGAGTTGACTACCACATCTGAACCGGAGTCCCGGTTGGTAAGGATCACTCAGTGGATGTTGGGTTTGTGTTTGTTGAATGAATGTCCAATCCAAAGGACTCACCCTCTGAGAGCATCTGTTTTCCAGGCTGTGTGCTAGGACACTCATCAGGGTTGACCAAGAGCTTTCACAAGGAGAGTGTGTGGCCAGTTCACAACCATGTCTATGTAACTACTGAAGACACAGAGGCCCAGGAAGCTGAAGCAAGCGCCAGGTACAGGACCCCACAGCTGGGAGAGATGTGGCTAGTCCTCAGACTCCAGCACACCATGGGTCTGGCTTTTAACCACACTCTCCTGGTAGCCCCAGACTACAGACTCTCGAGCATGCTGTGGAACAGGCATGACAGGGGTCCCCAGAGCAGAGCAGCCCTGACAGACAACCTCCATCCATAGCCTGAATGGAGGCGGCTATGCACAGGCCACCATCTTCTTCCCTGGGTTAATGGCCATTTCAGAATTGAACAGTGAAGCACAATGCCAGTTTTATGCTGTGCAAGACCCTGCACAAGAAGAAATTCTACATCGGGAAGACTGCCTTCATTTTCATGTAAAACATGATGTCAGCAGGTGGATCTTCTTCCAGCCAGCTCTTCCTGCAAGTGAGCCTTGGACCAGGCAGCCAGTAGCATATCATGAGGCGTCCCTGCTGTGATATGCCTATGTTAGAGACCTGTCTCTTGCAAGACCCCCAGCAAAGCATCTTAGGAAGAACGGGGCTGCTGGGATTCCATTTGACAAAGTTGGGCGGAGGAGTGGCAGCAGGAGAGTGAGGAGAAAGGTCACAGATCACACTGCTTATACAGTCACACAGCAGAGAGAGCAAAGCTGGTGTTCAGCCTACTTGCTCCTCTGTTCAGTGTAGGACCCCACATTCAAGGGGTGTTGCCCACATTGAAGGGAGTGGTCTCCCATCTCATTTAATGTAGTCTAGAAAAGTCATTTACAGATACACCCAAAGGTTTGCTTCCATGATTACTCTAAACCCTACCAACTTAGCAATCAAAATTACCCATTACAGAGTCCCGCTCTGACCCGTCCCCGATCTCCCCACTCCACCTGCTCTCTAGTCTCATAAGCACTTTATTGAAATCACTCAACAGCTTCGGAATGTCTTCCCTACCAAGCACAGTGACAGGCATGTGCCAGTGAATTCCCCAATAAAACCACTGCAAGATACAGTTGGAAACAAGCAGTCTTGTCGACTTGACCACTGAGGGTCTCCTCAGATACTACAAAGCGCACCTCAGGATGTGTATGTAAAGCATTTCCTAAGAGGTGACCTGAGAGGGACATCCTACTAGAACGTGGACAGCAGTCTGGAGCCATGACAGGATAAAGAGGGAAAGGAAGAAATCTTGAGTGCAGACTTCGGGCTTCCACTCTGCTCCTGGCTGCTGTAGGGACAATGGCCTGTTGCTGATATTGTGAGGTGCAGCTTTGTCACCAGTCCAAACAGATACTATAAGCTGAGGACCAAGCCCTCCAAAACCCTGAACCAAAGCACACCTGGCCTTCTCAGAGTTGCCTGTTACAACTGTTGACAGCAACAAAAGATAGCAATACATAATTTCCCTTGGTGGTCTTGGCCTGAAAGCTTCTGTCCACCAATATATACATTTACTCACACATTCCTCTACTCATCCACTCATCTGTCCACATACCAACCCATCTACCACTTATCCACTCTTCCAACTATCCATCCACCCATCTATTTACCCATCTACACACACACACACACACACACACACACATACATACACACATACACACATACGTCTGTCTGTCTGTCCACCCATCCATCCACCCACTGATCTATTTACCTACCTGTTTATCCATCCATCTACCAACCCACCCACATATTTTTTAATTTTTTCTTTAGAGAAATTATTTATTTATTTTATTTAAATGAGTACACTGTAGCTGTCTTCAGATACACCAAAAGAGGGCATCAGATCCTATTACAGATGGTTGTAAGCCACCATGTGGTTGCTGAGAATTGAACTCAGGATCTCTGGAAGAACAGTCAGTGCTCTTAACCACTGAGCCATCTCTCCAGCCCAACCCACCCACATATTTGTCGGTCCATCCATCCATCCATCCATCCATCCATCCATCCATCCATCCATCCACCAATCCATTCATCTGTCTATCCATCTACTTACCCACCCATTTATTTATCAATCCATCCACCCATCCACCTCCCATTCATCTATCCCATCCACCACCCTCCCATCCACCATCCATCCATTTACCTACCTTCCCATTCATCCATCCATCCACCCATCCATCTGCCTGTCCACTTATCAGTCAATCCATTCATCCATCAACCCACCCATCTATTTACCCACCCACTTATACATCCATCCATCCACCCACCCATCCATCTACCCATCCATTCATCCATCTGTCCACCCACCCACCCATCCATTCCCCCTCTATTCAATCATGTGCTAAACAGTGTAGTGAGGCATTACTGAGAGACTGATAAGCCTGAATCTCTGCTGTCATCACCCATTTTGTGCATGTGCTGCCCTTTAAGAGATAACCCCCATGTTAAAGTCTCAAGTAACATGTCTCTCCTTGCCATTCCTCTCCTCCTCATTGTGTTTCCCACCAGCTTTGATGACATCATCCTCAGCATGTATTCCTTGCTACAGCTGGAATGCTCCCTACTGTCTCTCCATAACCCAGAGTGATCCCTGCACAGAAGGAGTGTCCTACATGAAACAAACTAGGATAAGAATGTGGAAGAGACCCAGAATCGTCAAGGGGAAGAGATGTGCTGTTTTCCCACATGAGATTAGAAAGTATGGCTTGAGTAGTGGAATATGTGGATAAGTAGATATACTGGATGGATGGATGGTGGATGGATGGATGGTGGATGGGTAGGAAGGTGGGTAGATGGGTGAATGAGTGGAAGTGTGGATGTATAGATGGATGGATGGATAGGTGGATGGGTGGAAGGGTAGATGGATGCATGCATACATAGATGGATGGATGGATGGATGGATGGATGGATGCATAGATGGATGGAGGGATGTATACATGGATGAGAAGGTGGATGGATGGTAGATGGGTGGATGAGTGGGTGGACAGATGGGTAGGTGGATAGATAGGTGGATGGATGGACAAGTGGGTGGGTGGATAGATGGATGAATGGGTGGAGGGTGGATGGATGGATGGATGGATGGGTGTGTGGATGAATGGGTGGGTGGATGGATGGATTGATGGATGGAGGGATGAATACATGGATGGGTGAATGGGTGGGTAGATGAATGGGTGGATGGATGGATAGATAGATGGATGGATGGATGGATGGATGCATAGATGGATGGAGGGATGGATACATGGATGGGAAAGTGGATGGATGGGTGGCTGGGTGGATGAGTGGGTAGATGGACAAGTGGGTGGGTGGGTGGATAGATGAATGGATGCACGGATGGGCATGTGGGTGGGTGGGTGGATGGGTAGATAGATTGAGGGATGGATACATGGATGGATGGATGGATAGATGGATGGCTGGGTGGGTGGTGGGTGGGTGAATGGATAGATGGACAAATGGACTGATAAATAGAAAGAGCCAACTTCTTGACTTTACATCCTCCAAGGTGACTAGTGTCCCTTCTCAGGTACAAGCATAGTTCCTGGCACACTCTTCTTTGGGGCTTTCCATCTTGGTCTTTTCAGTTCCTTTGGAATTGTACTACATTTGTCTGGTGTCCAGAGTGCTTCCACCACAGAAAGGGAATTTTGGCAGTCCTTGTCCCTTTATAGTCAATAAACACTTTATAGTCATGCTGCACCCCACAAGCTCATGCCTTCTTCATGAGACAAAGAAGGGTGTGTGTTGATGGCCAAGACCTCATACATCCTAGGGGTATGGACTGGGACAGAGTTCAGATACTTCCAGAGTCTGAGGGCAGATACTGAACACTCAGTGGAGGCTTTTGCTTCCAGGAGGAAACTGTTCATCAAAGAAACCAACTTTACAACAGGTGCACAAGGGCCAGGAGCCATGCTCAGCATTTTCTAGGTGGGCTGCATCCACAAAGGAGGGAACAAGCTGAGTGTTAGTCCTGGGATGGGGACCCGCAGGGTTACCTCTTCCCACAGGCCTCACTAAGCCACTTCTCTGTGGGTATCACTGCCAAGGTCATTAGTTACAGTGCTCTGCCATGGTCTCAGATGCAATTGCATGTGGCCTGAGAAGGAACCCAGGCACCATTTGCCATGGATAATAAACACTGTCCAGAGAACTCCAGCCATGTGACCTTGGATTGGGAGCAGTGGACCATGAAAAGCCTTTAACAAAACCTCTTTGCCTTAAGAGGCTAAATCCTAATTACAGGTCATTGTAGCCACTTGACCTACTAGGACTGCTATTTCTCATGCTGAGCATGGGGATATCTACCTCTCTTTCCCTGCACATTCTGTTTCCTGAAGTCGAGTGAACACATCAAGCCTCCTTCTGCTCTGCTCCTTCCTCATAGCTCATCATCATGCTTGCACTCAAAGATCTAACCTCTTGAGTAGAGCATCATAGACCAGGTGTTGAGCAGGGTTAGAGGCAGGTTTTGCCACTGTATTATATGAGATCAGCATCATTATTGTATCTGTCTTCTAGGGAAGAAGCTGACGTTGTATATCTCACAGGTTGGGTGGGTTATCCTCTGTAGGGCCAGAGAGAAACACTGAGTGTTTTGCAGACCACAAGGAGTTTAGTTCTAGAAAACTGGAGGCCTTTGGAACTCTGGGCTCTCAGTCTATCACCTGCAGGTCTGTGTTCCCCGGGGCCATAGTGCAGAAATGGCAGAAGCATCCAGCATAGAGTTCTGAGAACATGTCTCTCTGGTTACTGTATTGGTATATATTCATGGGGTTAGTTCTATGTGCCAACTTGACTTGGCTACAAGAAATCCCAGATATTTTTGCTAAATGTGAGCTGAGTGTATCTGGGAGATATTCTTGTGGCAGGGGACAAGGGGCAGGGGCAAGGCTAAAACTGAGGTGATGGGCAGAGAAATGCAGGTTGTCTTCCTCCAGTGGGTCACATGCTGCTGTGCATCTCATCCATCTATGGACCACATCCTCCTGTGGACCATGTCCCCCTGTGGACCACACCCCTCTGTAGACTTTCTCCTTTGTGGTCCACATCCTGCTGTGGACCACATCTCTCTAAGGACCTTTCTTTTTATGGACCACATTTCCCTTTGGGACAAATGCCCTGTGAACTGTATTTTTCTGTGGACCACAACACTCTGTGAACCCCATCTCTCTGTAATGAAGTGGAAACTTCTGGTTTCTTTGGAACGTCGGTTACGTTGAACGATATTTTGCTGGGGCACACAAGTGAAAGGATGTGTTGCTAAAGCAGACACGTAAAAGAATCTTTTTCTGAAGCAGACACAGGTGAAAGGATTTGTAGATATAGCAAACACGTGGAAAGATGTGTGATGAAGGAATATAAATATGACCCCACAGACACATTAGCTTGCTTTGCTCCGTCTCGCTATTCTTCGCTAATGACAGGCATGTAATGGTTCGGCTTACATTGTGTTGCTGAGCTCTGCTTGTGGTGATGCCAGAGAGAGAAACCCACCAAAGAACTTCTTGTGAGGTTCCTGTGGCTTCCTGCTGCTTCTGGCCTTGGGCAGGTTGGTAAGCCATGGGGTTTCTTCAGGATTAAATTGCAGTTGCTGGATTGTGTGTGGTGACTGCCAAGTGGACTGGAGTGAAGCCGCTGGTTTGTATTTGGTGTTTGCCATGGAATTGAACTACTGATATCTTGACAACAAAGATTGGGCTTGCCCCCTAAGAACTATTTCCAAACAGGTCCACTTCCCCCATGTCCTAATAACTTTTCTCTTCTACTATCTCTGGTGGGTGGGGGTGGGGCTAGAGTAGAGGTTAAAGTAGGTTGGGAAAAAGCTATGCCTACATGGTGGGTCATATCCTTCTGTGGACATCACTTGTGAACATCATCTTCTTGTGGACCACATTCCCTCATGGATCACAACTCCTTGTGAACCACATCCTACTGTGGACCACACCCTCATAGGCTACATCTCCAGTGTACCACTCCCATTCCCCACCCTAGGAACACTAGGCAAGTTGCTGTCTTTCACAGAGGTCTAGACCAGATCTTCATGCTTGCTAGCTGAGCAGTGTACGGCCAGGTGGCTTCTCAGCCAGGCACTACACAGCCCATTGAAAGCCTGAAACCCATGTCTTCTCTCACTGTCTTTCAACTGGACACTTGGTTTTGGATTTTTGAACTTGGTTAGTTCTTTGGGTTGTCATTTTCTGGAACACTTGGTTCCTGTGAGCTGCACATTGATCCCCTTAGAGAAGCATTCAGCTACTATGAGAATCCTGACTGATCACACATTCCTGCCTTTTAGAAGAGAGAATCTGAGGCTCTGGCACTGTTTGTCTGTGCAATGGTGGAAAGTGGCAACCAGAAGAGCAGCTCAGAATCCTAGGGGCCAGTCTCGTTGTCTTTGACTGAAGGGGCCACACAGCTGGGGCATATAAGACACTGAGTGAATTTGCCAGGGAAGGGACCTCTGTGTGGCTTTTCAGCTCTCCACCTTGGCCCCAAGGGTTTTCTTTGCCTCCTGACTCATCTCTATTCCTCAGCCGTATGTACCATGTCCCTTGTATACCAGTGCAGAGTCTGGCCTCCACCTAGGTCTCTGAGTCCCCATGACCACACAAATATATCTCCTCTCCTTCTCTTCCCCTTCCTCCCTCTCCTTCCTGCCCTCCCTCCTCTCCTTCCTCCCTTCTGATTCCTTCTCCTCTTCATCTCCCTCTCCTACCTGCCCTCCCTCCTCTCTCCTTCCTTTTCCTTCTCCTCTTCCTCTTCTCCCTCTCCTTCCTGTCCTCCCCTCCTTTCCCTCCTCTCTTCCTCTTACTTCTCCTCTTCCTGTTCTCCCTCCTCTTCCCTGTCCTCTCCAAGATGAGATGTACCCCTTTCTAGAAACCTCGCTGGTCCTGCTTCATGTTGCCGCTGTGAAGCTGCCACAAGTGGCTGCGTACCTCACTCCCTTCCTTGGGATGGGGCCTGAGAACACAAATCTTATTTGTGCAGGAACAACTGGTAGAGAGGAAGCCACGCCCTCCTGGCACTGAACTGAGAGTCAGGAGGAGGAGCCTAGTTGGAGGACTGAGGCCAATGCAACAGGCTAGGCTGGCAGTATTCAGAGCCTGGGGCCAGCTCAGGGTCCTGCCTTAGTGAGAATAGCTGGCCTAAGCATTATTGGTGAACAAGTACCCTGTGGTGACCTGGGGGGTGTGTGTTGTGTGTCCTCGTGTGGGATGTGGGATGTATGTATGTGTGTGGTGTAGTGTGTGTGTTGTGTTGTGTATGTTGTATGTTGTGTGCGTTGTGTGTATGTGCTGTATGTTGTGTGCATGTGTGTGTTATGTGTATGTTGTATGTTGTGTGGTATGTGGTGTTGTATGTATGTGTGTGTGTTGTGTGTGTGGTATGTGGTGTGTGTATATGTTTGTGTGTGCATGCATACATGCATGTGCTTCTGTGTATGTATGTAGTGTGTGTGATGTTTGGTATGTGTGTAAAATCTCTGGGTACTTGAGAGTGAAAAAAAGGAAAGGGAGAAGGAACTTTTCAAGGTCAAACACGGCAGCCCAGAACCCCTCACCCTTCAGGAGAGAAGGTCATGTGCTTCATTCAAGAACAAGAACACTGGGACGGAGAAGCCTATGATCAGAGAGGGAACACACTCTTCTCAGTGTTTTAGAAACAATGTGTCTGTGTGGGCCCCCGCCCTTGTCCCTTTTATGTCTCCAGCTAACATGCCAACTGCAAGTAGATGGCCCTTTGCCAAGGAGGAAAGTGAGACTCTGAGAGGGGCAGAGGCCTTAGGTCATGGAGGTTTCAGTGTCACAGGGAGGTGCAGGGTTGGAGGGTGGAGTGGAGGAGCAAGGAGGCTGGGGGACAGTGGTCTCCAGCATAGGTGTACTGCCCCAGGTCTCCTAGGTAGCCTGACCCTCCTGCTGGTGTAGGGCAGGCTTGGTGGCCCTGCCCGGCTGCCTCTCAGGAGCCCTGGCTTCCCAACTGCTCCCCAACAGCTTCCCTAGGGCCCACATATGTGCCATCTCCATGAAGACCACCCTCTTATAGCCTTGGTGATCATGAAGTCTGCAGGGGCTTTCAGTCAACACTGGACATATTGATAGGACAACCAAGGCCCAGAAAGAGAAGTAAGCTGCTTGGTCACCACAGTGAGGTGGGATGGGGCTAGGATGGATTCAAACTCCCATATCTGTCTTTCTTGGAGGAGCCTATACCATGTCCCCAGGAAGTTATTGGAGCAGGTGATGTCACTGCTATCCAAGGAACACAGCCCTGAGATAGTTTCCGGGAATGCCTGGGAAGATGAGGAAATCATCTAGATACCATTGCTCCAGGTACCCCAGATGCTCCAGATACTCCAAGTACTCTAGATGCTATTATTATTCCTTCTTACAACTGAAGACTTGACACCCAGGGAGGGTAAGAGTCTTGTGTATCAAGATCACACAGCTTAAGGCCATGGCAGACCAGGAGTTTAAGCAGAGTCCTATCTATCATGTCTTTAGCACACCCACTGGGGACTCAGACAAGTTTTCTTCAGTGTGGGCAATGATAGGCTAAAGAGCTGAGCAGCCACAGGGCAGATGAAACCTCCAGGGCATCCACAACCCAGCAGGTGATCAGGACTTTACTTTGTGGTTGCCATCACTGACATGCCTGAGGGCCAGCTTTGTCTAGACTAAGCATCAAATCTTAACACTTGTAGTTGGTGACAATAGTGGGGACTTTGGGACCCATCTTCCCAGATCTGACTCTGACCAACTGTGTGACCTCCAGAAGGCTGTTTACCTTCTCTTGTCATTACTTTCCTTATCCACAAATTAGAAATAGTAGTGGTATTTCAGAGCCCTCCCCACTTTTCCTATGCCAGCCATAACTGGAACGTGAGAAGAAGGCCAGCTTCCTGGAAATAAGACCTGGGGTGAACCAGAAGCCATAGCAAGCCGTGGAAGGTTGTGAGTAGAAGAGTGCTGAAGTCAGCCAAAGGTCTGAGAGAGGCTTTGGGCCATGAAGGGCGGGTTATCCTTACGTTCATATGTGGGAAGGGACAAGGTCTATCTGGCTGATTAGCAATGTCCTAGTCCTGGGAGAGGAGGGATGCTCCCCACACCTCGGGCTGTCTGTGATGAGCAGCCTGGGTTCTAGGCCTCTGTGTCTGCAGTGAGGCGGGATAAGCTAACCCGGAGCGAGGAGTTCCTGCTGATCTGGGGCCACTCCTGCATGGGCTTTGGTGAGCAGGAAACAGCAAACATTCCTCACCGCCGCCACCTCCTCCCCTATGCCTCACCGGCCAGGAATGCCAGGGAGCCGGTGCTTATCTCTTCCCTAAGAATCCCAGGAGACTGCCTCCCATCAGCTATCTGTCCAGACAGGTCCTAAATCAGGGCTCCTCCCCCCTCCAGCCACAGGTGACGCAGAACCTGGACCTCTGCCAACGCAGACACCAAGGAGTCTGGACACAAGCGAGCAGCCGTGCAGATCAGTGGCTGCCCAGTATGGCCAAGGGTGGCTGGGAACCGAACATGTCACAGAAGGGGGCCGACAAGGGCTTAACTTGGACAGGCCTGGGTTCGAGTTGATCTCAAACCTGCCTCAGTTCCCTCATCTCTGAAATCGGAGTATTCCTAGGCTTTTTGTGGGTGGCGACAGGACCATATACAGCTCCTGCCTGGGCTGCTCTGGCTAACCTTGCTGGTAGAACTCCTCCCCTTCTGTCTCATCAAATGCAACCCATTCAACCTGAAGGGGCTACTTGCTGAGGTGCTGCAGCTGCCCGCAGCTGTGCCTGGAACCCACGTCTTCCTTCTGCCCGCTCCCCGAGCATGCTAACACTTTCCTATGGCTTTTCCAGCTTTGGTTAGCACCCATTTATTTTGGGACTTCCTTCTGGGAGAGTGTGTGGGTCAAGAGGAAGACCCTCCCCGCCCCCACCAGTTGCTGAAATATGGCACCAGGTCTTCCCTTGCAGTCTGATTTCACAGCCCCGTGGAACACAGTAGTTATAAATAACACGCTATAGAATACGCTAGAAGGTGCTAAGTGTTATGGGGGAGAAGCGGGCAGGGGAGGGGAGGAGAGGGAGGTTGGGTGTCTCGGGGGTGGGATGGGTGCTGGGATCTTAACGGGGCTGCTATATATAGTCTTTATCTCTCCCTGTAGGAGCTTCCAGTTTGACGTCTATCTAATGATGTGCACTATCTCGCTTGCTAAGCTCATAAGCACGTTCACATGTGCATATGTGTGCATGAATTTTTAGGGTGTGTGTGCAAACAGTCTGTACACCCCGAATATGCAGACCCCCTGCGATATGACACCGGAATGGGGAGATCTGGCAGACCCTTAAGCCAGTTTCTCTCCAAACTCGATCTAGTCACCACTCGGGGCCTCCCAAATTCTGCATCTCCATCTTGAAAAGGACCCATTTACTCTTAGACGGGGAAACTGAGGCTGTGGGAGGCTGTGGGGTTCACACCACAGCACATAGTCTGCAGGGGTGGGTTTATTATTATTATTATTCTGTAGATACCCAGTGGCTTTTCCATAGACCCAGGTGGTAGAGACACAGGAGTAAAGTTCAGGCCTGAATTTTTCTTCCTGTCCCTCCCACCCCAGAGGCCACTTAAGTAGTGTATAACTGCTCTGTGATGTATGGAACTCTCTGGCCGCGCATAAACAGAGGGTCACATGCCAGGCAGGAGTGCCCACGGACTTCCTCCCGTTCTGTGAAATACGCGCCTCGTTTGACTGGGGTTTGTTTTATTAGACCCATGGCAGTGAGGGGCCTGTGTAGCTAAACCCGCTTTCCATCACTCCTTTCTCCTGAGAAGCAGAGGCCTGGTACCTGACGAGAAAGAAAGTCTTACTTTCCCTGTCCTTCCTTAGCACAGACCCCCCAGAACTTGATCTTCCTGGCCCAGGGATGGCTGCACACACTGCAGGCCACTTGAGACCTTGTGCCTGGAGAAGTAGCTTTTGATCCTTGTAAGGGGGACATATCAGCGCAAAACCTGCTTGCTGTCTTAAGACAGTGAGTTTTGCATAGCCCCTTGAAATTGCTTCCTACAGATTCATTAAGCCTGCACCAGACCTCTTGAGGCCATCTTGTGTGGAGGAGATGTGGTATAGCCTTACATTTCAGGACTGGGGCATTCTGCTCCGATCTGATGTCTTAATCTGGGACTGGGGACTGAGGCATGCTCTGGGTGGGTTTGTTTCCACCAGACCTGTGGCCTTAGGGCTTGGGCATATCTGCCTCATGGCAGTCCCCTGAGTGTATGTGTGTGAAGGAATTCTGACTGAGTAAACCTGTGAAATGGGAGAACCATGGCCTTGACTGCTTCTGGGTGAATTTGAGTAGCCAGAGAAAATGCAGCTTACGTCTTCCAGCGTCACCCACCTCACTCTCCCAGCATGACCCAACTCACTCTCCTTCAGAAGAGGGTGAAAAGAAAGGCTTTGAGGCCAAATTGGACTTGGCTTCAAATTCTTTCCTATGTGGCTTCAGAGTTACCCACTGACTCGCTAGAGTCAACGCGCATGCGCAATAGCTCGACTTGCTCCTGGGGCTCTAGCAAGCTCACAGAGCCCGCACCTGGTGCCCAGTTCCCCAGGGTGTATGCTGAAGAATAGGAATGTGTTTATTATGGCTCTAGATCAGTGGTTCTCAAGCTTCCTGACCCTCCGACCCTTTAACACGGTTCCTCAAGGTGTGATGACTCCCTATCCATAAAATTACATTTGTTGCTACTTCATAACTGCAATTTTGCTACTGTTATGAATCATAATGTAAATATATATGTGTTTTCTGATGGTCTTAGGAGATCCCTACAAAAAGGTCATTTGACCTTCAAAGGGGGTCACTACACACAGGTTGAGAACCACTGGTCTAGATTAAGGAAACTTGAAGTTGATTTAGGGGAAAGCAAAACACTATGCAAATGAATGGGCGTGCCTATGGTTTTCTTATCTGTGTTTGTAGGACTCAACATAGGCTTCCTGTACGAGGCACTGGTTACTGATCTATAGGCTGGCTGTAGCCTAGACAGTCCTCTAGTCTGGCTGGACCTTGGCCTCCTGAGCTCAAGGTGAATGTGTTTTCAGAGTTAAGTACCAGGTGGGTGTGACTGTGTGTGTGTGTGTATGTGTGTGTGTGAGCCATGTTTTGAGTTTGGATCTGAGGTGTGTGGGTGGGGAGGTTCAGTATTGGGCTGTGCCCGTGTGTCAGCACTGCCTGGAGGATCTCCTTGGCTGTGACACACATTCAGGCAATGTCTTTGGAAATGTCTAGCACATTCTGGGGACTTTGTCAAGGGTATCTTCCAGATCCTTCAGTTCCTTCTCTTTGGCCCTTCAGGATGGATTGCAAAGAGTTTGTGCAGCTAGATGTCATCACCATGGATTCCGTCTAAGAAATGGGAGGAGGTGATTTCACCCCTGTGTGGAAGTCGCAGAGTGGAGGTCGCAAGTTAAATTGCTGCAACATTGCCAGGCAGTGCATTCACACAGGATCCCTTGTTGTATTTGAGGGCACGGAACCTGCTGTGTCCTGCTCAAGGCAGCTTTTTCAAGGCCACCCATTGCCAGGTCCACTGTCCAGGAAGCAAAATGGCCTGTAAGAGGTACAGAGACTTCCAAGATCACACAGATGTGGGGCTTGAGTGTACTGGGTCCAAACACAGGTGTCTGTTTCTTTGTCTTTCCTTCTTGCTGTCTGCAGTGGCAGGCATTGTGGGTATGGACAGCTTCCTTGGCCAGGGTATTCTGCCTTCAAACACACCCTGTGGTTCCTAGGCTGGACAGACACAAGGACAAGTAGCAGCATCCTGGAAACGTCCTAGCTTCTTCTATTGGTTGCCCTGAGACTGCCCAAGGCCAGGATTTCCCCACCAGCCAACATCTCTAAATCCCAGGGGCACCATTGCATTTCCTGCTTGCTGTCTGCAGTGGCAAGAATTGCGGGTACAGACAGCTTCCTTGGCCAGGGTATGCTGCCCTCAGACACACTCTAGTTTCTCCCCAATGGCCCCAATGGCTCTTCATTGCCAAGTGCCCCAAGGAATCCCAGGCTGTGAGATACCATTTATCAGAAGGAGCTGGCCTCTGGCCAGTTGTTTCCCGTCTTGTCTACCAGTGAGGGGAAGTGGTCACCCAGATCTCCCTGCTTCACAATACTGTATTTTCTTCTCCACTTATCTGATCCATGGCTCTGGCTTTATTTCCTTGAGCTGTGAGATGCCCTGAAAATCTCTGCTTCTTTTCTTTGAGGCTTTGAAAAACTGAAGCCCCTATTCCAGGCTGAAGCCTTCACACCTTGGCCAGTCTCTAGTCTCTCTCAGCACCGCCAACTAGATGATCCTGCCAGGACCCCGAGGATCTGAGTAACATAAGGCAGTGTAGAGAGGTACGACCCAGAGGGATGAGATTTGGTGACCCAGTTCCAGTATGGAGACTCACCTGGAGATACCAGTTGCCAATCTGCACCTTGACATCTCTTCTCAGAAGCATCTATACTGACTCTCCTCATTCCCAATGAGGCTTATAAGTCACACTGTGGGATATGACCTCCCTGAAGACAAAGGCATGTCTCCAGCTTTAGTACCCCCCCGGTTTCCACACACACACATTCCTGATCCCTGCCCACCTGGTTAAGTGGCCCTATCAGGTCCCTTTGTCATTGTGTTTGGCCCATGTTGGGTAGGCTTCTGCGTTGGAAGGTTTTCATCCCTTGATGCATGACCAGCACACCCCCTCTCAGGTGCTATCTTCTCAGGGCCTTGCATTCTTCCTGGATGCTCAAGAGGTCTCTGCAGTTCTCCCTTGAACTTTAAAAAGCCACTCAGAAAGCTTTGCAGAATTTCTCCATAAAGTGGAGGTGGCTGTCTCTTCTTCTACCACCACTTCCTCCTCCTCTCCTCTCTTCTCTCCCTCCTCCCCTTCCCTTCTTCCCCCCTTCTCTTCCTCCCTCTCCTCTCCTCCCTTCCTCCCCTTCCTTCTTCCTCCTTTCTCCTCCCCCTCCACCCTCTCTTCCCTCCTCCCTTCTCCTCTCCCTCTCTTTCTCCTCTCCCTCCTCTCCTCCCCCTCCTTCTCTCTTTCCAGCCAAATCAATGGGCTTCAGGTTCAGGGCAAGGCTTTATCTAAAAAATAAGATATATGGGTGTTAGGAGGCAGCATAGATAACTTACTAACATGAAGGCTGAAGTTTGGACCCCAAGCAAGCACGTGAAAGCCACAAAGAGCAGTGGCTTGTCTATAACCTCAGGGCTCAGGAGGAGGAGAACCATCCTCAGAGCAAGCTGGCCATTTAGACTAGCACAACCAACAAGATCTGTGTTCAGCAAGAGAACTTGCTTAGTAAATAAAATGGAAAGAAAGCAACTGAGGAAGAAACCTTTGGTCCTCTACATGCACACACAGGTACATGCACGTGGACCAATCCCATGTATAGCCACTCACATGCTAATAAGCATACATACATGTAGGCACACACATATACACACAAAAAGTAAAGTGGAAAGCAACTGAGAAAGACATCTGATGCCAGCCAGTGGCCTCTGCATGCACGTGTACACATGCACAAATACATATCTGTACACACATACATACATACATATGTATGCATGATTTGCAAATGCTGATGGGCAATGTGAAATGAAAGATGGTGGTGGGTGTGTGTTCTGTAACAAAGGGTGTCAGCTACTCGGTGGAAAAGAGCAGTGTTGTGTGTTTAAATTGTTAAGGGGTCGCTGTCATAATTACATCCAGCAAAGACTCTTCAGGGGTCCCAAGACCACCAGTAGAATGTTTACCAGAGAGAGGGAGGTTTCCAGGTGCCTAGGACCACCCAGGGATAGAAAGGCTGTTAGCAGAAGATTTAATTAGAGAGAAGGCAGTTTCAAGGTTCCCCAAGTATGCCATAGTCCTTGAAGAAGGGAAGTCTCTATAAGTAGCAAGACATTTTAGGTCCCACCTTAACCAAATAGTCAAATTTAGTACTCCAACAGGGAGGCCTGGGGAGACTCTGCATGTCTCATGAGGAGACACCATCAGAGCGTGTCTCTGGAGTGACCTTCCAAGAATTGACACCAGGCTGAAGTTGAGACCACAGGACAATCAATAGGCAAAATGAAAATCTAGGACATTAAAAACACAGCCCACCTGACTCTAAAAGATGCTGACGTTGGGCTGGAAGATGGCTCAGTGGTTTCTCTTCCCTAGGACCTTGGTGTGATTCCTAGCAACCACATGGCCACACACAATTGTCTGTAACTCCAACCCCAGGAGATCCAATGCCCTCTTCTGGCCTTCTTGGGTATCTCACATGCATGTAGTAATAAATATCCATGCAGGTAAAACATTCAAATACATCAAACAAAATAAAACCCCTTTTTTTTAAATGCTGATGTCATCAAAAGAGAAAAATAATAAAGGCGAGGGACTGTTCTAGATTTAAAAACCAGAGGTGCAAATTCAAAGTACCTGGTGACCCAGGCTGAGGTCATTAATCTGGTTGCTAATCAAGACTTGAAACACGGGTGGGGCAGGTGGGCTCCTGGGATGATCATGTGTCATGGGACAGTGACAGTGAGGTGGTTTTAGGACAAGGTTGTTTGTTGTTGTTGTTTTGATAACACATAAAGAAGAGTTTAATAGTTACATGCCTGGAGAGGGAGAGTGAGAAGAGGGGGAGGGGAAGAGAGAGGGAGATTACAGCATCCCTGGGGGCTCTTTGGAACCCTAGCATTATGGGATGCCTATAACTACAACTGAACTCGGGGGGGGGGGGTCTCGATTTCCATCCTTTACTTGGTGTGTCAAGGCTAGTCCATAACTTTCACACTCTCTTGTGACATCTTTTAGCTGAGAGCAGACCTCCACCCCTTCCCCACTTTCTTCACCTGCCATTGAGGGCAGTGTGGGCAAGCACACTGCCAGGAGGGCTATGTTGAGCTCTGCATCCAGGGGTTCAGCCCACAACGGGGAATCCGGGGAATCCGAGGAGACAGGAGGGATAGAGAAGCTTTGTGCTGGGCTTCTCTGTCTGTCCCTGCCTTCAGGCCATCCCTCCCCAGCTCCCTGGCAAGCACAAGGATACTTAGTTCTTCTGAATCGCTGGAATTCCACTAGTTCCTCCTCAGCCTCTCACAGTTTTCCTGCTGATGGGTGGTCCCCAACCTACCAAGCACATGCCCCACTGCCCGTCCCCATCTCTGCCACGCTGTCTCCTGCTTCTCTTTTCTTTTCACCCTGGGCCAGTCACCACAGCACCTGTGGTGCTGTGCTCTTTCCATGTCCCCCTCATCCTTAACTCAGGGACTGTTCTAGATTCAAAAACCAAAGGTGCAAATTCAAAGCACCAGTCTGTCTTCCTCGGTCCTGCTCTCTTTGGACACACACAGCCTCACTTCCCTCGTATGTTCAATGGCATCTCCTCTGCAGGATTATGGAGCTGGCTCACTTGGGTACAGGTCTGATATCTGGCTGTTAGGGGAAGGGGTGCGAGTCTCTCTTCAACCTCCCTGGGCTTCAGTGGCCTCATTTCCTCCAGCGGTGGTGTGAACAGGACCACTCACACCAGACTGTGGGCATCAGCTTGAAGGATCACTCCTGAGACTCCAATGGGCTCCTGCAACCCACCCCTGGTGGCTCTGGACTCCTACACACCTTGTGTTTCTCCACAACAGTCTCACCCCATGACTCCCTGGCCCTTCTGCATACCTGGACACTAGCTGTTTGTTTGTCTGCTACCCTGGGCTCCTCCTCTGGACATTCAATCTGTGATTTTCAAACGAGTCCTCATGGTCTTTGAACCTTTCACTGTAAAGCTAACTTTTCATTCCTTCTTCGTAAGTGGCCCTGCTTACAGAGACTGGAAGTGAAAGTGCTGGTGACTCACAAGGCATCCACAGCATGCCATTAGGCTCTGGGTAGCCTGTTACACAGTAGTTATACTTTATTCTTTCTACATCTTTATTCAAATGTCGGGGTATTTTGGCTTGCTAGATTCTGTCTACCCCAGTATGGGTTCATTCCACGAGGGCCTATTCCCATAGCCTGTTACAAAGCTCAGTGAATATCTCAGGCCAGGTCAGTGTGGCCTCTGGAGCTTGAGCCTGTAGCCTGATCCATCTCCCTAGAGGATCAGGATGTCTGCCTACCCAGTCCCTGGCTTTCTGCACTGAGTTTTCCGTGCTCTCAGGGACGTCTGCTGGTTTATGCCTGGCGGCCTGACAGAGGTTTGTGCTACTGAAGAAGCATCTGGAGGAGGGAGGGCTCTGTGACTGTTCTCTGCTAACACGTAGACTTAAAAACCAACCAAACAACCAACCAAACAACCAAACAAACAAACAAAGCAAAAAAAAAAAATTAACAGTAGAAAGTTTCAACCTACTGTGGGACCAGAAACAGTTCCACTGCAGTTTTAATAGCTGGGGTGCCAAATGTGCCAGGACAGTTCTGTCTCAACCACCCCAACCCAGATCTCACCTCTCCACAAACTCCAAGCAGGTTGTTTGCTACTTATTTATCTATGTTTCCATCAATTCATTATTCCATTCCTTTACGTTGTTAATCCAGTTATCTATCTATCTATCTATCTATCTATCTATCTATCTATCTATCTATCATCTATCATCTATCTATCACCTATCTACCTATCTACTCACATATTATTTATCTATCATCTAGTTATTTATGTTTGCCTATAAGTCAATCATCTATCATCTGTCTATCCATATATCAATCTATCAATCATCTATCTATGTATCTGTCCATTAATCTACATTTATCTATCTAATCTACCACATATGTATCTATTTATCATCTATTATCTATGTATCTATCAATCTGTCATCTATCTATCTATCTATCATCTACCTATTTATCTATCATCCATTCATCTATTATCTAGCTATCTGTCTATTATCCGTTCATCCATCTGTGTCCATGCATCCATCTATCCACTCCAGAATAAGCCAGCTCTGCCTTCTGATTCCCATGGAATCCTGCTGTGTGTTCTCACATGGTTCACTGTTTCTCTGAATTTCAGTTCCCTTAGTATAGGTGAAGCTTGGAAACACTTCCACACATCAGGGCAGCATAGATGTCTGTTAAAGGCTGTTATATTACATCTCTAGACAGATAATGTGAGTCTGAGCTTGAATCAGTAGAGGAAGGGGACCAGGACCCTGCCTTGAACCCACAGAAGATTCCAAACTTCCTTTCCTCCAATGTAGTGGGTTCCTGGTTCTAGTGGCTTAGAACTGACTACCACATTTATACTGTGCCTTCCCACCAACCCTGAGACTTCTCAGCTAGCTCTGGCTTCAGCTTTACCTCACACCCATGGGTGGTGCTTAGGGTTCCTTATGCTTTGTTCTTCTCGATGTTCCAGCACCAGCACTCTCAGGGATGGGCTAGCACAGGCCCATGGCAGAGCCCTCGTATGGAGCTGCAGGCCTCAAGCCAGGTGTTCTGCCTTCCTTGCCTACAGTCACTCTGAGCCCCAGCAGATGCTCCAGAGATGGCTTGGCTGTGCAGAGCATTTTTGTAAATGGTCTCATTCCTGAGAACCCTTCCTTCCCAAGAGAGGGAGACAAGGAGAGAAAGGCAGGAGATGAAGGAGAGGGGTGAGAGAAGAAAGGGAAGGGAGAGGATTTTTATCCGCAGCTTGAGCCTCTCTTTATGGCCAGAGCTTCGTGCACTGTATGAATGGGCTGTTTATAGCCTGAGGCCCATAGTTGAGGGACCCTAGCCATGTCTCTGCTGTGATGAGGGGCTAGCTTGGGAGCCCAGCTCTGGTCTGTACCTCAGAGAAACCAGCTTTTAGAGCCTGAGTCTAAGGTGGGATGCCTCCTAAGTACTGGCTGGAGGGGCCTATTCAGGGACTTTCTCTCAGCAAGAGAGGGAGGAAAAGAACAACAAACCAGAGAGAGAGGCCAGGCTGGGGCTGGGACAGGGAGTCCTGAATCCCATCTCCAGGTGACTCAAAGCCTGCTTTTGACCTTGGCATTGACCTCAAGACACTTCTGCCAGTCTAGGATGTGCGTAGGAAGGCCTCCACACCCAGCTTCAGCTGGCCACCTGGGGGCCGGGTCACCCGAGGCCAGGCTTGCCTCATCTCGGATTCTTTTCCTTCTCCACACCACTCTGTCTTGGCTGCTTTGCTCACTGCAAGTCAGCACCAGCCTGCCTTGGACTGAGTCAAATTACAGCCACAGCTGGGGCCCAGGGCCCAACCACGGTTGCCAGAGCAGGTGGCTCGCCCCGGGAGCCAGAGAGACACTAAAGTGCACACAGCAAGGTCCAGGTTCCTGGGGTCGTGCAAAATCGTCCAGAGACTTTAGTCCATCAGGACACAAGAGTCAAGACAGCTGGCCTAATACAACTGGATCAGAGAAGCCCAGCCCTGCTCAAGACAGCCAGAGGAAGTGACTGAGTCCAGGTCCTAGGCCAAGAGCCCTGGCAGGCCAGCTCTGCAGCCTGGGGAGTCACTGGGCTCCTTGGGTTATAGGAGCTGTTGTCATGGTTACTGGGGGTTTTATGGTCTAGCAAGTGGAAACACATGACACCCAGTTCCATTTGAGCGTCAGATCAACAGTCAGTGTAAGTCGATCCCTGGCTGCGCTTGGGAGACACTTATCCTAAAGGTCACTCTTTGTTTTCTGGATTCTCACGTACCAGGGCCTCTGCATCTCCCTCATGATGACAGGAACTCGGAGACGATTTCTCCCAGACTGTGAGTGTTAGGTATCAAACACGGATGTCAGCAGAGCCTGTGATGTTGATAATAATTAATAACATTTGACACGGATGTTAACGCTCATTCACAGAGTGTCTGCTCTGCTTCAGACACACCCTTTACTCAGCTCTGTCACTTTTCCACTCAGGGCTCTGGTGCATGGTGACAGCATCCCGTCGTCACAAGCTAGGCCACTCACGGGGCTCATTCAAGATAGATGCTACAGAGTGTGGCCCCTGACTGCCACCGTGGGGCACTGTGCTGAGTGGCTTGAGAGGGTCACCTTATAAAGTATCACCTGTTCCTTACACAGGAATTATTTCTAGGTCATCGTGACATCTTCATTTTGAAAGTGGAGAAATTGAGTCCCAAGCTCAAAAATATCAATAGTCAGGAAGCCCAGATCCACAGGGAGTACCTGGCTTCTGCCCAAGCTACTCCCTTAGGCTTCTCCATCGGCCACGTGGAACAGTCCTGTAAGTTGGACCCAGGCTAGACAAGCTGCCGCAGTGCATGTCCCCAACTGTGTCTCAGGGACCCCATGTCCCCTGCTGCAGTGCATGCCTTAGTTGTGCCTCAGAGACTCCATGTCCCCTGCTGCAGTGCATGTCCCCATCTGTGCCTCAGAGACTCCATGTCCCCTGCTGCAGTGCATGTCCCCATCTGTGCCTCAGAGACCCCATGTCCCCTGCTGCAGTGCATGTCCCAGTTGTGTCTCAGGGACCCCATGTCCCCTGCTGCAGTGCATGTCCCAGATGTGTCTCAGGGACCCCATGTCCCCTGCTTCAGTGGATGTCCCCAGATGTGTCTCAGAGACTCCATGTCCCCTGCTGCAGTGCATGTCCCAGATGTGTCTCAGAGACTCCATGTCCCCTGCTTCAGTGCATGTCCCAGATGTGTCTCAGGGACCCCATGTCCCCTGCTGCAGTGCATGTCCCAGCTGTGTCTCACGGACCCTATGTCCCCTGAGAACAACACTATCACCAAGCCTGTCTAGGATGGGGTTAAGGGTTCCTATGCACACAATATAGGGCCCTGGGACGAACGCTCTCCAGCGCTGAGGGCTAGTGCTGTGAGGAAGCTTCGAGGGCAGTGCTCTAGGGAGGTAGCATTAGAAGTGAGAATAGTTATTTTTTTCATTGCTGTGATAAAATTTCTGACAAGAGCAATCTGAGGGAGAAAGGCTTTATTCTGTCCCAGGCTGAGGGGACAGCCCATCAGGACAGACAAAGCAGACTACACACTCATAAATACATCCACAGTCAAAAATGCTAGAACTCAGTTCAATTTCTCCTTTTATCCAGGCCTGGATTCTAGCCTAGGGATGATGGTTTTCACATTTAGGATGCATCTTCCACCTCAGTTAACCTAACCTAGAAACTCCGTCACAGACACACCCAGAAATCTGTCTCCTAGGTGGTGCTAGAGTCTGCCCATTCAACATTACCATTTTAACCAACAGACACGAGGGTTCTATGACCTCCAGAGCTCTGTGACCTTGAACACATTTCCCCAGCCCCTTGGACCCACATCTCCTCTCTCTAGAATGGGAGCAGCTGTAGTCACTGTCGGGGCAGAGCTACAGAGAAGGATCTGGTGTGGGTGGCTACTTTTCAAGGTGAATTCAGGAGGCGGGAATCCAGGGGAGTGAGAGGCAGAAAATAAAGACCTGGCCCCTATGTTGGCGAGCAGGTGACTGTGGCAAGCACCTAGAGCTTGTTCTTGCTGGGATCCCTGGGGAGCAGATCAGGGTCCACAATGGGCTGCCCTCAACCAGGTACATGGCCCCAGGTGGTCACTTCCTCTTCTCTAGTCTCCTTCTGAAATGATATCTCACAGATTGGGTGTGTCTGACCCTAGGAGCCAAGGGGTGTCCTGGACAAAGCGCTACCCTCTTTGTCCTCTGAGGTGGGTCTCAGAAGTCAAGAAGGCACAGATACAACCCCAATCACAGCTACGTACATATCTAGGAAGCCCCCCTCAAGTTGAAAAATACCCTTCTGCTAAAACACTAACAACGACCATAACAATATCTTGGCACTTTCAGTAGTAAATGGACGGCAACCCAGGATGAAAACCGAGGGGCTTGATCTCACTCAGAGGCTTCAAGGTCAGTGCTATCCTGTGATGTCCAACTGCCCAGAGAAGCACCCCCAAGTCTCCCTGTGCTCCAAGGAGGACCTGGGGAAGCTCTCTGGGTTCTCAAGGGAAGCCTGAAACCCTGCAGAGACAGCATGTCCACAAAACATTCCCCAGAGCTTCTGCGACAGTCAAGCCCTGGGCTCTCTGATTTAATATCATTCTAAGCTGAGGAGGAATGGGGAGGGACAGGCCAGTGGGCCAAGAAA